>NC_140752.1:88317500-88917500 GCF_051527215.1 Medicago sativa
TCTCTCTGCATTGACAGCATCCCTTAAAGAAAGTTATAGCTTGTGATTATAGTGGTGACATGAGTGCCCTTTATTTCTTACTCGGTCTGATTTTTAACATCTAAAGCTAAGACTACTAAAGTGCTTGCTTGATTTGACAAAATTGAAAAATTGCAACCTTGTAACCAGTTACAGACATCGTTCCTTGTCTGATTGCCGTGTACTCTATGTCTATATTTTATTACAACCCACTTACCAAGCTATTATGAAGGCTGAACCACTGAAAGCATGAGTTTATTTGATATGAGGAAAATTTATTTTCCCATATATTTAAATAGTCGTGCTAACATTCTTGTACCTGCCTGTGTTGCAATGAATGGTTTCATGTCGCACATCATTTTGAAGACAATATTTAGCCTGCAAGTCAGTTTGCTGGGAACATGTCTCTTAGTTTACCAGTCAGCTTAAGAGTTAAATGGAAAGATATAGGATCGTATGTGCTATTGTGTGCATTCCTTTATTGCTTTTGCGAATGTGAAACTTCAATTTAATGGAGTCTTCTCACCCAGTATCTACTACCTCCATGAAGTTTATCCTTTATAGTATTTTTTTTTTATTAGTGTGAAAAGTTTTTTATTTTTATTTTTTTTTACAAGATTGGGGGGCATGCACCTGACCCAAAAAACCACAAAAACAACCCGAGACGGGTGATACAACAATATAGTACATAAGTGGTATAAAAAACACAGCCCTAAACATTCACTAACACGGACAATCCAGCGAACCCACATGTGAGCGCGAAACCGAATTGCAAAAAGACGTGGAGTGACATTTAGAGCATCAAATAGGCGTATGGATCGTCTGTCAACACAGAAACGATCCACGATCCAACAACTCCCTTCACAACGAAGCAAGCTAAAAGCCCTTTCGGGCCTATCCAACCAAATACGAACCGAAACACGGAGTCGCAAAGGTTTTGTCATCACACAATCCACCAACAGCACATGAAAACCGCGGCAGATACCATCCATAAGGTTCGATAAGACTACTACCGCCAACACGGTGCATCTACGAACCTGGCCCTTTCGAGCAACTTTAGGACAGAACCAAGATCCAAATCTCAAATCCAGGAAAAACCAGGTTCAAGATCAACAAATTAGGTCGAACAACCCTCCAACAATCTTCAGCTTCCTGTATCAAAAACGAAAACAAACAGAAACAGAAATAACGACAAAAAACAAACCGTCGCAAACCCACAAAACAAACAGCCCGCCGGCGGCAAAGATCCGGCGAAACAGTACGGCTGGAACAACAAGATCTTCACCGGCGTGCAAAACTCGACGGAAAGGAAGGCCAAAACAGCAACCCACTAGATCTGAGAGACAAATCCAACGAGTCACACCAGGACCTCGAAAACCCACCAAGGTCGGCGGCAACAGAACCTCCGAGAAACCACCGTGGAGAATCCGAGAGAACTAGTAAAAGGGTGGTACGGAGGGCCTTCCACCACTCATCGCACCACCATCCAAAGATCCTACATCGTGACAAAAACAAATTGGATTTGAGGGAAGAAAAGGAAAGGCGGTGGAAGGAAAAGTTTTTTAGAGAGAGGAGAGAGCGCTTAGTTTTTTAGAGAGAGGAGACGAGTCCTTCTAGTGTGAAAAGTTGATTGTAAGATCAAGTAGAACTGAATCCTTTATAGTATTTATTACTGCTTGCTCATTGATTAGAAGAAAAAAATGATAATAATTAAGGGTATTTTGATAAAGTAATAATTAATGCAGTTAAAAATTTGAAAGAGTCCCTTTAAAAGGAGACAACAATTTTTTTCAAGAGGGTCTTATATTTAGGGACAAAACTAGTACAATATTTCTAAATCTTCTCTGTTTTACATTCAGTCCTTAGCTTCATTGCTGATCTGTGATTGATTCATTGCTGTTGAGAAAACAGTACAAGTGATTTTGTCAATAATGTTATGTAATCATTGATGAGATTCACCTATAAACGGACATACTCCTACATTTTTAACCGGAAGTTGAGTTTGCATTTGATGGTTCTTTTGTCGATTTGATGATTGTTTTGTTTCTACTTTGCACTACATGGAAATGATAAAGTTCATACTACTTTATTAAAATTTGGAGTAATTGATGGCATTTGTTGTATGACACTGAAAGCAAGGATGCAAGAACCAAGCAATTAGTTGTTGGTGTCCTCTTTACATGGAATGTTGCATATCTATTCTATACTGTGTTGGATTTCCCTGTTATATCATATTATATTACGTGTTGGATGTTGCGTATCTATTCTATACTGTGTTGTAGTAAAGGGCAAGATGCAGTTTTAACAATGGAAGTTATGTCTTATCTTATCTTATCACAAGGATTCCATCATATTTTAAACCTTGTGCCAAACACCTCTTAATATTATATCCCTGTTAAACCTGTCCAAATAAACTGTGTATGACATGATACAACTCTTGCTTCCATATTCTCTTCTGCATAACTTACATAAACAGAATGTAGCGCGTACTTCTCTCTCTGTCCACTCTCCATGCTTCATATATTGAGCTATAACTAGAATGAGAGAGAGAGAGAGAGAGAGAGAGCAAAGTGGAGGTTACTAGTGGATGTTCTGTTGTTTATTTGTATCGTAGAGTCTGAGGTTGGGTGATGGTCAATAGACCTTATAGAGGGAAACGCGACGTTTCAGAATGTATGGTGTAACTGGACTTAAATGCTGGTCCAGTTACATATGCTTCCCTCCCAATGTTGTCACCCCCCGAGTTCTATGTTTAACGACTGTTGCTTTTCTTTGGACTTACGGTTGACCCTTCTTGATATGATTGGTTTGTTTTATGATTTTTTTTCTTTCCGGAACAATAGTAATCCATTATCAATCTCAGTTTATTAAAGCTTACACAACGCCAAACCTGATTTTGGTGTGATAATAGCATGTAAGAATTCTTTGGCAGTTGTAGTAACATGATATCTCATGTATGTTTACAACAATTTCTAACAGATTAATTCCCTTTAGGCGTCTAGATGCAATGCATCACAACTACAGTCTTATCCATTGTCCACTTGCTTAGTTGTAGTGTATTTTCCTGGATATTTATTTTATCGTTCTATTATTCTATGAGAATTGAGAGAATGAGGTACTAAAAAGTGTAAACGTGTAGTTTCATGCAAGCACTTGTTGAATAAAGTAACAAACCAAAAGGCGTGGCCGTCAGGCCTAAAAAAATGATATTGGTTGTTCCATATGAAAATAGAAGAAAGAATTGGTTGTTCCATGTGAAAATAAAAGAAAGAATATTCAAACATAGTTCCTTGCATGTTCTATAGTGTCTTATTCCACAGGATAGATTATTTCTTCTACTTTCTTTTCAATCAAAATAACGTTTCAATGTGATTTTCTGTTGAAGGTGTTGCATGCCATCTGCCGAGAGCATATTCTCTGAGTTCTCCCTTTTACTCACTGAAGAACCACCTGTTAATGAACCAGAGACTATGGATTTCGGTGTTATTTTTGGGGAAGACAAAATTCCAACCCTTGGAAAAAGTGGCGATGACGATGAAGATGCACTAATTGATTTGGATGATCAATTATATTTTCCTCCTGAAGAGAAACAAATTGACATTTCAAAAAACATAAGAGACAGGGTGCATCTTGAGATTACAATGAATTCAGTATGTGATTCTGGGTGCAAAGGTGCGTGCCTGAAATGTGGTCAAAACTTTAACACCGGCAATTGCAGCTGTAGCAAAGAGGAAGTAAAAGAGGAAAGCTTTGGCCCACTTGGAAATCTAAGAGAGCAGATGCAATTGTAACATGAATAAGTTCATGTTATGGATTTTCTAGTAAATCAGTAGCTTTTGTGAGTTTGATACACTAACATGTTAAGGCATGCTTAGAGTTTCTTTCATTCATACTCAGGATGTATTCTTTTAGTTACAGCTAGGCCTCACAGCTATCTTTGGAATTCATTTGTATTTTTTTTATTTTGAATAGCAAAATTTATTCTCGTCGAGATAATGCAAGGAGCATAAACTCGCGGATAGCGGGAAAAAAATACAACAATGGTGCCGCAAATATACGGGACACCAACCACCAAAATAAAAAACCCCTAACCATTTGTATTGATAATTGGTAAAGCATTGTCTAAATATCTTTTGCTTAGTTCTTTATAATCAAGTCAAACCCATAGGGTGCTAGAAGGGTGATTTTTTTGGCCCCAAAAAGGTGAATTTTTGCGCCAAAAGGAGTATTTCTCTTCAGATTCAAGTATGCCACACCACTTTCTGAGTTGTTATCCGCTTCACATACTACCATTGACCTCGATTTCCAAGCAATGTAAGACTTTAAAAGTGTATTAGATCAATTGTAGTGCTAGACATTCTTGTTCTGTTAGTGAATCAGATCTTTGGTATCTTGCTTAGTTGGATCATTTATTCTTATATCACATTTGTTGTGAAGCTAACTAAGTGGCAGACAAGTTCGTCAAATATGATTTATGGATGACTCTTTCAAATAATTTTATGTCATTATCTGGTTTTGCCTTCTGAGCATCGATGACCAATAGGGATTTTTTGTGGACATGACCCCTTCATTCTATAAAAAAGACTTAATTGCACTTTTAGTTCCTCTATTGATACTAATGAAAAATGGTCTCTCCTATTTTAAAGTCCAAAAATTTGATCCATATTTTTAATACAAGAAGCAATGGTGTGGTACATTTTTAACCAAAGTGGCATGAAAAATGATGATTTAACAATATCCAAGTATCAGTTTTTTATTTGATAAAGGCCAAAAGGAAGGTTAGGCATCAAAGAGAAACTGAAGCATCCCAACTAGGTTGGCACCCAACAGAAACCTCAATCCTCTACCGCCTTCCTATACATATTATTAAAAAAGGGGAAAAATATGTACGAGGGGGGGGGGGGGGGGGGGGGGGGGGGACTAGGCCAAAACCCTCCGGAAACAAAAAGAAACGACAAGGAAAAAAGACAGAAACATGTTAAGGAAATCTAAAATTAGGCAGACCATGTCTGTCTCTAGCAAAATCAACCGCCAATGAAGCAGGCATAGTATGATACCAAGATGTCACATTTAGGTCGTGACCCGACTCCGCCATAATGTCTGCACAACAGTTCCCCTCCCTGTAAATATGAGAGCAAATAGCAAACAACCCTACCTGCATACAATTATGCCAACAATTCCGCAGTCGAATAGGAACAAGAGAATGATTTTTGAACGCCTTCACCGCACTAGAAGAATCACTCTCAAGCCACAACCTAGTCCAATTGTTTTGGGCAGCAAACTCCATAGCCATTATGAGTCCCGTAATTTCCGCTTCATAGACAGACATCTCTCCGAGGTTACTAGCAAAAGCTCCCATAAAAGAACCTCCAAAGTCACGAAAAATCCCACCACAAGAGGCAATGGAGTTGATTACCGAGCCGTCAGTATTAACCTTGATCCAAGTGATGGTGGGCGGCTTCCAAATAACAATAATAATATCTTTAACACCCCTGTGCGAAGGAACAATCAAGTAGTTCTTCAAAACATTGAGATCAGATGCCACACAATTCCCATTTGAGTTGGTGCCGGACAAAGCAATTAAAGAGGAAATTTTTATCATAGTGTAATGAATTGACACCTTAGCCGAGCTGAAATGAATTAATTTTGCTTTTGCTAAAAAAAAAAATAGAAATGTATTTATCCATATGTGAAAACAATTAATTAAATAATACATAAATAAATTACAATATTGACAATAGAATCTGAAATTAAATTACAAAAATGAATTTTGGTAGTACTTTTTTTCTTTTTAACCATCAAGCAACATATAATGATTTGAGTTGCTTTGTCAAAAATTGGCAAAAACATACAGATCGCCAAACAAAATGATTCTCAGCCGTGGATAAGAATGAATCGAACGCTTCCAAATTCCAATCTCGTTCAATCTAAAATCTTGACGCGGATCGCCACGCTGTCCAAAACGTACAATCGTCAGCCGTCGATAAGATTCAATCCAACGTTCACAATCTCCTTCAATCTAAGATCTTCACGCGGATCGCCACGGTGTCCAAAACGCTCATAGTATATAATCATTCCAACGATTCATCAACTCTCACTTCATCACAATTCAAAATCTTCCGTTTCCCACATTCACACCAAATTCACAGCAACAAATCTAGGGTTTGAAAATGGACGCAAGCACAAAGGCGACGAAGAAAGGAGCTGGAGGAAGGAAAGGCGGAGGACCAAGGAAGAAGTCGGTAACAAGATCAATCAGAGCCGGACTTCAATTCCCAGTCGGAAGAATTGGCCGTTACTTGAAGAAAGGTCGATACGCTCAACGTGTCGGCACCGGCGCTCCTGTTTACTTAGCCGCTGTTCTTGAATATCTTGCAGCTGAAGTTCTTGAATTGGCTGGAAATGCAGCACGTGATAACAAGAAGAATCGGATTATACCAAGGCATGTGTTGTTGGCTGTGAGGAATGATGAAGAGCTTGGGAAATTGCTTACTGGTGTTACCATTGCTCATGGTGGTGTTCTTCCCAATATTAACCCTGTGCTTTTGCCTAAGAAAACTGAGAAAGCTGTTAAGGAGCCTAAATCTCCTTCTAAGGCTAAGAAATCTCCTAAGAAGGCTTAGATTTGTTTCTGATTAGTGTTTATATGATCTGCGATCTAGCTAGGTTTTCTTTTGTATCTGGGAATCAGATTCAATGATATGAATGAATGTTTGATTTAAACTCAGATCTAATTTTTTTTTTTTTTTTTTTCAAAAAAGAAAATCAATGTTTGAAGGAAATATGTGATAATTGATGACTAAATGATTTGATTTTAAAATCGAAAGATCCTTTCAACCAAGGTAGACAATTAAAGGTTCAAAGAGAGCAGTTGACAACGTCTGGTCCAAATTCGGTTTAGAGTTGATTGAATTGTTTTTGGCTTAAGTAACAATATCTTTTTTGTTAGACGTGTAATTAACTATGTTGAATCAATTTAACCGTGATTTTGATATCAAGCCAATTCCAACTTCGTTCCCCCTGTGTTATTAAAACATTGGTACCGTACTACAAAAGCCAAAAGGAGCACATTTCACACCAAAAAAATGGAGTGAATAGCCAAATACCCCCGAAATTGCTTGGCGCGTCAATTACCCCCCCTGTAGTTAACGAAATATCAATTACCCCCTCCCCCCCCCCCCCCGAAATTGATAAACGTTAGTCAATTACCCCCCTCCGTTAATTTCCTCCATCCAACATGCTGATGTGGCAGTTAACTGCCCACGTGGCACTGCCACATGGTCAGAAAAGGCATGCCACGCCAGAGGGGGGTAATTGACTATATTTTCTAATTTTTTTTTTGAAATTTTTTTTTGAACAAAAATATGATTTTTTTTTTCCTTTTGAACAAAAATATGATTTTTCCTTGCAAATTTATGATAATTGATCACTACTATGAATCTTATTCTTTCTATATTCTAATTTATATGACTAATATATGTCACTGTCATTATTATCACTACTATATAATGTGCTTATACAGAGATAATTCTGTCATATAGTTCTGTCATATAGATGTTCTATGCTTATACTGTTCTATGCTTATACTGTCATTATAGGTAGCATACTTAAATGATGATTTCACAGAGATAATTCTGTCATATAGTAGCATACCTTAGTCATAGATTATGAACTTAGACACTGCATGCACCCAGACACTGCAGGCCCATAGCAGAAACACGCCACCAGCCACAAACAGAACTAGCATAACAGGTTCTGTCAAAACATAAGCCCAAATAATTCAAATACAGGGGGGTTTTTGACCATTATTGATAAACTACAGGGGGGTTTTTGACACGAACTTGTTGGAACAATAACAACACAAACAACTTAGAACAATAGCAGCACAAACAGCTTAGCATAATTGCCTCTTACATTTGTTTCCAATACACATAAGAAAATACTTAGAACAACAATACATATTTCATATAACTATTGTGAACCAAGAATTTTAATCAAAACTACCAACATACACAACAATACTATCATGTACTTCAATAAAAATCAACATGCAAAGCTTCCATTATCATTTTCATCATTATTAAGCCCTAAAGCAAGCTTCAATTCCCCCTCTTCTGTCCAAATCGAAACACACCATCAACTTCACCATTTCTGAAATTGTGTTCAAATTAAGCTCAGAAGTGAATGCATGTTTAGTGTGATGTTGATGATGACTTAAATTGGTGTTTAGAAGCAATTGTGGGAGAAAGGAGAAGGAGTTGAAGCTTTAAGAGATTTCAGAATAATCTTTGTGAGTTCCTAGTAGTTTAGATCCTTCCTTAGGGTGGGTTATGTTAGATTGTTACCTGAAATCTTTGATTTGTTGAACAAAATCAAATCATTGTTTTCAATTTCAAAACCTGCCACACAATCAAATACCCCACTGTAGCCAACCCCCCCCCCCCCCCCCCCCCCCCCCCGAAAATGCAGTTTCAATTTAAAAAAAAAATCAGATTTTTTTCAAAAAAAAAATCAAATATAGTCAATTACCCCCCTATGACGTGGCATGACTTTTCTGACCATGTGGCAGTGCCACGTGGCAGTTAACGGCCACATCAGCATGTTGGATGGAGGAAATTAACGAAGGGGGTAATTGACAGACGCTAGACAATTTCGGGGGGGGGGGGGTAATTGATGTTTCGTTAACTACAGGGGGGTATTTGATTCACCTTGCAATTTCGGGGGGGTCTTTGGCTAATTACTCAAAGAAAATGTGACATGTCAAAATGTTTATAATATAATATGCTTGAATAAGCTAAAGATTTGCAAATTAAACCGATAATGTGATTTTGTTGAAAATTTAAAATGTTAGTTTTTTTCCTAAAAAAAAAATGTTAGTTTTGTCAAAAAATGACAGGGAGACATCATGATTCTGTCAAACTCAGCGTTACTTAATCTAAGTAGGATAGAAAATAGGGATGTCAGTGGGGATTTTTCAGAGCGGATCCCCGCGGGGATTCCCCATTCGGTGCCCCATTTTCGGGGAATTTTCCCCTGCGGGGGCGGGGACGGGGAAAAATATTCCCCCGTAGGCACTTCGGGGCGGGGATCGGGAAAATATCCCCCACCCCGTGGATTCCCCCGACCCCGTGAAAATATTGTTATGTCCTTGTGTTTTTAAAAAGCTTTAATATTTTTCGATGGGTTTTTGGACTTTTCATATATGGTTTAATAAAATAAAAAATAAAAAAATGTAAAATAATGGTTTTGGTTGTTATTACTAATCTGTCCTCTTCGCTAAAATGTAAAATAATGTCCTTGTGTTCCATAGCTGTCCAATTCTTCTCACCATGTGACCCTACTACACAAACACATAGATGCAGATCCAGATCTAAGCTTCCCTTCACTGTTTTACGCTTCACTGATCTAAGCTTCCCTTCACTGATCTAAGCTCGACAGATCCAGTTCTTTGTTTTACGCTTCACTGATCTAAGCTTCTCACCAATCTCCAATCTTCGACCCTCACTGATCTAAGCTTTAATTTGCATACGACCTTCACTGTTTCACTGTTTCTCTGATCTAATCTCCAATCTTCTCACCAATCTCCAATCTCCAATCTTCGACCTTCATTGTTTCTTCTTCTATGTTTCGTTTCTTCTATCCTCTTCTTTGTTTTACGTTTCTTCTTTGTTTTCCTGTTGCAGAATTGTTGTGTATAAAACAGCTTTAATTCGGGGAAAAAAAATAATGGGGCACCGCGGGGATCCGTGGGACGGGGATAGGTGAAAATATTCCCCCGTGGCGGGGATCGGGGACGGGGAACAAATACACCGGCGGGGCGGGGATCGGGGAAGTGTCCCCCCGCCCCCGATCCGCCCCATTGACATCCCTAATAGAAAATGATAAAAATTGTAAAATTTATGCACAAAAATGAAATGTTAATCTATAAAGATTAAAGAATCTATATAAACAGGTAACACAAGAAAAAGAATACAAAGCTGAAAGCGAAAGGCTGCAGATTTGGACTGTTTGTTTATTGATCATTCAACATTTTCCACGTGCATCTCTCTTTAGCTTGCATATATGCTTTGCCAATAGTCACGTGACAAATTGCAATTAGAGTTTATTACTAACAAACTTTATTATTATTCAGCTATATCTTGCTCACGTTTTCTTTTTTAAATAATTGTACTTTTTTTTTGGGGGAAAGTATACATCAGTCTGGTTGCATCTTCTCTTCTGTCACAATATTTTTCAAACACAACAATATTCATTTAATTTCTTTTCTCTCTTACATATACTGGAAAAATAGTGACAGGAGGGAATTTCTATCCCTCTATTAATGGTTGAAAATGACCACTAATTTAAGTAGTTGCCACACATCAAAAGGGATTTCTATCCCTTTTATTTCACATAATTTTTTTGATAATGATAGAGAAAATCATGATAGTATAAAACTTGTGTTTGTTTCTATAGCTGCAGCCTTAGAGCCCATGATGGCTCGTTCAGCAGATGCTAGTAATTGTAGCTTCGTTAAAGTCAGTTAATTTTGCTTTGGGACGTGGGTTCCAATCATCCCAGTTTGGTGTAAGGACGTTACAAGAGTACTACTTCAATTATATTTTTATTTTTGCAGGGTTTTAGGATTTTTTTTTATTTAAACTGTCTCATATGACAAATTCTTTAGCTAAGTAAGCAAAGACTAAACCAAGTTTCTGTATTTAGCATCTCAAGCTATTATCATTTGTGAGCAATTGAACATAAAGTAAACCAAGTTTAATTTTCCTCCAATCAAGAATCAACCAAATACTTGGGAGTAGAAGTATTACCTGCCATCAATCTAACCACAACAAACATAGATTATTATCAGACCTATTGAGCCAGTAGATTTCAAATACTGAATTAAATTTCATTCCTTTCTGTCAAAAATTACACATTACAATGGAATGTCAAATTCCAGAAAAAATTGACAGGGAAATAACTACACAGAAAAAATGTTACATTATCCTAAAACTACAAGTATAAACCAAACAATTTCAAGGATATTATTTAGCAAAAATGTATATTTGAGAAAGAAGAAAAAAAAAATTAGATTTATGAAACATGAACTGCATCATCTCATCATCTAACAGTAGAAGCAACAGTTTGTGCCCACAATCTGAGACTATTTTTCATGTCAATTTCATTGTTCATTGCAGGAACTTTCCAATTCACCAAAGGTTTCTCTTTTTTTCTCCAATCATAAACCTCCCAAGCTTCAGAAAGATAAGGTCTTCGAACCAAAGATTCCTCATAAACATCTTCTTCATCTTCTTCTTGTTCTTGTTCTTCTTCATTTTTCTTCCCAAGTCTTTGTAACCCAGGAATAATTTCAACCAAGCTTGAATCTTTATCTTCCTCTGAAAAAACAAAACCCAGATCCATAAACCCTTTTAGCTCTTCAAATTCAAGGTCAGATAAACTCTTACTTTCTCTTTTCTTCTTAACAACCTTGTTCATGTTGTTGTTCTTCTTAGGTAACAAAGTTTGTGTCTGTACTAGGTTGTTTTCATCTTCTGAGTCTGTTACTTCTTTACCTGAATGAATAGTTTGAAGCTTTGAAGGAATTATATTAAGAACAGAGTCTGGTGAAAGAGAATCATGGTTGAAACATGCAATAGATTGGTCACTCATGGATCTGTTATGAACAGTTCGGATCCGTGTGAGTTTTGGTCCTTCATATGATGTTTCATTGTTCTGAGAATCTTTTTCAGAACATGTTGATGTTATTGATGAAGTTGTGTTTCTGTTAAGAATGTTAAACTGAAACCAGAAAGAATCAAAGTGCTTCAAGATAGATTCATGTTCCATATGTAATTGGCGGCGGCTTTGGAAAATCAGAAGAATGAAAAACCTTGTTGCTTGTTAGGCTTAGCAGAAATAATTAGATACCTGAACAATGATGATAATTAAGTATATATAGTCTTCCTTCAAAAAAAAAAAAAAAGTATATATAGTCTATTTTATGACTATATTGCCCTTTGTGTTAGCCTCCAATTACAAAGGAGTCAAACTAATTGTCCACACTTCACTCGTTTTGAATTTGTGACATTTCTTTTTCAAGCGTGTATATAGCTATTTTTTTTTTTTTGAAAAGTTATGACTAACTTTTTTTCGTTACACAAAAAATAGCTAATTTTCCCCTAAAAAAGAAGTTAATTTTGTTATGACTTATATCTATTTTATCACATTTTTTGTTTTGTTATTTATGACATTTTTGCTTTTGGTGGGGTGTATCATATGCTCACAAATATAATGACTAATTCATTGAATCAGATAGAACCATCATGAATGACAAGCTCTTCCTAAGTAACATACTGACATTGTATTTTCAGGGTGGAGTTCGAACCTATGATCTTAGATTTAACTGCAAAAAATCCCTTATCACCTCACCATTTTATTCAAAAAATGGTTCTATCTGATTTAACTTCAAAAAATCCCTTACCACCTCACCATTTTATATATGTGCAAAAAATATTTTATTTTTAGATTATTAACATTTAGATGAGCATGATTGTGTTTAAAAAAAGAGGAATGACCACAAATGTCTATCTTTAATTTTTTGAGTTTTGATAGATTTTCTCCATCCGAGATAATTTATTTGTATCATTGCCGCTGTACACTATAAATGTAGAGACGTCTCTCAACAAAAATTCAAACGGTAATATACTACATTGTAAGAGTTTAATCTATTTTGCTAGATTCGACTGTCGTTTGGTGATTAATATCTATCTTATCTCATAGATACCTACACATAGGGGTGGGAATGAGCCGGGCCGAGCCGAGCTTTGCTTAAATAGGCTAGGCCTAGTTGAAAAAGCTAAGGCCTAAGCCTTGGCCTTTTACCTGTCAAATGCTTTATTTTAAGCCTGGCCTGACCTTTTTAAAAGTCTGGTCTGGTCTATTAGCTTGTTTAAAAGCCTAGTTTGTGTTACAAATTTCAAACAGAGTCTGTTCATCAATTTTTTTTTTCCTTTCAATTTGTGCAACGTACTTAATATAGAGATAAAACATTAATTAGATACAGATTAAACTAATGAAACACAATTGTAAAATTTATAGATGGATAGAAACTCAAGAATAATCATGTCTTATAACAGCAAAGATTTCAATTTCAAACTTAATCTAATAACTATATTGACCTTAGGCATATTAGTAGCAAGCCTTAATAGTTCACACAAATATATATAAATATATTAATAGCAATGTCATACAAAATAATAATTGTGGTATGAGAATTTGAAGGATCAGTAATTCTTTTTGATATATATATATATATATATATATATATATATATATATAATATAATATAATATAATATAATATATATGGAAAAATGTAATATACTCGTATACGGGCCGGCCTGGTAGGCTTGATAGACTTTTTTATAAGCCTAAGCCTGACCTAATTAAATTAATAGACTTTTTAAAAAGCTGAAGCTTGACCCATTTATTAAACGAGTTAGGCCGAGCCGAACTTTTAGTAGGCCGAGCCATATGCCCCTGACAAGCGGCCTGTCCTATTCCCACCCCTACCTACACATCTCTTCTTGTTTGGTAAATGATTAATTAAACCGAACAATTTTACGTAAAATCAATAGCTCTAACAATAGCAATAATTGCTTGTTGCTTCCAAACTACACAAAGTTGAATTGCGTGTGTCATTTTGGTTGGCATTTTCCTTTTCAAATATAAAGCTTTTGAATTCAAGATCTCTCATGCATGTATACAGCAGATATTGGCATCTAATTCCCTTCACTTTTGAGAGATGAGGGAGACCACAAATATTTGAAAATGAGTTTCGGTACGTAAATGTGAGTCTTCTATGAGAATTGATGCGAGAAAAGCATTATAAAACACACACATAATAAAACACCAATTAACATAAAAATTAAAATTTCAAACTCTATAACATACCATTTAACAAAAAAAAAAAAAATCAAATAATAGAGCAAGCAAAGTAAGTAAGTAAAGTTTTAGTTTCTTTCTAGTTGACTACTATATATAGCAAAAAATCATGAAAACTTCCAACATTCAAAGATCAAATCTTGTCCATCATCAAAACCACCACCACCATCATCATTTTTACCAACATCGTGACCATCATCATCAAACTCTAGCTACGTTAAATAAAACATCTTCGTCAACGTTAATCGTAACCTAACTTGGATTGTTTTAATCTCCACCTGATTCAACATTGTCTCCGCCACCACTTTGCACATTATTATTAACAACATTACTTTCCAAAACATTGCTACTCAAAGCAAGAGAACATCGTTGATGAAGGACAATATTATGCAGAAGTCAGAGTTCGAATCCTGAATTCTTCACTTTTCCACATTTAAAGTGGGTGTGCTCAGGCTCTAGGCTACTTGAGAAAAAGATTAATATGAAATTGTTATTTCATCTATTCCATGACCGGAATAGGGCAGGAATTGAAAACAACATTTATTTTAAAACATTTTTCTTCTTCTAAAGTGACACTTATTGTGAAATGGACAAAATATTTAGAATAGTGGTTCATAGAGGAAAATGTTGTCAAATTTCAATCGAAAAATAATATAATCTCACCAATGATTGTTTAAGTCAACCATCAAACTCTAATATTTGTGTTGATTTTATAACTGAAGTTTATTAATAATTTGAGACATATTTACCACTTATTTTATCTAGACTTATAAACACAATAATCGAGCTAGTCAATGCTTTGTTTACTTTTGTGTTAAACCTAACATATTTTAGAAAAATGGCGCTAATATTCTAAATTTTGGTGAGTTATAAATAAAAAAATCTCACTAATGATTATTTTAGCTAGGGTCAAATTGAAATTTTTGGTAAAGAACTAGGGATCAAATTTGGATACTAATGATTATTTCAGCTAGGGTCAAATTGAAATTTTCGGTAAAAAAAACTAGGGATCAAATTTGATACTTCAAATTGATTTGATTTTAATTGAAAATTTATTAATAAGTTTTTTCTTCTGGACATGCAAGTTCAATAGTTCATTAACCACTTATTCGGTCCAACCACTTGATCAATTAATAATTTGGATGGTATCTTGTAAGTATAGTTTGATTGATAGTTCCATAAGCATTAGTATGTAAGGGTGTGTTTGTTTCAAGTTATATTAGTAGATTTCTAGGAATAAAATGATAGAAATATACATGTTTATGTTTATTACGAGTTTACTATATTTATTTATGGTTATAAAATGTTTCTGAGAATAGAAAAGTTTTTCTAAAGAAAAAGGTGATAATAAATTTCCATGTGAATCAATTCATGTGTAACTACCTATTATGATTCCTATATTTATGGTTTCTGGGAGTATTAAAATGTTAAGCAAACATATCCAAATACCTTGAAAAAAATTCTCATCATTATATTCCAAGAAATGTTATTCCTAGAAATATGTTACTCCCTCCGTCCCATATTACTTGACCTATTTAGAATATTTGCACTATTCATGTATCATGCTTTGACTCTATTTTTCTACTAATATATAAAAACAAAATATAGCATATAAGATGTTGTTAGATTCGTCTCGATTAATATTTTCAAAATATCAAATTTTCGTAATTTTTTCTACTAGATTATTAAAGAAATTTAAGTTTAAAATTGTGCATTGGCATACGTGACAGAGTCAACTAGGTCAAGTAATATGGGACGGAGGGAGTAGTAAACTTGAAACAAACACACCATAAAAGTCAGAGTTCGAATATCAGATTATTGGCTTCTTCACACTAATTACACTAGACTAATTGAAAAAAAATAAATATAATTTGATGATTACTAGGTTGAGAATGACTAAACTAAATTCAGTTATCCTGGTATAATAATAATAAATCAAGCCATGCTTTGTCAATTTGAAAAACTAAGCCACGCGTTACTAATGTAAGCACGATAAAGATAAAATAATGTGTGCACTAAATTATTTTTATAGTTTTTAGTACCTCACGTGTGAACAACTGAATAAAGATCGATGATAACACATTTAGTTTGGTGGCTTTTTGACACTATTTGGTTTGGCGACTTCACTGTAAAAAATTAAAATAATAGTCTATTTTGATATTTAGAATCAAACAAATTTATTTTAGATTTTTTTTAAAGAAACCAATAATGTTGCCTATAGCCTAGCTAAGGAACCATTACATCACCCTAGTTTCCAGGCAAAGGCTACGGTGGGAGACCTCATTAGGTCTCCTACCGTAGGAGACTTGAATTTTTTTTTTTTTTTTTTTTGCAAAATGAATATCAATCATTGGATGTAGTTGAAAACTTTTGAATGGCTGAGATTTACAGATTATATAACTCACTAGGATTGTGTTATTTAAACAACTATATTCATTTATAAAAAGGGTGTTTTTGCCATTGTTAGTAAAATTGGAAAAATTCCCAGCAAGCTCATACAAGCTCATGTGCCTTGTTTATTCTCCAAGAGAAAATCACAGCAAACATTTCTCCCATCAAGCATTTATTTTCTTTTGCATATGTTCCCATCAAGCATTTCTTTTCTTTTTTACTGCAATTCGATAAAATATTTTTAACTATTAAATTCTGGAATTTTGTTTTATTTAACAAGTCTATCTCATAAAAAGTATCTATAAGAAATTATGAAAATTAATAAGATAGTACAATTTATGGGTGAAGAACGAAGCAGAGGATTACATTAGGATAAACCTTCAATTATCCCAAACTCATTTCTTGGGACTATCCTAATAGCAAAATCACAAGGGAATGAATCCTAATAGCTCCGCCTTCTACAAAACCGGCAATGAAGTTTCTTTTTAATGGTTGAAATTTGTTTTTTTTCTTCAGATCTATCAAAGAAATGAGTTTGGGTTTGAGGTAAAGAAATTGGATTTGGGTTTGAGAGAAAAATTTATCTGGGTTTTATAAACAGGTCTGGAAATCAATTTTTGATTTTGTGTTATTGTTAACAATAATTTTTTCTGGGTTTTGATGTTTGTGGTGAAGAAGCGATGATGATGAAGATGAATAAAACCGATAGCCAAAAGAAATCAAGAAATGTTATATTGAAACAAAAAAAAAAATCCTAAGATAAAAAAACATGTAAATAATAGAGAATGTGTAGTGTTCTTCAATCCAAAAGGTGGAGCAAATAATGCTGGAATGGTGTTCAAGGAAGAGCAACGAAGCAGAATTCAGATCTAGGTGGGAAAATCCCAAGATTTCCCTTTAGTTAATTGAATATTTTAAATAGAAATTACCTCCAACAACAGGTTTCCAATGTATACCCACCTGCAAACACAAGTCATTTTACTGCAAAAAAAAAAAATGTCTTTTACACAGTCTCCTACGGTAGGAGACCTATTCACCTCTCCTACCGTAAACGGCACCCTAGTTTCCAATTATACATCTTAACATTCCACATTGTATTCATATTTTGATTAATAATGAAAAGCTATAAGCTTCTTTTTGTCAAAAAAAATAAATAAACATGTTTTACTTATATTTACAATGAGGTTGGTTTTTTTTTTTTTAAATTAAACAATGAGGTGTAAGTGTGTTCAAACTTTGAGAAAAATACAAATATTATTAATATTTTCCAAGTCAAAAAGAACTTCTAGGTGTAAGTGTGTTCAAACTTTGAGAAAAATACAAATATTATTAATATTTTCCAAGTCAAAAAGAACTTCTATCTTATTTATAAAAGGTCTTAAGTTGTCTTAAACAACTTTTTGGAGCCAAAATTTGAGGTTAATTTTGTCATTTTAATATTGACATCTCATTATTATTATTATTATTTAATATATATTTAAGCAATTGAACAAACTTTTGCTAAATTTGTGCCATAAACTACGAAATACGTTTTTTTTTCTTCCATAATCTTAGTTTGTTTTTTTTTTCGTTTTTTTCTTTCATAATTTTATTTTGTTTTTCTTTCACATTATTATTTAATAATATATATTTAAGCAATTGAACAAACTTTTGTTAAATTTGTGCCATAAACTACTAAATACATTTTTTTCTTCCATAATCTTTGTTTTTTTTTGTTTTTTTTCTTTCATCTTATTTTGTTTTTTGTTTGATGGACATCATAGTTTGTTTTCTATTTTCTCTATTTTTTTGGTAGTGCTATTTTCTCTATTTAATCTTTGTTTTTTTTTGTTTTTTTTCTTTCATCTTATTTTGTTTTTTGTTTGATGGACATCATAGTTTGTTTTCTATTTTCTCTATTTTTTTGGTAGTGCTATTTTCTCTATTTATTTGGCAATATAAACACCGATCCCCATATGTTTTTTTTTGTTTTTGTTAACTATGTTTTTCTAAACAAACTTTTGCTAAAAAAATTTCTCATTAAATTTATGGCACCAAAGAAAGAAAAAAAACCTCATCTAACGTTTGTCTTTGGTAACTAACTCTGTCTACATCTGTGTCACTTTATGCCAAACTAATCATTCCTCAACTCTCTATATAAGTAACATCAAATAGTATTTATAAGTCATACTTCATCCTTCATCCTTCGATTAAATCATCTTCCTTCAAATTAATCGTACGTCATATTTTTTTGCTTTGAATCTCTTTTTTTATTTCTAACTTCTTTTTTATATCAACGATTAAAGTATCTCCCTATTAATATTTTTAACTTTGTCTACCTTTCTATGATTTATTTCTTTTCAATTCTATGTAGGATGAATAATGGCTTCTCATATTACTGCTACTGATGACATTGTTGCTGGAAAAATGATTGGAAGATACGTGTTCGTATAGTTAATCTTTGGAAAATTCCTGATTTCAACAAACCAAAAGAGGCATCCAGTATTGAATTACTTTTGCTAGATGAAAAGGCATGGGTCATGTATATGGTTCAGTTGTACCTATAAATTTTGTTGTTAAATATCTCTGATTTATACTACAACATGTTTGTGTTATGTGTGATGAAACAGCATGCCTCTATATACTTTTATATGGTTCTATTATACCTATCCATTTTTGTTATTAAAGATCTTTGATTTATTCATGTATTTCACAAGTTGTACCTTCTATTTTTCATCACAAGTAAATTTAGCCTATTAAATTAAAAGAACCATATATGAACGTGTTAGTAAAACAATTAGCCAATTAAATTTAAAGGTGGGGATTTATTTGTTTTGGTTGTTGCTGTACAGTTTTTGGATGCGCGGGGTTCCTCTTCCTCCACTATAATCTTCTTTGTTATTTTGAGTTCACTTCACTTTATTTTTGGGTGGCTCTGTTTTAATATAATATGCCGTTAAAAAAAAATTAAACAGCAAAACTGCACAGCTGCATCTAACAGGAGCAGCAAAACTGCTGAACTGAATTTAGCATGACACGGCATAGGAGAGGTTAACATACCTCAGCCAGCTGCCTGCCCAAAACACACCCGAAAAACAACCTAAACTATTATAAATTGATACTAAAAGAAGTTTTTTAATTTGATTCATGTATGTCCATACATGGACATGTTGATATGATTATATCATTTTTTTTTTGTTTCACCTTTATTTTTTTTTGAAAGAATTTGTTTCAGGTTTATAATTCTCATTATCTTTTTATTCACATAAATTCACATAATATTTTATTTATTTCAGTTGTCAAAGATACAAGGTTCTATTAAAAGCAAGGATTTCAAACAACTTGGAGATTCTATTGAAGAGGGTGCTTCATATACTATAGAAAAGTTCTTGGTCCAATTGGTCCAATTTAATAAAGGAAATTTTAAGCCAGCAAATCACAAATACAAGCTAACTTTGATAGGAAGCACTATTATAACCAAAACATCTTATGATAAAATTCCTGCAAATTAAATTTGTTTAACTTGACAAAATTTCAGGACATTATTGGTGGTACTGATAACGGTGTTTTAATGGGTTAGTAATTTATACTAAACTTACAAATTAAATATTAACTTATTTTAATATTTTTATGATTTCTTTTTTATGATTCTACAACCATGTTTATTTGTAGATGTCATTGGCCATGTAGTTGGAACGACTGACATTAAGGATGTTCAAGTAAAAGGAAAAATGACTAAAATCTTGGACTTGATTCTTGAAGACCTTGAGTTAGTGGAGTTTTTTTTTTTTTTTATCTTTGTTTTAACTACATATATAGATGTTTTTTTTAATTATTATTCTTAGTCTAATAAAAATTATTTTGTAAATTTCAGGAGCAATACAATTATTTGTACTTTATAGGGTCATTTTGCTGAACAAATGAATAGCTATATGAGCACAAATGGAAATACTTTTTCTATTGTAGTTGTTATGCATCTATGTCGACTTAAATTTTTTGGTGGTAATTAGATTATCTTTTTAAATGTAATTATTTTTAATTTCTTTGTATTGTTAATGATATATATCACTTAATACCTTTTGGTGTATCGTTTTAATAGGTATGTATGGGATTGCCAATGCATTCAATGAAACCAAGTTGCTTATAAATCCCAACATTGAAGAATGTTGCACCTACAAGAAATTACACATATATTATATATTGATAATTATTGAAAGTTTTTTTTGTTTTGTTTTTGTTAAGTATGATTTTCTTATATTTTACGATAGAATAGAAACTGGCAATGCATCTTTGACCCAAGGGGTCACCCAGATGACAGCACAATCTTCACTTTCTTTGTCTAATGATCTACTCCAAACATAAAACATGACAATTTCAGATATTACACAAGCTAAACAGGTCTACAACTTTATGCTGATTTGCTTTGACTTATACTATTATACTATGTTGTTAAATAATTCTTAATCCATATCTTTGTGTTTTAATTTTCTAATTATTATTCTTTAAATAAATTTAATAACTATGCAGGTGGGTGCATGTGTTGTCTTGGCTAAAATTATTGACATAGACACCAATAAGAAGTGGTTCTACGTTTCATGTGATACGTGCTTCAAGGAGGTTGAACCTGTTTGTACAAAATACTTTTGTGAAAAATGTGATACATAGTCGATGCTACAAAAAGGTGACGTTTTCCATATTAATTTTTCTTATGTTTCACTCATGTTTTTTAAGCTAAACTCAATTATTCTTTCTATTCGGTTACTTATATAATTAGCAAATCTAATTTCAATTTTTTTTTCTTTCTAATAACTTACTATGTACATGATTATATAAACGACAAGTTTATATAAACGACAAGTTGCATCATCACCACTTTTATTCTTTTGGTCACTGATTTTTTTGGTTAGTGTTCCTTATAAGGTTATTGAATCTTTCATGTATATTCACTTTTCATTTTAGGTTTATGGTGCACATTCATGTTATGGATGATAGTGGGTCAACTACCTTTGTGTTGTTTGATGGAGTTATTTCACAGCACTTTGGAAAGACTGCAAAAGAACAAATGGTATTGATAATGAACTTAAGTATATTGTTTTTTGTATTTTTTATGTCATATTATTAAAACAATAAACATTGGTTTTAATTGTTTACTAATCCAAATCAAAAACAGGGAAAGACCACAAATGATTATCCAACCGAGTTTGAAACCTTACGTGATAAGGAAATGCTTTTCAAATTGGAGATCAATCAAAAAAATGTTGAACAGAGGTTTTATACCTATGCAGTCGAAAAGATGTCCGATGACAATGAAATCATTGATGAGTTTAAGAAAAAGTATTATATTGAGTGTCATGATGCTCCACCGAATGGTGAGGAAGATGATGATGTTGATATCATAGGTCCTATTACTCCCCAAACTGATGATAACATTAAGGTAGTTAAATATTCTTTATATCTACTTTAAAAGTATTCATAAAACTTATTAAATTAACCATTGCTATGAATGTTTATTATTCATGTAGCTTCTTGGTGATGAAGCTAATTCTATTCCTAAAGATACTCATCCATCCAAGTCTTTGAGAAAGAGAAACGCCGACTCAGATGCAACACATATTGACCTTGATTGTCAAACTCGGTCGTCCACCACTAAATTGCAGAAAGTTGTCAAAATTAAGCAAGAACCTCAAGATTGATATTTTAGCTCTTCTTAGTCTACACTACTTAGATTTATTTTGTTTCATTTTTCTTTTTTACTCAATAAGTACCTTCTTAATTGTTAATTGTTGTGGAATTTATCTCCTTCATATTTGCTAATTTGGTTGTTATAACATTTGGTACTTTGGTGCATATGTCATACATCCAAAAATAACATGTTTACGTTCTTTTTTGTCCACATCAATATCACTCTATCTATATAATTTTTTTTTATCTCTATCGAATGATGTGGTGGTAACCAAAAATCACTTATGTTGGTGACCAAAATAAATCACCTTACTTTTTTTATTGTGTTTCGTAGCATTATCAATATCCTCTCTATATGGTTGCCTTTTTGTAAACCTTGAAAATTTATCAATATCCTCTCTTATTTACCTTTAATAGCAAGAAGGGGTGAATAAGATTTATAAATTTTTAAAGTGCTAATATCAGAACTTTGAAAATTTTCAAGGTTGCTTATTTACCAACATCTTCACTCCAAAGTTCTGATATTAGCACTTTAAAAGTCCTAAAACATGGACCATAGAGAAGGGGTTGAAGATGTTGGTAGATAACTACATTGGTTTACAAGCTGATCAAACAAAGCAAGAATTGTTAGATGGTAAAAGCCAAAGAGAGGAATTGTGTTAAGATGACGAGAATTTTAAATTAATTCAGGTTTTCATTGTTATTGTTTTGGAAGCATTAATTCATTTACAATTAGCTTATTTATTAATCAATGCCATATCTAATTCCCGTGCATCGCACGGGTCTAAATACTAGTATTTTACAAATGACACGTTAGTATGGGAACAAGAATATTGGATCTTTTTGAAATAAAATAATATTGCGATTTTTTCGAAGCAAGAATATTGTGATTTTTATAAGTAAACTCGTGTTGCATGTCACATGCTTGTCTTTTTTATTGTTAGTTTTCTGTCACGTGCCTAATTTCTTTATTAGATTAGGTTAGATATAATTATAATGAAATACTATCCATTCTACTTTCTTTCTCTTGAGAAACACTTGTGTGGACCAAGACCAAGATTTTTGGTTTGGTCACACACAAAGAGAGAAGAGAGAAGAGAGAGAAGAGAGAAGAGAGAGAAAATGGAGAAGAGAGAAGAGAAGAGAGAGAAGGGAAATTCTTGTGTGTATGACCAAACCAAAATTCTTGGTCCTGGTCCACACAAGATTTTCTCCTCTTTGTAAACTTTAGTGAAATAAACGTTTGCCAAATAGTAAAATATTCATTCATTCAGACGCGGATGGGTAGTCAACTAGTCAAATTCAAATTATAATATTTGCTAAATATTCCTAAACTAAGTTCAGAAGGGCATTTGGTAAATATATACTAACCAGCTTAATATGCAAGGTTTATATTTGGTTCAACAAAACACACATGAGATTTTAATGCAGTAGAAGGAAGTGAAAATAGTTTGTTTTTTTTTTTTGTGGGGGGAAGTGAAAATATTTTATTATAATAAGAGCTAAATATTTATATTTTGTATTCATATAATTTGTATTTGATATTACATTTTAGTAAGGTTAATTCAAATAATGGTTCACCGTTTTATAAACGAAGCTATATTGACATTATGCAAAAATCAATACGGTATTGAACACTATCTGCACACGGAATACGTGTTAATGTTTGAGTCGAGAAGAGAGTAAGAGTTATGTAAAAAGCAGAAGTCGTACAAAAATATGGTCAGCAATATTGATGTCCACGAAACATTTAACTATGATATGTTCACTCTTCCCTTATAAGCAAATCGACAATGGTTTGCAAAATTGTCCGCAACACCTGTGCCTGAGTGCCTCAAGGGCAAATGCTTCCATCAACACAATCTACTTAATTTTTTACTTATTTAAAAAGGCCATTCTTTCATAGTATTATTGATGGTATGATAAAAAAGTGGATGTTGAGTAACATACAAATAAGGTGATTTATTTATCAAATGTGGTCTGGATGGAGATATGATGTTCAAATTTACTTGTATAATTGCTCTTAGTCTAATGTGATGATCTTCCCAAAGTTTTAAGCTCCCACATGTTCCAAGAGTGGTATCAAAGTCGATGGTTTGACAATATGTGACCGACTCTTGTTTCGAATGTTGTTATAACAATTTGTAAGACAACATGATCTGTTGATGTTGTGTGCCAACAACGGTGCAGGTCTCTGTTGATGAAAAAACTTCCGTTTGAGGGAGAGTGTATACCTAAATGGTTGAATGGATTCCCACATGAGAGGGAGATTGTTGATATATCAAGTATGATAAAGAGTCTCACATTTGATAGAAAACTGGATGTTTATCAACATATAAGTTCCATATATCTAATGTTTTGAGGTTTTTGACGAAAAAAATAGTGTTCAAAATTACTTGTATGATTGCTCTGAGGTCTTATTTGTTAAGAATTATATAAAAAAGTGATTTAGATATTCAATAGTTTAAAGATTAAATTTAGAGATTTTAAAAGAAGTGGAAGTTGTTTTATGTTTGTTTACTACAATGAAAATCATTGCCAATTAAAGTCGACTCAATTGATAAGGAGTTTATTCACCCTCAAGATCGTGAGTTAACTCCCATTGCCTATGTGATCACCTATTTGGTTGATGATCTATAAGTACCTTTTTAAATGCTCTTTGAGCTTTGAGACATGTTGAGACATGTTCTGACCTTGATGAACTACCAAAGCACAACTTATCTAGATTTTCTCATAAATAAAAAATATAATGAAAATTACCTTTTTATGAAGAAATTACTCAAAACAACTTCTCAACAGTTTTTAGACTTTTATTTTCTTTTCAGATTCTCATTATTTTGAAAATATGTAACAATGAGAGGAAGAGAAAGAAAATGAGAGTAAGAGAAACTGAGAAAGTCAAATGAAAAGAAAAATGAGAGAAAGATGGAGACAAAGGTAAGGAGGAAATAGGGGACACCACTTGTGTACCATTGAAATATCAATGTTATACTCCCTCCGGTCCTATTTACAAGAGACAATTAATTTTTTAGATACATTAAATAATTTATGTATTTGGTTTAGATTCTTGACTAGATACATAAATTATTCAATGTATGTAAAAAGTCAACTTTCTCTTATAAATAGGACCGGAGGGAGTATAATATTGGTCAATGAAGGTGTGTCACATAACACTTCACATGCATATCTTTTCTCTTTCTTCTTTAGACCTTCCTATGTGACACACCTTCATTGGCCTCCCAATGGTACACAAGTGGTGTCCGGAAATAGGAGAGAAGAGAAAAATGGTAATAGTTGAAAATTTAAAAAAAGATTAAACTCTCTTGAGGTAATTTGAAAAAAAGACCAGGACAAAGTATTTTCATCACAGGGGTGTAAAGTGAAATTAGAAAAGAAAAAAAAAATCAAAATATAGTTATTTTAGTGGAAATATGTATTAAACTCTCTTGAATTTTATATATCACCATCCTTAGATTATTTTCATTTTGGGTTAGTTTATTAAAAACAAATTCCCATCTTTCATCCTAATCAAATCTAGAGTATAAATTATTTTTTGGTTTTGGAAAAAAATATTTTCAGATTTATTAAAATAAGACAAGTTTCTTCAGATTATTTTATAAAAAAGGTATCTTTTTAATTAATAAAGTAATCACTTGTTAGAAATTTTGTTTTGTTTGCTTCAGTTTTTGAAAACAATCAAAATCTGGAAAGAAAAAAAGGTAATATGTCATCATATTCATATTAAAATTAAATCTAGTAACTTCTAAAACATAATACAGTAAGGAGAATGCTAAGCAGTATATATATGCTATACTGGTCAAGCACATATATGATATATATACCTTAATTTCTTGATAATGTAGATGAATGTGAACAAGAGTGAATTGCGGGGCAAATCTTCTTTGGCAGTGAGCTTGTTTGCATCATCTGAATGATCAAGTGATCTACTGCCAAAAAAGTCATTGCCCAGTAATGCACTTACACATGAGTACTATACTCATTAACAAGCTTTATTGATTGATTGATGATGAACAATTTATTGATGTTCATGTGTATATATAGTATTTGTTGGTGATGTGATGATAAATAAAAACTTACACAGACATGCATGCAGCAACTAGCACACATTAAGCCAAAGGATATTCCAAGTACATCCTATGTTGAGCAACTAGTAATTCTTACAAACAAAGTGGTCCATCTTTTACTGTTATATATTTATTTTGAGAATCCTTGCATTAAGATTTTCTACATAAATGGTTTGTGGCAAAAGTAAATTCCAATTCACATGGAAGGCATAATTCTTTTCCATTCCTCTTCTAGTTTCTTCATAGAAGAATATGCTAATGGTTGAAACCTATTTTAGAATTAATAGTTGAATACTAGTATCTTTTCCATTTCAGTCACGGCTCTTTTACTTATGAAAGGGCATGAAGTCACTTAAGTCCTTGTTGTTCTATACCTCACTCCTCATCTTGAAAGGGACATACATTTAATTGTTTTATTTTTTAGTTAGCTTAACTTGTGGTCAATTCCTAAATGTTTGAATTTTCAAACCCCTCTTCCTTATTTCACAAGTAATCCTTCCAAATTTTAAATGAAAAGACTAGTGATATTTTTCTGCTTTAAAATTGAAAAGAAAATCATGATCTTTCCATTCAAGTGATTAACTATATTAGCTACTGATATCATATAGATTGTGTATTAGTGAATGACCAGCACAGTCCGTTACAGTCTAGTGGTTTGGCCGTGAAGAAATTTTATATGGAATCTTGGGTTCAAACCCGGGTCGCCACATTCTGTCTCCCCGTGTGTGTTTATTTGAGGACTGTTATAATGTAAAATGTCTATAAGTGTCAAAGTATGTTATGTATGTCCCCGTGAGCTTAGCTCAGTTGGTAAGGACAATGCATAATATATGCAAGGTCTCGGGTTCAAACCCCGGACACCACAAAAAAAAAAGTATGTTATGTATTACTATGAAATTTGACACTAATCACTATAAGGAACATAATTAGTAATCATTGTGTTGAGGCAATACTAACTTCTTTGTGGTTGTGAAAGACCAAGGTTCTACAGAGAATTTGTGTTTATTCTCTCTCCCTTTTTTAATAAGTATGGTCCTGGAAAGAAAGAGTTAGTTGAGGAATAAAGCCTTTCAACTGAGTTGCTACTAAATGATTATAGATAAATGTTGCTATCTGTTAATTTAATGTTCATAGTCATACCTATAGTGAATTATTAATCGATTCATTTCATTTATCTGTGGTGACAGAGAAGTTTCTTAAAATATTATGTAACAGCTAGAAAATTTTCATTTGATTGTTACAACAATGCTGCGAATTGAAATCAGCTTGTAAGTCAAGGATTGACGAAAGTTTATAAGCTATATTTAGAAAATATCTCTAAGACTCTAAAACAATATTATGCAAAAACTGCACACAGTACTATTTAGCAAAAAGTATTTGTCTTTATGACCATGCTTCACACACTCCACCAAAAAGGAAAAAGAATCAGATTTACTAGGAAAGAGGAAATCATGATGTAGACAAGTCCTTGATTTTTTTTGAAAGGAATTGACAATGAAGTAAATCACAAGAACCTGAAATTGGAATTGTGCTAGCATATGCTGCTTCTTTTGAGTGGCATATCCAAGTTAGGTGCTTAGAGCTATCAATATATAAGACCTGAGTTTTGTTCAAACATACTTGGAGCTTGAAAGTGTGGTATTTGTTCTGCTGTTGAGGAATGATAGGGAAAATCTCTTTTGGCAGAGAGGAGTAAAAATCTTAAACAGGAATGCTTCTGGTTTGCCAAAGGAGATTTGCCCTGCCATTTTTGACAGCTTTTGATTAACACTAACACATCATGTTAATGACTTACCTTTTGTTTTCCATTTTCTATCAGTGAAACGTGTTTGATTCTTGTGGTATCCTGATATAGTTAATTAACTTTATTTAGTTTCTTTCTTTTTTATTACTAAATGGTTTTCCTTTCATGACATTCCAGATAAATATCTTGAGGAATGCTAATTGTGTGTTATATGAAGACTGAAGAGTCAAAAGATTGTCCAAGAAGAAGCCATAAGAAAAATGCACCATCTTGTGGTGACTGAAGTGAAGAAGTTTAACAAAATTTCTGTTTTCTGAATGCCAGAATTGCTGATGTACTTGGCAATCATCACTGCATTAATCTTATTCTTTGCTATTAATGAAGAATTTTAGCTTTATCAAACAACTGATGCATAAATGTTGCATAAACTATGCATATAGTTTTATACTAGTATGTATTTCTGTTCAATTACATATTTCTGTAGCGAATAATCTCTGAACACAGAGGCTCCCATCAAGCATTTGCATACTTGTTGGTATACTTAGTAAATATATCCAACACTGAAACCAAATAATACAGTTATAATCTTTTAAGCACTTGATAATGAATCTAATTTCAGAGCAAAGGATGTAAATATTTAGAACATTAGTCCACGGACAAAGACATGCTGAAGATAATAAGCAAACACAATTATGATAAGCAGACACTCTTTAGAACATTAGTCCATTGACAGATATGCCGACCTCACTTCGTGAAATAAGGATTGGTTGTGGTTGTTGTTGTTGTAGTCCATTGACGGAGTTACAACATATTTTGATTCTGAGTCTTAAAGCAATCTATAGAAATCTACGACGACAACTATGCAAGTCTTTACATTTTAATTATTATCACTTAAATCATTATTAACCAATGTGAAACTTTCTCACTTCACACGTATTTTCAACATACTATTTTTGGTGGTATGTCATGAGTAAATCAACATTTTATTCATTTAAATTAAAGAACGCTAGCACTAGTCAATTTGATATTTTTCCGAATCTAGTACTGCAATTTTAAGGGTTCTATGTTTCTCTTGATGTAACAAGAGATTATTGAAACCAATATATATGTCTTACATTGATTTCTGATGGATATTTTCTGAAGAGATATTTTTTTCAGTTTTAGAGAGCATATCAGCAAAACTCACACACACTTAAGTAAATGACTTATATTTAAATTAACGGACTAAATAACTATTTCATAGTATTATTTAAGGGACTAAGAAAGACTAAAATATTGATTTACTCTAAATAATGGCAGTTAGCCTGTAATTATTATTCTTGCACAACTTTAAAGAAGGGTAAGCCAACAGTTGCTTTACCCTTACACAATCATTACGTCGGTGGCTGTCCAACGATATCTTGATCAAACACAGATTTTTTTTTTATTTTTAAAATTACCGAACTTGAATCTTGATCGGAGGACCACCGAGACGTGACTACAACATATAGATAAACCACTCTTGTAATTAACCATAGCTTCAGATCTTGAAATTTGTATAGATCCTTTGCATTGCTATTCCATTATATCTATATATTTTTGAATAAAAAACTACAGCTAGTCCTATAAAAATAAATTATTTAAGGGACACAGACGCAGTAGATGATCCAAATCCACATGGCTGGTTGACTTTTTTATCCTTAAATTGATTGGATAACTACAGACAACACCACTTGCAAATAAAAATATATATTTTCCTTTTCAATTTCAATAATGCACTTACTCTTTCTCACTCACCATGTTTCAACTATTTCTATTCTTTGACTTTGGAATTGGAAACCAAAAACTCCATTTCCATGTTCTGACCTTAATCTCTGCTAATGGCTGCATCGAAATCCTCTTCATCCTTCAGTTATGGATTCACCTACGATGTTTTCCTTAGCTTTAGAGGTCTAGACACTCGCTATGGTTTCACTGGAAATCTCTACAAAGCTCTCATCAACAAAGGAATCCACACCTTTATTGACAATGAGGAGCTTGAGGGAGGGCATGAAATCACACCATCACTTCTTCAAGCAATCCAAGAGTCTAGAATTGCTATCATTGTACTCTCTAAGAATTATGCATCGTCTTCATTTTGCTTAGATGAACTTGTTAAGATCATTGACTTCATTAAGGGAAAGGGAAGGTTGGTTTTGCCAATCTTCTACGATGTAGATCCTTCTACTGTGCGAAAGCAGACAGGATCTTACGGAGAAGCTTTAGCTACACACGAGGAGAGATTCAAGAATAACATGCAGAGGTTGGAGAAATGGAGAACAACTCTACAACAAGTAGCTAACTTGTCTGGTTGGCATTTCAAAATAGGGTACCTTATATATTTTCCATAATTTTGTTGTGCAATTGTTACGGTTAGAAAACATGACAGCCATGAAAGAGAAGAGAAAAAAAGACTAGATTTTCATTGTATTGATTATTAGTTATTGATTATCATAGAATGATTAAGATGGAAAAATTGATACAAGTGATTACATGTCAGATAGGCATTCAGTAACTAACTACTAATTGATTTATAAATTACTAAATATATATATATATATATATATATATATATATATATATATATATATATATATATATATATATATAGAATGAGCATAGAATATACTTTATTAAGACTTCATACAAATTTCAATTGTTTTGGTAGGGATAGATATGAGTACGAGTTTGTTGGAAGTATTGTTGAACATGTTTCCAACAAGATAAACCGCGTTGCTTTACCTGTTGCTGACTACCCAGTTGGACTAGAGCCTCAAGTGCTAGAAATAAATTCACTTCTTGATGTTGGGTCAGATGATGAGGTCAACATGATTGGGATCCATGGAATCGGCGGGATAGGAAAAACAACACTTGCTCTGGCTGTTTATAATTTGCTCTGGCTGTTTATTTTCACGGGTGTATGGGTTTTCCATTGGGGACTTCCCATCATCCTTTGTTTGTTGCTACTGTAAGACTCCTAGCCTAGCACTCCTTGAGCTGGTTAAGATTCATTGCTATCTTAATAAATTCCATTTTAGCTTTTTCAAAATAATTTGATTGCCGACCGCTTTGAAGGTTTATGTTTTCTTGAAAACGTGAGAGAAAATTCAGACAAACACGGGTTACAACATCTCCAAAAGATTCTTCTTTCAGAAACACTTGGAGAGAAGAAAATTAAGTTAACAAGTGTCAAACAAGGAATTTCGGTGATAAAGCATAGACTGCAACAAAAAAAAGTTCTTTTGATTCTAGATGATGTTGACAAAATATAACAGCTAGAGGCCTTGGTTGAAGGATTTGATTGGCTTGGTTCTGGCAGTAGAGTTATTATTACGACTCGGGACAAACATTTGTTGGAAAGTCACGGGGTTAACATAACATATGAATTACAGGTTTTAAATGAGAAATATGCTCTTCAATTGCTTACTTGGAAAGCTTTTAAAACAGAAAAATTTCATCCTAGTTACTTGAATGTCTTGAAGCGTGCAGTAGCTTACGCTTCTGGACTTCCATTGGCTTTGATAGTAATAGGTTCCAACTTATCTGGAAAGAAATTACAAGAGTGGGAATCTGCATTACACCGGTATGAAACCATTCCTAATAAAGACATCCAAAAGATACTTAAATTAAGTTTTGATGCTTTAGAGGAAGATGAGCAAAGTGTTTTTCTTGACATTGCTTGTTTCTACAAAGGAACAAATGATACATTGGAAGACGTAGAAAATATGCTTCATGCTCATTATGATGCTTGCATGAAATATCATATTGGAGTATTGGTCGAGAAATCTCTCATAAAGATTAGTTCGTCTGGTAATTTGACTCTGCATGCCTTGATAGAGGACATGGGTAAGGAAATTGTTCGACTGGAATCACCAGAAGAACCTGGAAAGCGTAGTCGGTTATGGTCTCATGAAGATATAATTTAAGTTTTAGAGGAGAATACAGTGAGTATGATTGACATGGATAATTTGTTTTTCTTCTACAACCTTAAATTGTTCTTTTTAAACTATTAAAAGCTTGCCTCACATTTGTTTTTTATCCTTTCCTATATATTATGTACATTTATTTTGAATTTATGTGTTAAATATTATATGTAATTGATCATTCGTTATTTATGTTAAAAGGGAACTAGTGCAATCAAAACCATATACCTGATGTGTGAAGATGAGGTAGAATTGGATGAAATGGCCTTCAAGAAGATGAAAAACCTAAAAACTCTTATCATCAGAGGTGGTCATTTTTCCAAAGGACCAAAACATCTTCCAAATAGTTTAAGAGTGGTTGAATGGTGGAGATACCCTTCAGAATATTTGCCATTTGATTTTCATCCAAAGAAACTTGCCATATTCAAGTTACCAAGAAGTTGCTTAACATCAGTCAATTTGACTGAGTTATTGAAGGTAACTAGTCTAATCTTCGTTGCCTTGGTATGCAAGTTAACCATAAATTCATTTTTGGCATTATACATTTGGTTCTCATTTCTTTATTTATTTTGTATTTTATTTTTTTTGCAGAAGTTCATAAATATGAAGATTTTGAATTTTGATTATGCAGATTGTTTGACAGAAATACCTGATGTGTCTTGTCTCTTAAATTTAGAGACATTTTCATTTGAAAATTGTGAGAAATTAATTACAATTCATGAGTCAGTTGGATTCTTGGATAAACTTAAAGTCTTGAGTGCCAAAGGTTGCAGTAAGCTTAGAAGATTTCCGCCTATCAAATTGATATCCCTTGAGCAACTTAATCTTTCATTTTGCAAGAATCTCGAGAGTTTTCCACAAATATTATGGAAGATGGAAAATATAACAGAGCTTGGGTTAGAAGAAACTCCAATAAAAGAATTTCCATGTTCATTTCAAAACCTTACTCTCAATAACATTGAACTACGTTATTGTGGAACGTTTAGGTTACCAAATAACATTTTCATGATGCCAAATTTGGTTAACATTACTGCTTGGAAGTCGCAAGGGTGGATTTTGCCGAAACAGGACGAGGGTGAACTAAGAGATATTTCAATTGTGTCCTCAAATGTAGAACGTCTTCATCTCATATTTTGCAACCTATCAGATGACTTTTTTTCCAACAGGACTAACATGGTTTAGAAACGTGAAAGAATTAAGCTTGGCGCATAATAATTTCACAATTCTTCCCGAATGCATCCAAGAATGTCATTTTTTGACGGATCTAAATTTGGATTATTGCCAATATCTTCAAGAAGTTAGAGGAATTGCACCAAACTTGGAAATTTTTTCCGCTAGCCATTGCAATTCTTGGACTTGTACAGACATGTTACTGAATCAGGTTTTGTTTTTCTACCAAGTTTAATTTTGATGCATTGCCAGTGTAAAATTTCTTACACCATCAATCAATCACCAATCATCATTATTTTTATAACTCTTAAAGTAGATACGAATAATTTTGATTGAGTATCAGTGTAAAAAAATTTACACTGTCGGTCCTAATCAGTTAAATCCTTCTATTATTTAATATAGTTTGATAAATGACAGATATCCTACTCGTCGTGATCACATTGTTAATTTGTTAACAGAAATTGCATGGTAATAGAAATACAATGTTCTATTTGCCAGGAGCAAGTATCTCGAATTGGTTTGAACATCGTAGTAGTGGACGGTCAATTTCTTTTTGGTTTCGTAACAAATTTCCAGCTGTAGCTCTCTGTCTTTCTGCTAGATCAATGTTAAAGGAATCAACAATCACACCCAATGTGATCATCAATGGCTATATACATTTCCTTGATTGTAGATATGCTCCCAGTTTCTGGATGGAACCGGATCATACATATATTTTTTATCTGCATAAAGTGAAATTCAAAGCTAATTTGGATGGAGAACTTGTAGAAAATGAATGGAACCACGTTGAGATTACGTATAATGGTAAAGACAAGAACTCAATCCTTATAGACAGTGGAATCCATGTATTCAAACAAGAGAGTTGCATGGAGGATATTCGTTTCACCAAACCTTGTACAGAAAGATAAAATTAAATGATGATCTCAATAGTTCATAAATCAGGAATCTCAAAGGTAACTGGTGTTTTGTCACTTTAATTAATTTAAGTTTATTTAATTTTTGCCTTACTTGTTACTTGACAAAAGTAGTGTATGAATTTGATAACAGTTAGTAATTAGAGTCCTAAATTAGATGGAAAAGTGGACGTTGAGCAATATATTAGTGAGGTGATTCATAGAACCAATGTCTTAAAGTTTTGGGTTAAGATGTGGTGTGTAATACACTTGTATGGTTGCTATTAGTCTAAGTGATGATTTCCTCGGTTCAGCTCATGACCGAACGTTTTCAACCCTCTTTTCTGCTTTAAAATTGAAAAAATATTAATGTTGATATTTTAATCCAAGTGATTAAGTGTGTTTGTCTTTTGATCAATGATTAAGTGAATTAGTCATAATTGAATTCTGTTGCCATTCAAATAGACAACACTTTTCCCTTCTTATTCATAGAATGTTAGAGGATTAGTGGTTACTGATATATATCATATGGATTGTGTATTGCTGAATGACAGTAAAGTTCAAACTTGGTTATATTCCTGATATCATACCAAACCAAATATTGACAGTCCTGGTATAATTACCATTTCAATTAATCTAATCATTCATCTCTCTAAGCGTTTCTTTTTCCTTTTTAATTTTCTCTCTGACATTCTTTAATGATTGATACTGTGTTTTCGTTTACATTTCTTGTGAAATTTTGGCTGTCTGAGGAAATTCAGTTGATCTTAAAAGATAAACTATGTTGTGGATCAAAAGAAGAAAGATCATTAGTATGGTCCTGGGTTAGAAAGAGTTAATAGAGGAATATAGCTTTTCAAGTAGTTGCCATTAAATGTATATATATATAGAAATTTTGGTAGATATAGAAATTTTCTGTCTTGTTGCTATCTGTAAATTCAATGTTCATAATCACACCTATAGTAATTTAGTAATAAATTCATTTCTTAAGTCTATGGTGATAGACAAGTTTCATAGAAAAAGAAAGTTAGCAACAATCTTCAAAAATTATAGCAGCTAGAAAAAGTATATTTGCTTGCTATTGAAAACAACATGTAACATCATCACGAGTCATGACAATGGAGAGTGTTATGGACTTGATACTTCTAATAAAAAGGAAGTCTAGTTCTACATGCAAAAACTACACACAAATACTGATATTTCATGCATGCATATAGCAAAAAGTATGTCTTTATGACCATGCTTCCCACCTCCATCAAAAAGGAAAAAGAATCAGATTTACTAGGAAAGAGGAAATCATGATATAGACAAGTCCTTGATATTTCTGATAGGAATTGACAATGAAGTAAATAACACAATTAAGAACCTGAAATTGGAATTGTGCTAGCATATGCTGCTGTATGCTACTCCTTTTGAATGGCATATCCAAGTTAGGTGCTCAAAGCTATCAATATATAAGACATACATATTGTTCAAACAGAATTAGAGCTGGAAGTGTGATATTTGTGCTGCTGTTGAGGAATGATAGGGGAAATCTCTTTTGGCAGAGAGGAGTAGCTAGAGAGCTGAACACGCATGCTTCTAGTTTGCCAAAGAAGATTTGCCCTGTCATTTTTGACAGCTTTTAATTAACTTAACACTAAAACATCACATTAATCTCTTTTTCCTTTTGTTTTTTATTTAGTTTCTTTCTGGTTTACTAATAGTTTTCCTTTCAATACATTGCAGATGGATATTTTGAAGAAGACTGAAGAGCAAGCAAAAAGACTGTTCAAGACTAAATGTCATCATTCCATAAAAAGAATTTGTTCAAATTGTTTAGCATCATTCATCACGGTCAAGAAACCATAATATACTGAAGCTTAATCTAGCAATTCAGTTTGCAGTAAGCCATAATTGGTAATATACTGTATATTAGTGCACAAATTTGATTCTTACCTATTCATAAAAACTTCTAGATTTATGATGCTGCATAAACAATGCATATAATTTGTACTAGTACCAGAGTATGTATTTCTGTTCAATTATATAAGCTGTAAAAATGATGACAGCAAATAATCTCAAACAAAGAACTGAAAACACATTTTCATCCAAAATCTTAAATGGTCCTTATAAATCTATAACCTTGCAAGTAGTTTGGAAGTGCAAGTGTGAAGTGATAAAGTTTCAAATTGGTTAATAATGCGTTAAGTGATAATAATTATGTGAAAACACATTTTCACAAGGTTTGCTTGGTGATAGAACTAAACTAGAATTCTAGAAATAACCTTGTTGTGAGTTCGCGCCCCATGGTGGGTGCCACTTGTTGTGAATTCAAACCTTCAAAATCAACAAGAACAAAGATGTGAAGCAAATAACAACGACAACCAATAATCAAACGGCCAAGCAACAACAAGCAATTATGTGTAAAGAAAATTCACAATCAACACATAACAAATACAAAGATAAAGAGAGTAGAGGAACAAACACACTAAGATTTGGTTACAAAGTTCTTCCCAAAAAGGACATATGTATGTAGGAGAGGAAAACTCTCCGACCTACCATCAATGAGCTTTTACAAAGAGATACAAAGTTATAGGAAATTTGCTTCAGAAGTTGTTCAAAAACAAACCCTAATTTCTACCGTTTTTGTGCCCTTTTTCTATGAACAAGAGAGTTCCCCAGAGAGGTCCGGCACCACCCTTTCCGACGTCGGTTGTTGGGTTCTCTTGGATTGGTTCTTTATCCAACGGTGGCTGCAATCGCTGTCGTGACTGTTTGTGTGGATCTGTTGGCTATGGCGAATTGTTGCTGGTTTTGTTTTAAAACAACCTTCAAATGTTCCACTTTGGCCTCAGACAGTGGCCGAGCCAGAAATTTTATCACCTGGGCAAAATTTTGATCGCAAATTCACATGTGGTATAATATATAAATAGTCAAAAATCGAAATAAAATAGGCTCGTCATTTTGTCGATAAAATACAATTTGAAATAAGATAGATGAAACATAACCTGCCAATAGTGTGCTAAATAAAATTAGGAGGTAAATACCCTTTTCCGAGACCTCTTTGCGGAGAATGTTCAAATAATATCAACATCCTCAAGTGACTTGAATATCTCTCGCTCGGTGTAACATATCATCAAGTCATTGAACCACACATCGTTGATCTTGTTGGTAACAATTATTCCTCACAAGCTTAAAAGATTATTTTGCTAGCTTATTGACAGGGCTTGATAACGGCTGGACTACCAACTTTTGTTGATGTTGGTAATAGCTTTGGTGCACCCGCTATTGTTGAAGATCCACAAATTAGAAGTTAAAATTTGATTTATTATGCTCTGTTGTAGAAGTGATTGTAAGTTTTTTTAGGTATGAAGTGAGTGTAAGTTGTAACTTGATATTATGCCATTTTGTCTAATAAGCTATTATGAATAGTGATTCAAATTTTGTTACCATAAATTAAATGAACAATGGAGTATATATAGATTTTGATTTTTGTGAGTATTGAGTATTTTTGTGAGTATTGAGTCTTGGTTTGGGTGAATGGTATATAAGTTCATAGTTAGGGAGAATTATTTGAGTTAAGTCACTTCAAGAATTTATTCTAAAAATTGATTATAGTAATCAATTTCAAATTCCAATGATATTGATTATAATATTTTATTATATTGATTAAACTAATTTTAGTAGTAATTTTATGAATTATTCATTTTTAGAATTTATAGTAGAATAGAAAATATAAAAAAAAAATAAAACAATGATAAGTTTTAGTGACAGCCGCAACCGTAGGTAGAAGTCCATAATGTTTTTAAAATGGTCTCCTTAGAATTACCTACGTTTTGTCCGTAGGTAAAGGTGGAAAACATACAATGACAACCATTTGGCAATGACAAACAGATTTAGCTACGAAAATTTGCTCTATAGTGATGGATTATGGCTGTCACTATAAGTCAAATTTCTTGTAACGATACAAGGAAAATATAAGTTGAGCCCGGGCGTACGTGTGCCCAGACTAGCTGGGTGGTAAATCCGCCCCTGGCCTCATATTGTATGGTCAAATATGGCTGTTTTTTATACTTGTTGTGGTCGAAAAGGTGGGTGGTGGGTGGATGCAACTTTATCCATGTTGGCGGTCAGGTTCATACATCGTTATCAAAGATCTCGATTTACTTAAAAAGATAGGTTTGATTATTCAATATCGTCTTTGGTTTATTTGGAATGCTTGTAACTTTTTACATACGTTTTTTTTTTCCAATCTGGTTTCGGGCTCTGCGATGATTTGAATATGTTGTGCTTAAGTGTGTATCCATCCACTACGCATTGGGTTTTTAACTGAATTTTCGTCTAGTTGGTTTCAAATATAAAACTTTTGTTATTCATTGTTGTATTACCTGTTTAGAGTCGAATGTCGTTGCTAGGGTAAGGTTTATGTTCCCCAACTCTTTTGTACTTTCTTTTTTATTTATTATATTTTCTTTTGCTTAAAAAAAGTTTGCAGACACCGACAATATAAAACTTGTTTACACATGCTTCCAATTAAATCATATTGTATAGATAACTTTGGAGATATTTTAGGAACGAACCGAACAAATTGATCCTATCATGTGTCGTTTTTATTTTATATTTTAAAAGCAAACTGAAATTGTATTAAATAAAAATTGTGAAGTATAAAGATTGGAGGGACATCAGATCTGCCCCAGTTACTTTGCACAAAAAGTGTAATCAACCCAAACAAGTAATACAAGTGACGAAACAACACAAATGGACTCAACCATGGTTAATCCTAATAAACAAACACTCTTCATAAGAGTAGCTTAACACACCCGCGTACGGACACGAAACCAAGATGCAAAAAAAATAAAATGGATAGTGATCATTTGAGAGTCTCAAATAGGGTTCAAAAGCTGGTAAATGGACCGACCACCAACACGGAATTTGATCCACGTACCATCAACTTTCTGCCACAAAAAAAATGCCTTCAAGCCCTTTCGAGCGTTACTGTCTCTTCAAATGAATCCCCGATCCTAGAACCAATCGTAAATCCAGATTGAGGGATGGATGAAATGACAAACATGAGCTCCCAAAACAGTCCAATGGCAACATCTAAGGAGACAACGTCATATTTGAAAATACAGTACCGGAGTGAAGGTAAAACTCTCTTCAAATGTGCATATCTCAACCGATTTAGAACATCAAAGAGTCAAAGATCAATAATATCCCCAAACAAAACCGATTTCACATAACAACTAGAACCGTCACCACCTCCAAGAGGAAGGTGGCGCCTCTTTTAAACCAACTTCTGAAAAATATATTACACCTTAAATCGAAATTAATAGCTTTTTTACTCATGGACCTACTACTCATGGACCTACAAATTAATTAAACCTTTAATTTTTTTTTTATAATGTTTTAATTATGATTGTAAAAAGGTGAACACTCTTATATTTGGTTTAATATGTACCCAACATCTAATCATTTGATTCCGTGTTATATTTTTTTAGTAGTTTATTTTTTAAAAAAATAATTAAATTTTGAATAATTTTGCTAACAAAGTATTAATATTCGATAAAACTCCAAGATACCTAAAAATTTAGCTTGCAAAAAATCATTTAAAGTTTAAAAGGTGATATAACATAGACCTCACAGCAGACACCATGTAGAAGATAATAGTTTTGAGAACTAAAAATTGAAATTTTTTTATACGAATGCAAAACAAAATTTTGTAGGTCGAAAAACATGAGTTGAACTTGTAAACATTTGCTCAACTCATATCACTTTTAATGTGAGACTCTTAACGCACTAAACTAATGATAATTTGTTGATAAAATTGATGAAAGAGTGAATTGCGGGGCAAATCTTCTTTGGCAGTAAGTTTGTTTGCATCATCTGAATGATCAAGTCAACTACTGCCAAAGAAGTCATTGCCCAGTAATGCACCTTCACATGAGTATCACAAATCCTTAACAAGCTTTGTTGATTGATTGATTGATGATGAACAATTTCTGGGTGTCCATATGTGTATATATAATATCTGTTGGTGATGTGATAATAATAAATAAAAACTTACACAGACATGCATGCACACATATGCATAATAAGCAAAAGGATATTCCACGTACATCCTATGTTGAGCAACTAGTAATTCTTACAAATAAAGTGGTCCATTTTGTGCCTTTGGCATCCCTCTTACTCCTCTCTTTTTTAGTACTTTTATATATTTACTTTGAGAATCCTTGCATTATAACTTTCTACAAAATGGTTTGTGACAAAAGTAAATTCCATTCATATGGAAGGCATAATTCTTTTCCATTCCTCTTCTAGTTTCCTCTGTTTGATATCATGCATGCAAGAATATGCTGGTGGATACCAGTGTCTTCTCCATTTCAGTCATGGCTCAAATTTTACCGAAGTCTTTGTTTTATACCTTATCTGTAAAGGGACACAAATTTAATTGTTTTATTTTTGAGTTAGCTTTGAGTCTCCACGTATGTTGGGCTGGCCTTAACATGTGGTCAATTCCTTTTAAATAATGGTTGAACCTTCAAAAACCTCTTCCTGATTTCACAAGTAATAATATGCTTCCAAATTTTAAATGACAATACTAGTGATATTTTTCAACCTAGTTAGTTGTTATTAGTATGGTCCTGGAAAAGAAAGATTTAGTTGAGGAAGAAAGCATTTCACCCCAGTTGCTATGAAATGAATATAGAGAAATATTGATATCTGTTAATTTAATGTTCACAATCATACATATAGTAAATTAGTAATAAATTCATTTCTTCTATCTATGGTGACAGATAAGTTTGATAGAAAAATAAAGTTAGCAAGAATGTCAAAGAGCCTTAAAAAATTATAACAGCTAGAAAATTTTCATTTCGTTGTTATAGCGATGTTGTGAATTGAAATCAGCTTGTAAGATGAGGATTGCAAAACTTTATAAACTCTATTAAAACAATATCTCTAAGACTGGTTTCTAACCAATGTGACTTGCGTTTTTCTGCAATATTCGTTACTCGCTAAATTCTAGGATAAAAAGGTTCACTTATAATTTTCTTTTGTAGTAATTTACATGTATCATTAAAAGGAATTCTACTTCTACATGCAAAAACTACAAAGAAATACTTATATTTCATGCATGTATATGGCAAAAAGTATTTGTCTTTATGACCATGCATCCCACCCTCTACCAAAAAGGAAAAAGAATTTGATTTACTAGGAAAAAAGAAATCATGATGTAGACAAGTCCTTGGTTTTTTGAAAGGAATTGACAATAAAGTAAATAACAAGAACCTCTCACATTGGAATTGTGCTAGCATATGCTGCTGCATGCTACTCCTTTTGAGTGGCATATCCAAGTTAGGTGCTCAGAACTATCAATATATAAGACATGCATTTTGTTCAAACAGATATAGAGCTCCAAGTGTGATATATTTGTGCTGCTGTTGAGGAATGATAGAGCAAATCTCTATTGGCAGAGCGAAGTAGAAAGCTCGGACATGCATGCTTCTGGTTTGCCAAAGGAGATTTGCCCTGCCATTTTTGACAGCTTTTGATTAAGACTAAAACATCATATTAATTACTTTCTTTCTTTTTGTTTTCCATTTTCGGTCCGTGACACGTGTCTCATACTTGTGGTATGCTGATATAATTAACTTCATTTAGTTTCTTTCTACTTTGTTACTAATGGCTTTCCTTTCATGACATTGCAGATAGATATTTTGAAGATTGTTAATTGTGTATCATGCCAAAAGATTGTCCAATGAAGCCAGAAGAAGAATGCACTATGTTGTGATGACTGATGAAGTTAACCAAAACACTGAAGCTTTATCTAGCAATTAGAATTTCTATAATGTACTATTTATTAGTGAGCATTACTGCACAAATCTTATTCTTTCCTTTTAATAAAGAATTCTAGATTTATCAAACAAGAGTTTCTGCATAAACTATATGGATATACTTTTTTACTAGACGTCTGCATCTCTCGAACTTAATTACTTGTTGGTTAATAAATACATCCAGACACTGAATTGGTATACACTCATAATTTTTTAGCACTTGATAATGAATCTAATTTCAGAACAAAGGATGTAAATATTTAGAACATTAGTACTCTGACAAAGATTTGCTGAAGCTTATTAGCAAAGGCTACAATGATAAGAAGACAATATTTAGAACATTAGTCCATTAACAGAATATTTAGAAGACAATTTCACCCAAATCTTATAAAAATCTGAGTCAACAATTGCGCAGCTCTTTACATTTATCACTTAACTCATTATTAACCAATGTCAAACTTTATCATTTTATATACTAGTGTTTTCAACATACTATTTTCGGTGATATATCATAGTATATTTGCATTTTAATTCTTTAAATTTTAAGTGCAAGACAATTTGATCTCTCAAATATTTAAAAACAATTTAGTCCCTTAAAGTAAAGAATGTTAGCCAATTTGCTCTTTTTCCTGAATTTAGCAGTATAATTTTAAAAGTTTTATGTTTGTGTTGATATAGTAAGAGACTGTTCAAAAAGGTGAGACCTAAGCTAATCTTGAAGAATTGGTTTTGATGGATGTTTTCTAAAGAGATGTTTTATTGAACGAATTAAATTGATTGATGTTCTTTCATTTAGGAGTCTAAATTCTCATTCATAAATTTAAGGGACGAAGTTACTCAAACCATTGAGTATCAAAATGCTAACTTAATCCTAATAAAGGCATCGATGATTATTTATAGTTCTAAGTTGCAGTTTGCAACATTAAAATTCTAGAGCTCTTTGCAACAGTATCTCAATTGTAATAGCAGCCGCATCACCGGCACCACATTTGCAAATATTTTGATTCAATATCAAGATTGGAAGCTTAACCAGCTTGCAGTGGAACCACTATTTGGAACCATATTCTTGGACAGCTTTAAAGAGGGGTAACAGTCGCGTAGTGCTTATACTTTGTCTTCTGTCGTAATACTAGTTGAGTGATGGCAACTTGAGACCAGAGCAAGTCGTGGCCAGAATACCATCCATGCATTATGGTCTTGTTCAATTAAATGGCAGGGCAAAACAATGGTTTATCAATGGTCAAGCACAAATGAAATCTGAGATACATACACAGCATGCATGCTAATTAATTCACCAAACTTGTATATAAACATTTGCCTTTTGTGACTTAACTTTCTTTTAACGAACATGTCATGCTTATAGTTATGAATAAACATATCTTCTAGTTAACTATCGCTTAAAATTAACCCTGAAATTTGATTAGATCCTTTGCATTACTACTTACTAGTATGTCCTTCCTTTATGCAGCTCCTCACACTTTAAAGGGTCAAAAATAAAGAAGAATATAAAACTTTTCTTTCGACAAGAGTAGAATGAAAACTTTAAACCAAGTGCAGAAAGTGTGGGTATCATATCATATAAAGCACATTAGCACAGCATTGAACTTTTCAGTACCTTACATAGAATAACATATTTAAAGGTGAAGAAAAATAAAATAGAATAAGCTTGTTTGGCAAGGAAGATCCGGAAGTATGTGCTCTCAGTCTCCCTTTATATCTCAATTTGAATTTTTTTAATAAAAATGTCAATTCATTCTTGATCTCATAAGATCATTGTCCAAACTATTGTTGAAAAGATTGTACCTCACATCACAAGACGACTAAGACTTAGCCTATATGCTGTTGCCTGTATATTTCAGCATATCCAAAAATATTTTGTTCTTTGAAAATTGAAATTAGTTATATGATATTGCATGTACAGAATCAACCTTTGTACAAATGGGGACCATAAATTGTTATGAAAGTATAATTTAAGAAAATGCAAAAAAACTAATGACATGTATATGACATATCATATGATTTAGTAAGGTCGGTTTAAAGAGGACGTCTATCACAACAATGGGGACCATATATAACAGAAACAGTAGAAACAAGAAAGTTCCCTAGGAATAGTCCATGGCATATACCACTCCAATTTTATTGCATCCTAAGCATGCTTAATTTGCAACAGAAATCAAGCAAATTGGTTAACATGTAGGCTTCAAAGGAATCAAAGAATAACAGTGCATGTATCCTTTGGCAGAGTTCTGCTCTATTATATATGATCAGCGTCCATAGTAACCTTGTAAGGTCATAGAAACAGTTTGTTGAGCTTTCAAAAGAAAATTATTCTGAAATATGCTCCATGTAGCTTTCTTTGTCTAGATTCCATTTGTTGCTGTTAGTGGCCTCCAAATAGTCTCCGAAGTTGATTTGTGTATGCTAAAACTTGACACAGCATTCTTAATTAATTGAACAGATTCTCAATATTGATTTTTTTTAAAAAAGTAGTATGTATGGTGGGACCCATTCGCAATTCATACTATTGTATAGTTCATACTAAGGATATCCAGTGTATTATGTCATTCCTAGGTCAATACTCTTACAATGGTGTTTTCATTGGTGACCTTATCACCTATGGATGCATCATTAAAATAAATTGGTCAAAGAAACCGTCTCGTGAAACCACTTGGTTGTGCATAAGAATCACCAACCTTTATAGCCAGGAGGAATCGAAGCATCGGAACCATAGTCACACAGTTCACAATTCATTTCGGTATGAGTTCGGGTTTGTGGTTCAACTCTCAAAGAATTCGATATGTGGGGATATACAAAATCAGTATACTAGTGTTCGTGGTACATTCAAATATAATAATAGATACACTATAATTATAAAACTATTAGTTAAAATAAATAGATGATGAATAATAGTAATACCATCAATAAAACTTCACATTTACAAAAAAAATAGTCTCATCCTGAACCCTGACAATGAAAATACAAATCATTTGTCAAATGAAAAGTCACACATCGGTCATATAGTAAAACATCGATATGAAAAGAAGTTATAAGATAGAGGGGCATACAAGGGATACCTTTGTGTACACATAGCAACACATGTTGCGGTACGGTCGGAAGCCAAATCACTTTTCTACGATGAAAAAAATAAAGTATGGGCAGACCATCATTAAATCTATGTTCTTCTTTAATTTAATGGTTAGAAAATATTTTACTATGATGGAAAAATCTTTCCCTCACCCACCGTAAATGCCACCTTTATTCTCATATGTTTGAGATTGGTTCGTTCGGTAGTTCGGTTTGTGAGAATTCTTCATGAATTTTTTGCGCCAATTTGAAAAAGAACCGGTTTGTTTGAACCCATTCGCGATTCCCCAGCGGGTAAAAAAAATAAATCCCTCTATAAAATAAGGATAATGTTTCATGGACACGCTTTTTTCCATACACACATTGTACCACCCCTATGTGAGAGACACAAAATGTGAGTTTTTTGTGTGTGTGGGGACCATGTGAACACATATCACAATTGTATGTGGGTATACAAGTGGTACATGTCACCTACGTGATCTATGTATCACTACCCATAAAACAAATCAAGGAACATTCCATCATCGATGAATTTGTTGAGCAAAGAATGTAATTATGGAACTAGTGACTCCAACAAGTGGTGTAAATTTTTTGGAGATCCTGGGTTCAAACTCGAACAAGTAACTGTCTAACTAATAATTGCTAACATTTTTCATTAAAAACAAGTGATTTCAACATCATAATTGCAAGTTGCAACGACAAAGAAGACAACTGACACAACAAACTCATTTGGTAATAACAAAATTGTCGTTGATGAGCATTTTCTCCGTGCACGAGTGAATTTGTTGAAGCCGACAATCGCTTGGTATAAACTTTTTTTATATTTTTTTGGCTTAATTAATGATTTGGTCCCTTAAGTTATTTGTTGGTTACATTTTGGTCCCATAAGTTATTAACGTTACAATTTGGTCCTTTAAGTTATTTGTTGGTTACATTTTGGTCCCATAAGTTATTAACGTTACAATTTGGTCCCTTAACTTATTTTTTGGTTTCGTTTTGGTACCTTAACTCTTCCTCCGTCAACCACTCTGGTCCTTTATGTTATTAGAGTTAAGGGATCAAAACGAAACCAAAAAATAAGTTAAGGTACCAAAACGAAACCAATAAGTAAGTTAAGGGACCAAATTGTAACGTTAATAACTTATAGGACCAAAATGTAACCAACAAATAACTTAAGGGACCAAATTGTAACGTTAATAACTTATGGGACCAAAATGTAACGTTAATAACTTATGGGACCAAAATGTAACCAACAAATAACTTAAGGGACCAAATCATTAATTAAGCCTATTTTTTTAAATACATTTTTTTGACGAGTTGTTTTTTATAAACAAGTAATTATTTAAAAAAAACGTTTCGAAATAAAGAGTCATGGCTTGTGGGGTTTTTTCATCTTGAAGCTCTCTAGTATTGGTTTTTTTTTTACACGAACAACTAATAAGAGTCAGGTATTTTACGATTATTTTTATAAACCAGTTTCAAAATGCGTTTATGTAACAACGTATTATTAGATTGAGTCCCCACGAACTTAATTCGGTTGGTATGAACAATGCATAATACAGTAGAAACTCTTTAATTTAATACTCGGTAAATTAATAAACTCTCTAAAATAATAAATTTGTCTGGTCCCGACTTGGGTCAATGTAAAAAATTGAAAAACTCGATAAAATCATAAGATAATAATTTTTCGGGAGATCCCTTTATAATTTTCAGTCCTAAGAAAATCATAAATTAATAATTTATAGAAACTGAAAAAAATATATTAAGAATACATTGAACACATTTGTTCCTCTTGTTTACATTTACTATACTTCAAAAGTCATTATTGATTTCCAATGCATATGAACACAATAGTTACTAATTTACGTTGAGTCCCAAGGTTCGCTGCAACGTAATTCTAAGAGGCATAGACTAATTTGCCTTTTTGTTTGGTATGTACAATATAATTACTTAAAAACTCTTTAAATTAATAATTATTAATTTATCGATAAATTAATAACTTTCTAAATTAATAAATTTCTCCGGTCCTGACATTATTAATTTATAGAGTTTTAATTGTATATGTAAGGTTTAAGGTTCAAATGTCAACTATAAAAAAAAAAAAACAAAATACTTGATTGATATTTGATACCAGTGTAAAATAATTTTAGGAATACACCTCCATTAAACTCATTGATACAATATATTTCCTAGTGTTCAACATTTTCGAAGCAACAAATTTAGTGGGAGGCATAACTTGATTTTTAGTGGCCGGGTACACAATTATATTTCTTATAAAGAATTAAATTAATGAGGCAACATCGAGGGAGAGGAGTGAGTCCAATAGATAGGGTTAATCTCAGGTAACGAGATAAACCAACGTTTAAATTTTGTTTGAAAGATATGAGTGTAGTTAGGGTTCCATATTGTTTTGAATGGCACCAATTCAGTACATGTGGCCTTTTATATATATATATATATATATATATATATATATATATATATATATATATATATATATATATATATATATATATATATATATATATATAGTGGACTCCCCTTTTAACATTTTTTAACTCCAAATTAGAGAAACCGCAACTTTAAATTATGTCTATTCATAAATAAAATCATTTTTAAAGGTGAAAAAAGTTGACAGGGTTTATATGCAGTTATAAGGTTGTGACTACACTACAATCAACGGATCAAGATCATCTAACGATGCACGATTTAAACTTGGATTTAAAATTTAAAAATAAAATGAGATTTGAACTTGAAATCTAGATATCGTCCAACCAAGATCAAATGATCTAGATGTGTTGACTATATGTATTAAAATTGCACTCAATCCAAATCCGAAGCAAATAAGCTAAACTATGCTTCATAAATGGGAAAACACAACATATCCAGGTTTTGGCGATTTTGAATTTATATTATTCGATATATTTTATCAATTTAAATGAATGAATATCGTTTTTAAATAAAAAAAATATGGGAAAATGCAAGTCCTTAAAATTTGCGAAAATAAATGAAATATGGGTGTAGATATTAGCATTACCTAGTTTCAACAAACACTACGTGAGTGGCACACCTTATTGAAGAACCAGTTACACCTTAACTTCCATTAATGAAGCAAAATTGTGGGAGAATTGCTGGGCAAATCTCCTTTGGCAGATTGCACACTCAAAGAGTATGGTTGCAATGCATATCATAGCTTATGGCTGCCTGCCAAAGGAGAACATGCCCTGTAATGCTGCCACAAGTGAGAAAACACACACTCTCATGCATAATGAAGATGTTACTTGAGAACGTTATTTATGGCTTCCTAACAATGAGCGTATCCTATGGTACAATGCCTTCATTTTGCGTTTTTATGGTTTTATTCCTTTGTTCTGTAGATAGGAACCATTCTTTTAATTTGATGAACATTCTTTTACCAGAGATAATTGAAAGTATACAAACATAAAAAGTAAAGTCAAAAGGCTAAAATTTTGTTTCCCCACGTTTAGCATTGTATGGTGGTACAGAAAGGTTGCATTGATCTCCTTCCAAGCACTAACAGCTTAAGCCCATCTTTCCAGCTGTATATAATAATTAGGCTTACACGAAATTTTATCTTTAAGGTTTGAAAATTTCTTGAATTCAATATTTTATTATTGACTATATGCTTACAAAAAAAAAAATACACATAGAAGACAAGCGCACAACAAGCTGCACCGATAATCTTTTTTGAATGACAAAATCAATCCTCTTGAAGACAACGTCCATGGACCTATGAGACCTAATGTTGTTATCCATGACCCCTGAAACTCTTTTTAGATGGTCAACAACCTCTGGTGATAGGAAGCCAAAAATGTCAAATGTAAATGGTATAAAAGTATGTTGATTGTCAGAATGCGCTTTCTCATGTTTGGCTACTTTACTTGACGCAACTTTAGGGACTGCTTGTCCCACCGTAAAAGCCCTGATCTCTAATCTCACAAGTGGGGAAACCTCTGTCAAGTCCACCGTGCATGTGTCCCTCCTACCCATATGTACACCAAAACATTTGTTGGCCTAAGTGTCGATCTTTCATCTGGTGTATCAGACAAGAAGTTCACATGCGCCTCCTTCTTCATAGATACTCTCGCACGCCTAAAAATATCAAAAGGACATCCCTAAAAAAATTATGCATGTATTTGAAGTCGGGAAGTTCCTTACAATAAACTGTGTGTTTCCCAAAGGTATCTAGACACGTCATACGACAAACAATGCACGCCTCATCAATATGAAATAATGGAATCATAAGGTGATATTTGAGGATACTACAATACTCTACTGATGACATATGCTGACCTAACCCATAAATTAGGATATCTTGAAGAAAATCTTGAGCATGTTCTGCTTGCAAACCCTTAAAAATTGCTTTCTATCTTGTGGTCATGTCAAACTTCACTTTCATATCTTGAATGACTAATGTAATTTTTACTAGAAAGAAACGATGTTTATTCACTAAAATTGATATAGTACATCAATGCAATACAAATTCATTAAAAACAAAGAAGAATGAATCTATAAACAAATTTACAACATCTATGTTACTAGCATAAAACGGAAAATGCATAAGCCTTTAACATTAAATATATGGTGGGTAAAATGGACATACTCATCAACCTTTAACATTACACGTCATCATATATAACATTTGGACTTGAAGGAGGTACTCATTTGATAGTTGTGAAGCAAATTGAGGGACAATATTGCTATTTCAAAAAATAAAGCGACGAAATTGATCGATGGCAACAAGTTCAATGACCAACAATTGTACTCACTCTTGTCAAAAAAAAAAAAAAAACAATTGTACTCACTCTTTTTTTAGATTTTCATAGGTGCCTCTATCAAAGATAATCTTTTCAACTATTAAACACTACATATGAATACCTCTCTCAACTAGAATCCGAACCTTGACTTACCATGTCGTGAGAGAGTCCCCTCTACTAGATCCAACCTTGTTGCTCATACGATTTAATATTTATTAGTATATTTTTGTGTGACTTCCATATCTATCTATTTGGATCTAAGTTCATGTCTTTTGAGTAGTAATCAATCTTAATTAATATAGTTTCAATTGTACTAAAAATATTCTTCAATTTTAATAGATTCCGTATGTTTTAAAATAAAATACTTTTATTATTATTATTATTATTATTATTATTATTATTATTATTATGGTTAAATATGTTTGTAATCCTATAAAATTGCAAAATTTTGCTTTTTTTTTTGTGGTGTTCGGGGTTCGAACCCCGGACCTTGCATATATTATGCATTGTCCTTATCTGAACGAGTTATGTTAATAGCGTAATTGATTAAAATCACTAAAATATTTACTCTTGTACTCATTTTTAGTTAAAAAATAAAAATAAAAACATGTTAATATATAGAAAGTAAAAAAAAAATAAAGAAACTAAAAATATATTTAACTATTACTGTATATAGTATGTGTACTTGAAGTCATTTTCTTTCAATGTACAACCCCTACTGCTATATGTCCTTTAATTAGTGTGAAGTATGAACAGGTTATTTAGGTCAGAATCAAAGTAAGTACAGCCTTTCAAAACGAAGAATAAGGATATAATAATATATGGTTTTAGATTTTGTATGTGTGTATATATTATAGAGAATATGATCTTTTTGGTTAGGAGAAGAAAGACCTTGCATGCATATAATATTGACTGAAAATAATAGAACATTTTGCTAGTGATGTGCTATATCTACTGCTCTATGAAAGAAAATACTACAGCATATTCGCTTTGGTTTGTACAGACAAGGTTCATTATGTTATTATCAATGAATATCAAACAATTAATTTACCCAAAAGTTATATATGCTGAAACTAGAAGCAGTGCAGGATTTTGGAATTGGATTATGCGTTCATTTAACTTTATGTTAGAAAGAAAGCGACTTTGATGAATTAACAAAACTCAACTTAAGGCTCATTTGGGTCCAAAGATGATATTTGTCAAAATTTGATTTGCATAGTTGCAATAATATCGGTGTTCAACATTTATGCCCATAAAACTTGATTTAAGTGACAATATTGAAATTAAGTTGGGTCTTTGATCAAATACAAACTAGTTTAAAAAAAATAATATTGACAATGTTGAAATTGTTAAGCTGGAATTTTGTTGACAATGTTTACCAATATTTACAAAAATTTATTCATCAAAATAGTTATGATAGCAAATGTAGATATGATATCCCATGAAAATAAGAGATTAAAATACTTGGTTGTGTGACGTACTATTCAATAATTTTTAATTGAATATGTATATATTATGCAACTCATCTCATAAAATATCAATAAATTAAAGCTAACGTCTTTGCTATAAGCACACAAGAAATATTGAGGAATGCTTGACACCTTTAATGAGTCTTCTTTTTGCTATAAGCACATTTTTTCATTTACAAGAGGAGATCTTACTCAAAAAATTGAGTTTAGTTTTCAATCACACCAATGTAATGTACTTGTATGGTAAACAATATTTTACCACTAATTATACGATTAAATTATTAAAAAATACAAGTGTTTGAAGAAAGTATCTCAAAAATTAAACTACCAAAATTATTCAGCTGCTAATAAAAAAATCAATTAGATAAAATATATATCAACTTCAGTGTATTGTAAAGTAGAAGGAAAAATGGTTGTAACGAAGACAAAAAAGAAGGGGAAAATGGTTATACCCGAAACATACAAAAGTTAAAAAGAGGAAAATTATATATGAATGTTCCGAAACCACATTCATATGAATGTGGTTTCTGAACAAGACCGTCCCTATGAAATTGGACGCTAATGAAAAAAACGCACAATTTTTTAAAAGATTAATCTTCTGTTTAAATTAAAAATAACATTCGTATCATGATCATTAGCCACCGAAATTAAGATTAGCAATTATTTTCACTAAAGACATGTTTTTTAACTTATAAATAAAAATATGGAACATGATTTTTTACTTAGAAATTGAAAAACATGTTTATTTTTCTTTTTTGAGTGGGGGTGAGGATATTTAGCAATAATTTTTTTCTTGAGATCCATCACTTTGGAAGACCCAGCTCAGTTGAACTCTTTGCACTCCCGAAAGAACGGCCCTATTTCTGAACACCTTGAAGAAACAGGGTTGCAAGGAATGTGAATTGAAGTAATAGAGTTGCAGGAGAATTGCTGGGCAAATCTCCTTTGGCAGATTGCACACTAAGAGATGATTGCAATGCATATCATAATATAGTGGCTAGCTACCTGCCAATGGAGAACTCACCCTGTAATTCAACTGCAACTTGGAAGACACACATAAAAAATAACAACTGAAAACGTTATTTATGGCTTGCTTGGTTTAGAATATCCTATAGAACAATGCTTTTATTTTGCTTGCATGTGTCCTTTTTCTTATATGCATGGTTTAATTCCTTTGTCTGAGAACAATCCTTTATGTTGAAATTTTTCTTTTGCGTTGAAGATATTTTGACGCGCTTTAATGAAAAAAAGTGGGAAAGTAGTACAAATAACTTGGTTTCTCCAAATTCATGTTGCATTCATTGGTGGCCATCCGAAGCCGCAAAAGTTGCCCTTCAAATATGATATTCCTATAGCTGCAGAGGATCTTTACACCTACTTGTAAATATTCTGAAAATCGAACTGGAGATTAAACTAGTGAGATTTGTGGTCATGTTTCGATTCTTTCAATGACACTTGAACCGGATGTCCAATAAAAAATTAACTATTGATGAAATATATTTTTTAACAAAAAAAGAAATAATTTTAATCGGTTGAACTACATTTCAAATGGGTTCAAGCCGATTTTAAGGGATTGAGAAGCGAGAATTAACTATGGTTGAACAAATCGACAAACTAATTGATTCTCGGTTCAACTTAATAATTTGATCTGGTTATGACAACAATGTCAATTAACTTTGAAGTTTGATTTTTTAACTTATTATATTTTGAATAAATTACACTTTTGGTTCTTAATTAACCCAAGTTATGTATGGAGTAATATCCATGCTTCACAGGTAGTAGGTAGAGGAGGCCTCAGATGAAGATTGGGAGATAGTTCACAGATAAGAGCATGGTATGATCCATGAATTAGGCACGATGGGAGAACCTAAGCGACAAGTGTCATACCGACAGGGATGGAAAACATGATGGTAAACGAGTGGAAAACAAATGTTATTAAAGAGGTGTTCAATGAGAGAGAGAGAGAGAGAGAGAGAGAGAGAGAGAGAGAGAAACGATAAATTGTGGAATGACGTCGAAACTCCCGACATCACACACAACTTGATTTTGTAATGACTCTTTGGTGTATCTGGAAGAGGAGAAACGATAAATTGTGGAATGACGTCGAAACTCCGCGCGTGCATCTCGATGAATTATGGAATCCCGACATCACACACAATTTGATTTTGTAATGACTCTTTGGTGTATCTGGAAGAGGAGAAACGATAAATTATGGAATCCCGACATCACACACAACTTGATTTTGTAATGACTCTTTGGTGTATCTGGAAGAGGAGAAACAATAAATTGTGGAATGACGTCGAAACTCCGCGCACGCATCTCAATGTATATGGCACACGATGTCTTACTTCAATGGCAGCAAGTCTGAGAAAGTCAAGAAAGGAGAGAGCATAGAGAACACTGTAACAATGAGACAGTGGAACATAGGTGGGACAAGTGGTCTAGACCGTGGGAGAAGTGAAATGAAATGTCGATGCAGCAATTTTTAACGAGCAAGGATGTTATGGGGTCGGTATGTGTCTTAGAGGGGAACGAGGGGAGTTCATTGGGGCGAAGACAACTTGGTATTAAGGTCTCCCACAACCAAATGAGGTGGAAGCGAGAGGTTTAAAAGAAGCGATAAGTTGGCTTGGTAATTTGAGGCTTCCTTTGGTGTCTATCGAACTTGATTGTAAACAATTGGTTAACGACATCTCTAGCAATATCAACATCAATTCCATGTTCAACACTATTCTAAAATGTTGCAAAACTTCACTTCTGAATCATCAAAACTTTAAGATAAGTTTCATTAGAAGACAAGCAAATAATTGCACACTTGTTAGCTAGGACATCATTATCTTATACTAGTTTCTAGGTTCATGATTATATGTCATCTTGCATTAAGACGGCTATTATTAATGAAATGAGCTGGGGTTGTTTCTGCATAAAAAATAAAAAAAAAATTACGTTTTGGTTTCATTTTGGCCTCTTATATTTTTTTTCTTTCTATTTTAGTCCTTTCCTTTGTAGGCATTAAACACTTTGGTTATATTTTTTAGTAAATAAAAACACTTTGGTTATATTTTGTTTGAGCTGTTGAATATATTTTCTATATTTCATTCTTCTTGATGAGTCAGAGATATTTCTACCAAAACATAATTTCATGTAGAAAACATTTAATAAACTCAAATGGAAAAAGGGTTAAAATGTTGAACTTTATAATTTAAAAGATAACTGTATCCAATATCTGTAAGTTAAGGAAGCGAAATAGATTTAAAAAAAAAAATACTCTAAGAATAAAAAAGACAATAAACAGAGAACAATTGCAATGTACTAAAATGACGTGAATCCTGTCATTTTAATTCAAGAGTATGTTCACCGGATCCAGTGTCATTTCCTTCTTCTTGACTAGCATCATATTTCTTTACAATTTATGTTATTTTACTTACAGTTAATAATTAACTATTATTCATTAATGTAGAATAACAAAGAAATTTTAAATACAATAAACAGAGAACAATTTAAAAAATTCCATTTATTATTATTGCTAAATTTAACGAGCACATAATTGTTTCATTCTCTATTGTACATATAATTTGCTATATGTCATGCACCAAACTCAAGTTTACATCTCTTTTTAGCCATATTCTAAACGTGTACATCTGGTTTGCTAGAACAAAATTGAATGCACAATATATCTTGTTAAGTGCAAATTCTCAAGAAACATCTCGCCACATTGGTGTAGAAGAGAGCTCCTCGTAAGATTGTGTAACATCCCAGACTGCTTTTAGGATTGCCGACTAACTCCACAAACCAACACGAGTCTTTTTAGCGTGTTTTGTCCTCACTCGCACGCTTACCGGAAAACTTCCCGGTAGGTCACCCATCCCAAAATTGCTCCAAGTCAATCACGCTTAACTGTGGAGTTCGATGCATCTTGTTGATATGGGTAGTACCTAACAATTCTTATAAGCCTTCCTTCAACCATGTAGTCCCATACCTACACGGCCACCGGATCCCTCTCATTCCGATGTGATTCGGTTCCTCTTATTAACGTGGGGTCATCCTTACGGATAGTGCCCGTTCCAACTGGCGGGAACCTTTCGTATCCAACTGGCGGGATATCGAAAGCCACGTCGTGGGTGTTACATGCCCACCAGCTTCCGCCTGGTTCGTCCCCGAACCACACCGTACTGGGAGAAGTCTGCTCTGATACCATTTTGTAACATCCCAGACTGCTTTTAGGATTGCCGACTAACCCCACAAACCAACACGAGTCTTTTCAGCGTGTTTTGTCCTCATCCTCACTCGCACGCTTACCGAGAAACTTCCCGGTAGGTCACCCATCCCAAAATTGCTCCAAGTCAAGCACGCTTAACTGTGGAGTTCTTATGGAATGAGCTACCGAAAAGAATATGCATCTTGTTGATATGGGTAGTACCTAACAATTCTTATAAGTCTTCCTTCAACCATGTAGTCCCATACCTACACGGCCTCCGGATCCCTCTCATTCCGATGTGATTCGGTTCCTCTTATTAACGTGGGGTCATCCTTATGGATAGTGCCCGTTCCAACTGGCGGGAACCTTTCGTATCCAACTGGCGGGATATCGAAAGCCACGTCGTGGGTGTTAATCTGAATTTTGAAGAAGAAATTTAAGTTATGTTGAGTAATTATAAGCATAAGCTGTTATTGCCTTTGGATTCTGAGATAACTCTGTATTTTGGGCTGTTAGTAGTAGCAATTTTTCTGTTGTTGCTGTTTGGAATGAAAAGGTAGAAAGCTAGAAGCTAAAAGCCATAAGTTGTTCCAATAACTTCCATAACTGATTTTTGAAGTTAACATGTTACTATTGCTGTAGAAATGGGATAGGAGCTGTGTATACATGTATGCTTTGGTTCTGGAAAATTTGAATTGAAATCGATTTGTTTAGAGGTCATAAGCTGTCAGTTAAGCTGTTTTGAGCAAAATGCCTTAAATAACTAAGTTGTGAGTTCAAACTACTGTATAAGTGGTTCATAGGGCTAATAATACCTGTTGGAACTTCTGTGTTAAAGGTTGGGTTGAAATTTATGTGATAGAAGTTATAAGTTGATAGTTAAGTCGTTGAAGAATAGCTTAAGTTGAAAGTTAAGTTGTTTCAAGTGTTATTTTCTGAAGAACAGCTTATGAGAGATATGTTTAATTGTCATATGAGTAATGGAAAAATCATAAGCTGTTTTAGTAATGTTAAAAGTGCTTAAATAGCCAAACGGCGAACTTCTGGTGCGGGGACTGAAATGGAATTTTTCTTGTATGCTGGTTGATTAATTAAGAATATGTCACAAGTCAGTTGAGTTGCTTCGGAAAGGGAAAGACCTATAAGCCAAGGCATAAGCTATTTTGGAAAAGTGATTATGGAGTTTTGGAGATAGCAAAAGCTGTAGATTGTGGATAAGCTGCGTTGAAATTTCCGGGAGTGATTCACGGTGAGTTCCTTTAGATAGAAACCCCAACTTGGGTAGTTTAATTCTCCATGAAATTACATTAAATTATTTATTCTAGCTTATTAATTTATATATTAGTTTCTTATGTCAATATAAATTTATCAGGGCATGGGAAATTATTTATAACCTTTAGGAATGACATATGACAACGATATGTCTAGAACCTGAATAGGTAGTATGATTAGACAAAGGAAAATATTAGAATTATCAGATTAATTACAAGTTAAAGACGAGATTCACTTCGTCTTTATTATCATAATCAGAAATATTACCATTGTAAGAAAATCAGTTAAGATAAGTTATTCCTCTCTAGCTCCCCGTCAGTAGTGGAGTTGAGGATTAACTCAGTTATCAGGAAATCAGTACAGTCTATAATATTAAATAATTTATACGCCGTGGCTTTTGCTATCCTCGCCAGTTAGGATACAAAAGGTTCCCGCCAGTTGGAACGGGCACTATCCGTAAGGATGACCCCACGATAATCAGAGGAGTCCGGTATCCCCGTCAGTTGGGTTCCCGCCAGTCGGAAATTATTACCGGTCAGAGTGGAATAAATTCCGGGGTTACTCCACCTGGATTTATTCCGTAAAATCAACTCAGATAATATTGTTTGTTCAACGCTAACATTTCTAACATAATATGACAGACATTAAGATTATAATTATGGTTATGATTTGAGCATTAGTATCAGAATTATATCAGTATTTTAGACAGTGATCCTAGTTATCCGCTGATCGCTCAGCTATGTGATGACAGTGCATCAACACTAGTTATTTAGTCATATTTAGGTCTTTATTATAGCATTTAGAGAGTCAACTGCAATGAATTCATGGTGAAATCAAGCCAAAACAAGAACAAGAGCTCAAAAGAAGAAACTTCAAGAAACCAAGGAAAATTGCCTAAAATACAACCATCGTGCCACGTTTATCACTTTCATGGCACGTTGAAGGAAGCGTGGGGCAAAGGATTCAGCTCTGGAAATTTCGTGGCACGAAGCAATATGCAACGTGCCACGACGGTTGATTTTGTCTGCTGCCACGTAGGATTAATGAAGCATCGTGCCACGACCAGACCGTAACGTGGCACGATGATGGGCTTTTTCTGAAACCCTAATTTCTTTCTATAAATATCCAGCTGCTAGCAAGGGTTTTGGTACGGATTATTATTGCGATTTTGAGCATTGAGGACGACAGGAGACCAAGGAACGGGCCCTGAATCTCATTCCAACACCCCGTTGGTTAGATTTATGTATGTTTTCTCTTGTTATTTCTTATGATTGTTTAGCTATGAGTAGCTAAACCTTTAGTTTGGTTAAGTCATGATGAAACTATTGTAATATATGATTTTGTAGTTGAACTCTCTCTATAATCAATGCTATTCAGTTTTTATTTAGAATTACTTGTGTCTATTGCTTTTCATGTTATTGTTTTGTATGACTACTAGCCCTAGCTTCTTGCAATCACATGAATTGATCTTAGGAATTGAATGACTACTAGCCCTAGCTTTTAATCCTGAAATAGTAATTTTGTTTAACTCAACACTAGGAGCCTAGAGATAGGAAATTGAGGGTTATGATACATGAATTAACGTTCCAATATTGCTTCCACAGTTATTCAATCAAGTTAAGAGATTAATAGGGTTATAACTTAGGAAAGGGTTTTGAGTCAAGAGATTGATCAAAACCACTTAGTTAATTTATCGTAAAAACTGAGTAGTAATTGAGAATAAAGAGAGGTAGACTTTTCATATAGAGCAATAGCGGATTCACCGGCTTAACCATTCATCTCAATATAATTTTCTCTAGCACTTGTTCTATTTTAATTAAGTCTGATAAAACCAAACTTTTCTGCCTAGAGCAACCAAATACAAACTTTACACATCCTAACGTATAACGCGCTTGCTATGATTGAAATTAACACAGTCCTTGTGGATCGATATTTTTCACTACTTCGATAGTTTTTGGTACACTTGCCAGATATTTATCACTATGCATGACAAAACAATATAAACTCGGAAAGGGTTGAGCTTAGAGACAGATGGCGATCCTAGGTTCCCTGTGATTGCCTACAGCCTAGGATAGGTGGAACTCACTGAGACACCCGTCTCACCCCAATCCCTTTTATTTTATTTCAGATCAGCAGGTTGTGCGTGGCAAGGAGACAATGCAGGAGGCTGAATGATATATTTTCACATGCTCGTGTCGTACCAGTTCAGATTATTTATTACGGTTCCAGACATGTATTCAGATAGCAAATGTATGATCCTGCAGTGATGTATATATTTATTCAGTTGAAATTTTTTATATTATTGTAATTTTAATGTATCCAGTACTAAGTTTAACGCTCATGCTAAATATTCTAGATAAATTAGTATGGGTGTTACAGATTGGTTGATTCCAATTCATCTTACCAAATCTTACGGGCTCTCTTGTTATTTTACTTGCAAGAAGAATTAAGAAATAGTTAATTATACCCGAAAGGTACAAAAATTAAGAAGATGAAAATGGCAGATGAATGTCGTTTCTGAAGTAACAGAGTTGCAGGAGAATTGCTGGGCAAATCTCCTTTGGCAGATTGCACACTAAGTGATCAATTGCAATAATGCATATGATATAGTGGCTAGCTACCTGCCAATGGAGAACTCACCCTGTAATTCAACTGCAACTTGGAAGACACATTGAGGAAATAACAACTGAAAACGTTATTTATGGCTTGCTTGGTTTAGAATATCCTATAGAACAATGCTTTTATTGAATTTGCTTGCATATGTCCTTTCATATATGTATTTATGGTTTAATTCCTTTGTCTCGGAACAATCCTTTATGTTGAAATTTTTCTTTTGCTTTGAAGATATTTTGACGCGCTTTAATGACAAAAAGTGGAAAAGTACAAATAACTTTGGTTTCTACAAATTCATGTTTCATTCTTCATTGGTCGCCATCCGATGATCCGAAGCCGCAAAAGTTGATCTTCCAAATATGAAATTCCTATTATGATCATACATTTATTTGTCATTATTTTAAAAATCAATTTGAAGATCAAATTGATGATACTTTCATGATTCCATTGGTTTAAACCATGCTCGAATCGGATGGTTAATAAAAAAAATAAAGTATTGCATTTTGCTTAAATAGAATAAATAAAAAATGAATCGGTTCAACTGCCAATTCAACCCGATTTTGATGGATTGAGAATCGAATGTGGTTGAAAACAATGACAAACTTATTGATTCCGAACTCAATCGGCTTGTCTGGTTTGATTCTGAAAACATTATTATTTATCTTCTAAGTTTGGTGTTTTTGCTATGGGAAATGCTTGTTATAGCGAAAACAAGCTTCCGGAATCCTTCACTACCCATTTTAAAAGCCAATTCCTTACTTTATAGTAACCAACATTTATGATATGTGGTAGCTTTTTTTGTTTTTGTTACAAGTGAAGTCTGCCATCGCCCATCGGGATAAATTTGTGAAAAAATTTCTCGGGAGGTATAGGACCTCCCTTTTGCTATATATGGTGGTTGAACTTTTTATATTTTGCATTAAATAATTTTTTTTTTCCTTAAGTTACCTTTAGGCTTCACTTCAACCTCTTAAGTTTTTTCATTACGTTTTGTTCATTTAGGTTACCTTTATACTTTGATCTCATGAATATCTTTCATTCTAGTTTTTTTTCAAATGACAAATGTTAATAATTAGTTATAAGATTAATTTTTCTCCTTCGTTCATGTTTCTCTCCTTCATAAAATATTTTCTATGTTTCTTTCATCGTCTTGTTGAGGTAGAAATATTATTACAAAAATGAAATGTATGTGGAAATCATTTGATAAACTCAAGTGAAAAATGAGAAAAGGATTAAATGTTTAACTTTTATCATTTAAAAAATCGAAGGGTCTAATACTTTTTTTTTGTTGAGAGGAAAGGGTCCAAGTAACATGTAATGAAAAAAAGTAGATAAACCTAAGAGCACTTTGATGAGTTGGTAAGAAATCTCTTCCAATTTAATCAGAGGTTCTGTGTTTTAATCCAACTAACCCTGGACATGCAACAATATTAATTATCTTAAGGAAGAATTTTACCACCTATTACGGTTTTCAGGGCCGGCCCTAGGGCATAGGCCGCGAGTGCGACGGCCTAGGGCCCTTGCCAGTAGGGGGCCCAAAATTTTTTTTTATGGTGGGGGCTGTATATAGAAATATTTTGATTTTGGGGGGTATATATAGGAAACTTCTCTGAAAAGGCCCAATCTTTGACATGATATAGGAATGGGCTGAAATCTGTTATTATTTTTGGCCCTTTTAGTGAGATTTGCTATATATATCCCATGCAGCACAAAAATTTCTATATACACACTCCTATAAAAAAATTTTGGTTGTTCTTAATGATATGTTCGAAAATTTATTATCGAAGAAATTGGTGATTTTTTTTGGGCCCTTTGTTCCTAATAATGTGTTTCACTAATATTAAAAATATCGACGATATTTATTATCCAAGAAATTGGGATAATTTTCATAACAAAGCAAATTTTATTTTAGTTGAAAATGTGATGCTAAAATTTCAGTCTACTTCGCATGTGCTATTTTTCTCTACTTCTATGATTTTTTTTTTGTTGGTGTATATAGAGTATTTAATTTATTTTCAGATGTTGTCTAAAAAAACATTTATTTGGTAGTGAAAAGCGAAATAAAAAAACTAAATGAAGAGCTAAAAAAACACAACAATAAGCTAAAAAAAATTATGATGTATTATGTAAGAGCCCTGACGGTTTTATCCAGCTCCAGTTGCGCAACAGAAAAACAAATATGTGGACAATATAAAGTGAAATTATTTTACAAGGATGAAACATCTTAAAGGATATGCCTTTCAAAACAGAGAATAAGGATAATAATATATGGTTTAAGAATAAGGATAATAATATATGGTTTAAGATTTTTTATGTCTCTATATATTCATAGAGGATCTGATATTTTGTTGGAAGAAGAAAGACCTTGTATATAGTTGAAAAGAGTAGGACGTTTTGCTTGTGCTGTTCTATATATACTGTTATATGAAAGAAGATACTACAGCTTATTCGCTTTGGCTGTACAGTACAAAGTTTGTTATATATGTTATTGTCAACAATGAATACCAAACAACAAATTGACCTAAAAGTTGTTTATGCTGAAACTAGAAGCAGCGCATGCGCTTGTTTACGTTGTTGGATAGAAAGTGACTTCAACTTCAAGTTTTTTTTTTTTTTTTTTTGGTGGTCTGGGTTTGAACCTCGGACCTTACATATATTATACATTGTCCCTACCAACTGAGTTAAGTTCACGAGGACTTCAACTCCAAGTTTGAAATAAAAAACAAAAATTAACGAATGAGAAATTATTATTATTATTATTATTATTATTATTATTATTATTATTATTATTGTTGACATTATCATTGACTATTTTAAACCTATCATGTAAAGTCAAACTTTTCTCACTACTTTAATTCTAAGTGTTTAGTCTTGTGGTAAACATGCGACATTTAGATTGAGAGATTCATGATTTGAGTTGGCTCATTAGTCTCTTTGGAGGAAAGATAAATGTAAATCTCTCCCCCTCTAAACTTCAGATCCGCCGCCTTCATCCCCTTCCAATCCAAACCTTTGCTCTCAAAGATGTAGAACCATGGTGGTGGTGATGCGATGATGCACTGTTGTTGCATTTTCCACGTATTGCATCCGCATCACCTGGTTAGGATTGCTCCCGGTGGCCGCCGCGCCGGTGAGTTTTTCCTGGTGGTTGTTCTCAGATTCGTCGGTTCTCTGCTCTTCTCCTTCTGGTGTCCGCCTGTACCTCTGTTTAATCCTCCTTCGCCGTTTTCCTTTTGGTTACCGCCGTTTGCAAGGAACAGAGAGGGTTTCTGCGGGATTGTCAGATGTTTTGTGCTTGTTCCGTGATCTCAGAACACCGCCTTTCTGTTAATAACGGCTGGCTTTGTTTTTGTTTCGTCTTGGTGGTGGTTTATTGGTGGTGTTTACGGTGGTGGTGGTGTAACGGTGTTTGTTTGTAACCGGATGTCGGTCAGCGGCGTCTGGTTTGTTCGTGTTTGCCGGATTCTTTGTTGTTGGGTGGCTTGTTCGTTTATGTCTCCGGTGGTTTCGTGTTTGTTTTCAAAGACTGGTGGTTCTGGATTTTGGCCTTTTGGTGGTATGGGAGTGATGTAGCAGCTTGCTTGTCGCGGTGTCGGTACGAAAACCCAAAAGGGTTGGTTTCACAAAACCCAAAAGGGTCGGTTACAATAATCCGAAAGGGTCTGTATTGACGTATTGGACTCATCCCTCGATCTGAGTTCTTATGCGTTGCATGCTCGAAAGAGCTTTATACTTGCTGTTTTACAGGGAGCTGTTGGCACTTGGATTTTGCTACCGTGTTGGCGGTTGATCCATTCGCCATAACTAAACTCTAACTGTTCTATGCAATGTTCATTTTTCACTCTTTTTTTGTAACTTGGTTTCGCGCCAGTACGCGGGTTCGCTTGGTTGCGTTTGTGATTAGTGAACTTTTGTTATGAAAGATTAAAGTAGATCCACTTAGGCTGATTTATCTTGTTGTATTCCCGTTTGGGTTTTCCTGGGTCAGGTCCTACGTCCCCCAGTATCTTTCTCTTTTTATTTATTATATTTTCTTTTTGCTTAAAAAAATGTAAATCTCTTTGCGAGTATTTTGTGGAGAGAGATTCTAGATTTGAGTCTCATTGGCCCAAACTACGACATTATCTCCTCGTCCTAATTTTTTCACAAAAGAATTGACTTTATTGAATTATAAAATAAGTTTCGATCGATTTATTTTATACGAAAAGTTTTAACACTTTTTCTTCTCTTAAAAACATAATAAAAATGGATGATATTGAAAAGATGATCAATGCGTTTTGGTGGGGAGGAAGGAGTAACAACCGAGGGATTAAATGGATGGCATGGGAACGTGTGGCATGCCCCAAAGAATTTGGTGGAATGGGGTTTCGGAATTTCAAAGCATTTAATCTCGCTATGGTAGCTAAGCAAGGATGGAGCTTTCTGTCTAAACCTGAATCTCTGGTTGGTAGAGTCTTTAAATTGAGGTGGACAATTGGAAATGGGCAGCAGGTCAGCGTGATGAATGATTCATGGGTTCGAGGTGGTCATGGTAGCTGGATTCAATCCCCAAAAAGTCAGGGTGTGCATAGTTTGCGTGTGTCTGATTTGATAGTTGACGAGGAACGAGTTTGGGATATTGATAAACTTGAATCTCTGTTTCCAGATGATATGGTGCAAGCTATTCTCGACACACCACTCTTTACAGAAGTTCAGAATGATAAAATAGCGTGGATGATGGAACGTAACGGGAGGTATACGGTTAAGACTGATTATAAACTTGCTATGATGGAGTTGCTACATACTGATCGGTTCCATGTTGAAGGAGAGTGGCATAGACTTTGGAATGTGAATTCCCCTCACAAAGCACGTAATTTGTTATGGAGGATTTGCAGAGGGTGTGTTCCGACGCGTCTCCGACTACAATCACGACATGTACAATGTGAGGTGATATGTCCCTGGTGTGATACGGATGTTGAGAATGATTGGCATGCTTTTGTGGGTTGTACGGTGGCGCGTGAGAGTTGGTATTGGGCAGGCCTTTCGACTGTGCTGCAACCGCGAGTTGGAACTGTGAGCAGTTTGGCAAATTTTGTTTTTGGTATATGTCGTTCCGAAAGCCGAGACATTGCTGGTCGGATGGCTTCACTTCTTTGGCAAATTTGGGCTGCACGTAATGATGTCATTTGGAATGCCGCTCATCATACTTCTACAAGCATTGGGAGGGCGGCACTAGATGCTTGGCAGCAATGGCAGGAGGTTCATAAACATCCCCAACAACCGATTGTGCAACACGGGCAAAATAGAGTGCAAGGTATCAGCTCAGTTTGGGAGAAACCGCGCGAGACATGGTTGAAGTGCAATGTGGATGCCGCGTTCCATGAACGTAACCATATTACATCTTTTGCGTGTTGTGTTAGAAACTCCCGCGGGCAATTTATTCGGGCTCAAACAAAATGGCAGCGGGCAAATATGACAGTTTTGGAGGGGGAGGCAGTAGCCTTACTCGAGGCTCTTCACTTTGCTGATGCGAACAAATGGGACCGGGTTGTCTTCGAGTCCGACTCATCTACTCTAGTGCAAGCTCTATCGTCTCCGCGCCAGGGTGATCCGGAATTCTATGCTATTGTTTCTAGTATTATTTATCAGTTATCTTTACATTCCAACTTCGAGGTGAAGTTTGTTAGGAGACAAGCGAACATGGTTGCTCATAGTTTAGCTAGGGCGACCTATTCTTGGGCTACTCACCGTATTTTTGATTCTTATCCTTCTTGTATTGAACATTGGATGATTAATGATAATAGTTAACTTTGTTTCGGTCAAAAAAAAAACATAATAAAAATATAATACTCATTTCGTCTCTCATTGAAAGGCATATTTATATATAAAAAATATTTAAAATAAATGACTATTTTAGTGTAATATTAATTATTTTTTTCAATTGTACACATTAATTAATATTTAATTTATCCATTCTATAATAAGTCACTTATTCGCATAAATAATTTATTTTATTATAACCTCCATTTTAAGTTTCAAGCTGATATTAACTATATATTTTTTTCAATTGCACGTTCTATTTAATACTACATGCATAATTTTCAATTAAATATATTTTATTTTATATTTATGGTACTGGTAAATACATAAATATATCTATCTTCATACAACACATATAATCGGTTCTTTAAAAGAAAAGCACATATAAGCGGTTGCAACAAAAATATGAAAATCATCACGGCTTATTTACTGCCTGTTTTGGGTTGTAATGCAGCCCATTCAGTTGATTACCTTAAAATCATTCTTCACCTAGTTTGAGTTGAGAGAGAAGATGATAAGATCGAGTTGCTTTTGAGCGAAGTCTGATATCAAATGTATCCTCAGCTCAGTTGGAGTTGAAGGAGAAGATGATAAGATTGAGTTACTCTTGATCGAAATCAAGGACACAAATTTTGCCGAGCTAATTGCTAGGGGAAGAGGGAAGTGTTTTCCAACTCAATCCCTAATGGGGAAATAGATTCACTCTTCCCTAATGACAACACTCCTCCCTAATAATAGGTTTTGCTCTTTCCCTAATGATTTCTAATTATCTAAGGTGTTTACCAAATTGTTCCGAACATGCATGAAACTCTAGTTTATATTTCCACCAAAACATTGTGGCCACAAAAGAAAATGTAAAAATATTTTATGAGTATTATTGGAAAAATCCCAAATTAAGTCCTACCTAAGATAAAGATAAGGCTAAATAAATTTATAGAGTGGACACTCCTCTCTCCTTATAAATCAATTTTGTAAGACCGAGTTATATTCAATAGAAAAAAAAAATCTTATTTAGTAAAATGTGGATGAATAACGTTTCGGAACATCTAGTTGAAGAAACATAACTTCTAGAATGTTAGTTTGATGTTGATTTTTCAATTGAAGCAGAGTTACAGGAGATTCGCTGGGCAAATCTTCTTTGGCAGATTGCGCACTAATTGATCAATTGATTGCATATAGTGGTTGCATACCTGCCAATAGAGAACTCACCCTGTAATGCAACTGTAACTTGGAAAACACACAGAGGAAATGGCAACTGAAAACGTTATTTATGGATAGCCTGGGTTAGAATATCCTATGGAAGTATGGAATAATGCTTTAATTTTGCTTGCATATATATGTATCTTTTAAAATTTCATATATGCGGTTTTTTTTTTTTTGGTACATATATGCACGGTTTTATTCCCTTGCATGCAAACAATCTCTTATGATGATTTATTTTTGAGTTAAATATATTTTATTGTGTTTATAAATAAAAAAAAAAACGTTTTTGATAATGGGTTAAATCATTTTTTTGTCCCTAGAAATATTTGAATTTCAGTTTTAGCCCCTCTAATTTTATTTAGCTTTGGTCCATCATTTGTTTTCGATCACAACATTTTGTCTTTGCTTTTAAGTAAACTTATGTATATCCTTTAAATTTTGAATTGTTTACAATCATGTTTAGAACATTATAGAGATCTCTTGCAAAAGTTTGATTTTTCTTAAAAAGGGATGCAATAAATATGATTTTTTTTATAGGTTGGTTCGCTGATGTTGGTTTGGGATCTTGGAGCGCGCTCCTTCTTAATGTCTTAAAAAAATATGAATTTTTTAGCTTTTTGAGTTTAAAAATTCATAAATGTTAAAAAATTATAAATTATTGTAGGAGGATACGCAAAAAATCGAGAAATGCATTTTGACATGTGAGTATATACTTACTTGGAACAAAATTGCGATTTTGCACGTTTTGGTCATCAATATCAAAATAAATTGTGACATATTTGCAATCCTATAAAAATATTGTAGATCCTTTCTATGTGTTTCATAGAAGTCTCTGCAAAATAACCAACTCGAAATTTGATTTCTTTATAGAGGTTTCCAATTATTTGGTTTTTGAGTTTTTTGTGCTTTTAAAAATTTATAATTAGTTCGTCCCTATTGAGAAAATTTCGTTGTTATGTAGGACGCTTTTATTTTAACGTCCTAACCATTTCTAAAACAAAATCATGAAAAAATTGGACCTTTAGATCGTTTATTCTTCTAAACTTTATATGTTTGCATCCATTTTAAGGGAAAATAATAATAATAATGTCATCAAATTTTTTTTAGGCCAACAAAATAAATTTGTTAGACAAAAAAAAATAAAATTATCACGTCACAAAAAAAAAATCATGTGACAGCAACAAGTGGCAAGATTCCCTCCTTCAAAAAAAAAAAGTGGCAAGATTCCTTGCCACGTCAACGCCTCCTGTAACTAGGCTGTCCGAGAACCAACATAGAAAAATCTCAAATTACAGGAGATAAATGTTGTGTTTTTTAATTTACAAATGCTAATACTAGATTTCACGTATATTATTAGGGGTTATTTCAACTATTACCCAGTTATGTATAGGGTGGAAGTTTAGGGGAAAAATGTAAGATTAAAAACAAAAAATTAAATATTTATAAGTTGCAAAATATATTTTTCTTCTTCTTCCATACAGGAGAATTTGTTATTTGTTATCAGAAACTATTGAGCTTCAAAATTCCTTTTTTACACCTCTGCTCAAAATATTTATGTTTTTCTCACCCCTAAAGATATAATTTTTTTTTGTAGTGGCTGAGGTTTGAACCCCGGACCTTGCATATTTTATGCATTGTCTCAACCAACTGAGCTAAGCTCACGAGGACTCCCCTAAAGATATAATTAAATTTCGGATTTAATTTCTACAAAAAGTTCTTCAAACTTTTGCCCACGTACGTAGACTTTTCATTAGACATTTGTAACTATTAGTGAAAAATTGGTATATATACTTGTAAAAAAAATATTACATCCTTGTATTTTTAATTATTTGACACTTTCCTCAAAAAAAAAAAATTATTTGACACACATGTCTAAATTAGTACATGCGACAAGTCTCATGTGGAGTTTCTTTATGACACCAGTAATGAGATCTTAAGATATAATTAAATTAATAATTTAACAATTTAATATTCAATTAACATTTAATCTTTATGAAATTATCTATACGATAAACTAAAGATTACATTAAGTTAATAATAATATTTTTACGGTACAAGCATTGTTTTGTAAAAACGAAGGTATGCGCAATGCCAAATCATAAATAAATAAGGGGTTGTGTTAACCGGTGCCCCGGGCACTGAGTAAGATATCTAAAAAAGGAAATATTAAATAAAAAAAGACACTTTTTTGACTTTTGAAGTCATGATTACACAATTTTCAATGCAAAAACTTCTACATTTGCTTCATTAACCAGTGCCCGGGGGCACCAGTTAATATTTTCCACAAATAAAAAAATTGGTAACAAAAATATTTATGAGAAGACTAGAATTGGTAACAAAATATATGTAGGGATAGAAGCTTAAAAAAATATGTCAAGAAAAGAAATTTAAAGAAAGTTTTATGGTAACTAAATTTTATTTACAGGTAAAAAAACACGATTACTAGAATTTTTTTTTTTTACAAAATTATTACTACTTGAATGGGATACATCATACGAGGACTGCTTGAATTTATTTACTTTGAAACCTTTAGTACACCTTGTACTGAGGTGTTTCCATCGCCGTTGTTAATATATTTCATTTTGATTTCTTAAAAAAAAAATTTATTTACTTTGTTTTCCAAAACAAAACTCATTGAGAACTTTTCTATATAACTTTTAAATCTAGAGTTCTAAAAGTTGACATTCCTTTATCGTAATCTTATATTTATCTTAGATCTATGGAGCATATTTTTTGGAGAAATAGAGAATGATTTTTTAGATTAATGAAACTCATTTAATGATTTTTTAGAAATAAAATGTAATGGTGCATTGTTATTGATGAAACTCATTTAATGATTTTTTAGAAATTAGATTGAATTTGGTAAAAAAAAAAAAAAGGAAACAATATGTTAAAGTGACATCATCGTTAATGATGTAACAATGATGTGACATCATCAAAATAAGATTAGATGACGTTTCATAATCAATCTAAACACATTCATAATACAACCTCAGAAATTGATTAGGTATAAAATCTTGACAAAAAACGGTTTTAAAATTGGAGGACTAAAATTTTAATTTAGACAAAATAAGATACCAAAAAACACCTGAAACCCTCACATTACCCACTTATGCAGCCATTTAACAGTAGATGGGTGTTATAGCCTATACATGGATGAATATTGTCTTTCTGAACATCTAGTTGAAGAAACCGAATTGCAAGAAATGTGGTTTCAATTTCAATTGAGGTAGAGTTGTTGGAGAATCGCTGGGCAAATCTCTTTGGCAGATTACACACTAAGTGATCAACATTGCATGTTTAACAATGCATATGATATAGTGATTAGCTACCTGCCAATGGAGAACTCACCCTGTAATTCAACTACAACTTGGAAGACACAGATAAAATAACAACTAAAAACGTTATTTATGGATTGCTTGGTTTAGAATATGCTATAGAACAATGCTTTTATTGAATTTGCTTGCATGTGTCCTTTTTTCATATATGCATGGTTTAATTCCCTTGTATGCGAACAATCCTTTATGGTGAACTTTTCTCTTTTACATTGAAGCTAATTTTTTAAAAAAGTTGGATAAGTAAAAGTAACTTAGGCTTCTCCAAATTTATGTTTCATCGATGGCCATTGCCCATCCAAAGCAATTCAAAAGTCGAGGTCCTTCTGAATATGTGAAATTGAGAAATTTCTATTCCTTTATAGCCTTTGACGAAAATATTGAGAAATTTATAATACGATCTTTGTTATGATTTAAAATAGCACATGAGAAAATACACTTGGTAAAATGTAATTGGTTGAGGTAAATGGACATGTGGCTAGTGATTGTGCGTAAATAGGGAAAAGATGATCACTAAAGGTTATGAAGAAAAATGATGAATTCTCTCATCTCTCCCTTTGGTACTCTCTAGTAGGGTAATACTAAGTCTAAGACTTAGTCTTCTTCCTTTATCTTTCTCTTTCTCTTTTATGTACCAAGAACACCAATTTTAATTGGGTTCTAATCTATCAATTTAACCTTTCATGCATTTTAATAATCAATTTGCAATTATCCATTTTATTTCACTCTCAATTTTGAAAACCATTACAATCTTTCAACTATTTATCTATTTTTTTACATAAAATATTTATCTATTTGTTCTACTTGTTTCTTGAGTTAAATACCGGCTTGAGAAGAGTATTTATTTATTTTATTTCCACTTTGGTGACAGGGTATTTATGCAAGATTGGTGGGATGTTATGATTCAAATATGTTAAATACTAAACTCAAGTTCTAAGAGTCCTTTAGTAAGAAAAAATTAGATATTTTATGTGATAATTAAATCACTAATTTTTAAAAGGATCTAGACAGATTCATTATTGTGATTACATTCGTTTGAATCCCTCAGTTTAACTCATTAGCTTTTGTCACATGAACTAATTAGAGTTTTGAATGATTTAGATTCTTTTTTTTAGGAAATGATTTAGATTTTTAACATTTTCTTTTCAAATAAAACTAAAATTAATTTTCGATGGTTATTATTATAATCTAAAAATTATAATTATTAAAATAATAATTATTATTATAATCTAAATCATTATAATAATTATAATAATAATTCATAAAATTACAATTAATTTTCGATGGCAAAAATTATAATTAATTATTATTTTAATGAACAGACACCATCGAAAATTAATTATAATTCGATGAATCATTCAAATAGATAAATATTATTAAAACTAATTATAATTTTATAATAATAATTATTAAAATAATTATTATTATTAAAATTATAATTATTATAATAATTATTATTATTTCAACGTTGCTGGTGTCTGTTCATTAAAATAATAATAATTGTTATAATCTAAAAAGCCGATTTTCAAATACTTTTATGAATGGAGTTGGATATTTTTATGTTTGAATTTTATAATGTTTTGATTAGACGTTTTTATTAAATAGACGATGGGGGATTTATATTTTTTAATGTATTTAAAATATCAATGGATTCTTTCAATGAAACCATTTTAATTAAGCACAAATTTTATACTGATATAATTATCTGCTATATTACGTGTGTTTTCCTAACACCTGGTTGCTCCAAGTAGGATGCGTGAATGTAGTAAACTTTAGAAAGCAACGCCTGTAGGGCAAATTCTATGGTACATCCAATATATTTGAGTGTACCGGTACACTTACTCTTTAAATTAATGGTTAAATGAGCTGTTTTTTGAAGAAAAATATTATTTTCTATCATTTATATTTATAATAACTAAATCTTATTCATCAAAAGTGTTAACGAAGTAAAATTAATTTTTTTTGAATTTTTAGCACTCATAATTGAGAATATTGATTATATTTTACGATAATATGTAAAAAAAATTACTATGGTTCTTATAAACAATGAACTGATGTTTTTTCTTATGAAATGATGTTCTATAAAATATAGATATTGATAAATAGTTATTTATTTCATAAAAAATGATCGTTAATTTATAAAATTATGAAGAAAGAGTACCGGTACACCTCATTTTGTGAGTGTACCGTAGAAGTTCCCCGCCTGTAGAGCATAAGTGTGAATTTTTTTTTGAAAGGAAGTGTGAATTGGAAGTTGTTTGGAACATGACTCACGACGGCCCAATTATTGTCATATAACTTTCCGAATTCTGCTCTTCTCCCAACACATTTTGCTCACTCCCAATTGAACTTCCCAAAATACTCATGCATGAGTTAACTCATGCAGCGTGAGTTAACCCACACAAGTGTTAATTCCAGCGTGAATTAAGTTGTGCAGCGCATGTTAAGATGCGCAAATTTTAACATTGCGTTACTTAACTAACGCAGAGGTATTTTTGGTATTTCAGTTGGGTGCGAGTAAAATGTGTTGGGAGAAGAGCAGAATTCTAACTTTCCTACTATCTAACTTTCCTTGTATCCGTCTTTACATTTTTTTTTATTGCATTAATCTATCAAACTTATCAATGGTGTTTTTTTTATGAAATTTTCATTTTTGTTAAAATTATAAGTATAATTTTAATCATTTTGAAATTGTAACAAATTATGTTTATCTTTTTCAAATCATGTTTAATGACAGTCTAGAGGTGTCAAATGGGTTGGCCCATCCCGACCTAGCACGGCCCAACCCGAGAGGCCCGACTATATAAATGGGTCAGTTAGGCTCAACCCATTTATAATTGAACCGTAAATTCTAGAGCCTCGCCCGTGTGGGCCATGGGCCAGCCCGGCCCGGCCCGTTTTTTATTTTTTAAATTTATTCACTTTTTTTATGTATTAGTTACTCACCACTATTTTTTTGCTAAAATATGATTGGATAGACATAAAAATGTAAATAATTTTTACATTAACATTGAATAATAATTAAACTCTAGATTATTCCTTCAATTAAATCAAATTAATAATTTATAAACTTTAAAATTTTAAAACTTTTAAGCTAAATTCATTCATATTTATTAAGTTAATTTATTTAAATATTTTTTATTAACAAATTTTAAATTAGTTGATAATTTTTTTAAAAATTATACTATTTTTTTAACAAAAATCAAATGAAATATCGATAATGGGCCGGCCCAAAGTCTAATGGTCCAGCCCGGCCCCACTTTTGTATGGGCAAAAAAAGTCTGAGTGCATTTTTGGGCTAGCTTAGGTCCGACCCGACCCAAAATATGGGCTAATAGACCGGCCCATTTTTTACAGCTCTAAATGATACCAACAATATTACATTAGTATAGACAAATTTATTTAAATGTATAATTGGAAGAATGAAAAAAATAAACCTAAAATCATATATCTCTTTTATATATAGTATAGATTAAGTTTCATGAATTTTCCTTAAAAAAATGTTTAATGAATTTTACAACGGCATTTAAGAAGGAAAAAAATTGGTACAAACGTCTAATCATATTTAAAAGTAGAACTATATTGTATTGTTATTATTTAAATCATATCATATTTTTTTTTTTTTTAGGGTTAGGCATATCATGTAGTCTTTTTTAGGGTTAGGCATATCATATAATTGGTCAAAAAAATTATTTAAATCATATTTATTTCCTTTTCCTCGAAGCACAAACCCATGACATTAGACCATATACATGTTTTGCTATATATATCACCCTCTTATTTTGAGCATGTGAGTCTCGATTCCATATAGAGAATAAAGCATAGAGGTTTTCACTAGAAGCCAATGAATAGATACAAATTACAACTTCATTTTCCCAATTATGAGAGAGACGTGTCGAGCACATATGGACAACTATAACCAACGGGAATGATGAGCTTTAGTATCATTGATACATGAGAAAATATGGAGACAATAAAGTAGTCCATGTTTTACATAGGTAGTATAGAGAGAAAAATATTGCATACTAAAAAACAAGGCTAATAAGAGCAATTTAAGGAGACATGCAACTAGTAAAATCCAAATCTTCTTTTTACCTTATAGTGATAGTGCTTGCCTATAGAATGAGATAATTTAGTAACGGACAAAGTCATTTCAATTTCTTTATATGCAGGTTGAATGCTATCTATTTGTCAATTTCTAGCTTTTCAGAATTACCGCCCCAAATCACACTGTTTATTCCAAACAAGTTCCTTCAACTGGCATTAGAATATGTGTGTGTCTTTATGTGTGAATGAATGTATGCGTGGAGGGATGGCTAAGGTATCCACAACAATTACACATATAATTGGAAGCATATCAATATGGTGGGTCATGAGGGGAAATTAGACTCCACATTTTCATAAAAAAATCTTTAGGAATTAGGTATACGAGTCATCTCATCTATATGATGTTCAACACCTCTTTTACATCAAGTAAGAAACTTTTACTCACACTTTATAAGCTAACAATTTTTCTCAGAAATGTGAGTTCATCTGTAAAATCTCCCTCAAAGAGAAGTTTTTTAATCATCCACAAATACATGAAAGTGTTTCAAATACCTGGTATTTGGATTTCAAAACAAAATCTCACACTTTTTCAGTAAAAATTTTAAAAAATTATGAAGCATCACCAAGAGATTTACCATCCATCATGCAAACATTAGTGTAACCTCCTATAAACACCAAAACTATGATAGGAAAATCTATGTTGTTTTACTATAAAAATAATGAGTGCAAATTTTTAGAGGAAGGAAAAAAATAATGAGTGCAAATTTTTAGAGGAAGGAAGTTTTTCTTATGTTGAGTCTTTTCTCACTCAAGTGACCAAGATGTATACACCATAAATGAATAGATGCATCTTCAACTCCATTAACCGCCTCCTATGTAGAGAGTAGTGAGACTTTGTTCCTTTGCTATTATACTAGTGAACCATTTGTGATCTTGCATATGTTACCACCAATATGTGACAGTCCTCGGTACGAAAATCAAGTTAAGGCGATTATGAGGAATATGTCTAGTGAGATAATATTCCCATTTCATAAAAATAAAAAATAATATAGCCTGTGAAGGTCTTGTACCCTCAAACAACGGAGCTCAAATCCTCTAGAAGAGCGTTTGTAAAATGGTCATAATATTAATGTCATTTTAATTAATAAGAATTTTAATTATTAAGAATTCTCAACTTCCTAATTTTTTAAAAATCAACAATTGATACTCCAAAAACCTTCTCTTATCCGTTGAATATACATATACTCCAACTTCACTTTATTTCATGTCTCCAACAAATTAATACTAATATATGAAAGTTTATAACTTCTCAACATTCATTCAACACATCATTTTTTTGCTTTATTTAATTTATTATATCACATCTTCAACCTATCACATCATTTTCTTTTTCTTTCAAAGTGTTTAATGAATATGGATATATATAAAAAAAAATCCAATTAAAACCGTGTACACTGCACACTGTCCTCAATATATAATAGGAAAGGCAGATAAATTTAATACAAATGATCAACTCAATAATTAAAATGGCAAATACTCTCACTAGCTACTATAAGCTGCTAGTTACAAAATGAGAAAAATAAGGGAATGTATTGGTGCATATAATACACATTATTCTTTAGAGTTGGTATGGTTATTAATTAATTAATTAAATCTCGTGCGTTCGTTCCAATGGCAGAATATATGGTTAAGGAGAATTAACTGAAAGTGGGTAGAAAACAGCGAATCTGAATGTGACGAAGTCGAAAAAGGAACGATATAAAGAATAAAACAGAATTTGTGTCAGCGCATGTGATAATACAACTGTAGCCACTAGATAGTGAAACTTTGGCATGGGAATGAATTGGATATATATGCATATATATGATAAATTATTAATAATTATAATTATGTAATTGAAAGAAGGGAAGGGTAGGGTGAGACAAACCAAAAGGAAAGAAACAGAGACCCGTGAACTGTGAAGGACTGATATGCATGTACGTATACATACATATATGCTTGTGTCTAATTGGACTTAACTCTCTCTCAGTCAGTCACTGATATATAGATACTATTTGTGATTGAGACAATTAATACTTTCTCCTAGGCTCCTCCATTGGTCGTTTATTTCCAATATCCCTTCCCATGCAAATTTTAACTTTGACAGTCTCATTTCATTATGACAACTATCATGGATTGGATGCATATATGTCCTTCCCTTTTTTTATTATTGGTTAGCTTAGTTTATGTAGATTTTGTACCACATTCACATTAATTGAGAATGAGATAGGAGATCTCATGTGTACTTGGAGATCTTTGCATTTGTAAATTGTAACTAGACTTGATATTTTTTAGGTGATGAATCTCTCCGTGATTTCAACAAACCTACCGTAATATCGAACATAGACTTTTTGTTGCATAAACAATTAGAGATTGAACATTTACATTGTTTTTTTCCTTCTCTCTAATATGACATAAATAAGTAATTTTAACATATATTTGATTTTTCTTTTATGGTTTTCTATGAGTTTGTTGTCTAAGTGTAGTGTTGTTTTATTCGCTGTCTTTGTGGACTTTGTTTTGTATGTCTTCTTTGTACGGCAGTTTGGATTCCTGTCTTCTTGCGGTGTTAGTTTAACTCAGATTCACAAAACAACTTCGATCATTCTATATTCAATCATGACTTGGGCGTAAATATTATAGATCCTGAGTATTCTGGCCATTTTGATTTTGTCACATTTGTAGACATTTTGAATTTGTTGTATTATATTATTAATTTAGACATTGTGAGTTTGTTTACAAATTCATTTTTTTCTAATTTTAACGATATTGAATTTGTATTGTTCTAAAAGTATTTTAACAGTTTAAAAGAATGAAAATTGTTATTAGTGAAAATAAGATTTAACTAATGTACCATCACTTGGGTCCAATTAATATTTTATAGATATATTTGAGAAGGAATATATAAGGAAAACATATAAGTATAAACCCCCCATGAAATTTTACTTATTGTGATTTTCAAGATAAATGGAAACCAATTATATGTTTTGTTTTCTTTTACAAAACATTTTTTTTTTTATCATCGATTGTAATATTGTCCTATGTTTTACTCTGTTTTAATTATTATTTTTCACAAAAATAGAAAGGAAGAAAAAAAGAGTTTCATATACAACTAATTTAAAACATAAAATTTAATGATTTTTGGAGGGGAAAAAGAAAATAAAATGATGTAAACTTACACTAGCAGGACAATATTTTACTTTTTTTTTTAAGGAAGGACAATATTATTTTTTTTGTCAAGTAGCTTAGTGGCTAGAGCTCACACAATTAAATTGTGGAGTGTCTGGGGTTCGAACCCCGGCCCCTGCATAAAATATGCAATATCCCTACCAACTGAGCTAAACTCACGGGGATAGGAAGGACAATATTGTACTTATTTTAGCATTTCAAATGCTTCATTTGAATTTTTTTTATTTTTTTTATAGTGATAATATTCTTCATACTTCAACTTTGTTGAAATAACAATGGAATGACATAAGTCGTAAGGAATTTGAATCCCTTGAGAAAGTGGTTCACATATTCTTCGACAGAGATGATGTAGATTATTCACCGCTAGGGTGAAAACTCTGTAAGACATGGTAACTCAAAAAATAACCGGTGTTGGGATAATTTATAAATTTAAAAAAAATTGGGATACAAGTATAAATATATAACAAAAAGTTATATTAATTGATAATTTTAAAATATTTAGGTCAAATTTGAAATTCAAAGTTGAGGGCCAATTTTAAAAAAACGAAAAATAGAACTGAATTTGCAAAATTGAGGCTGGTTTTTCTCTCCAATGAAAATAGTCATTTTTTTAAGAGAATAAGTTAAATTCTTTAGTTTTTTTTTTAAGGAAAATTCTTTAGTTAATAACCCATCATTTCATATATCAATAATATCATATAGGACACAAAAAATCATATAGGACACAAAGAAAGTAGTCATATTGCTTATTTTTATCAATTCCAAGGGAAAGAATCCAAGATACAACACTCCATTTCACCAACTATAAATACCATGCCAGAGTTTAGTATTCTCACACTTCAACATTCACAAATCACAAGAGGATAATAAAAGCAGTAAATATTAGAGATGGCTTGTAAGGTGCAGAAAAGGGTATCACTTCGCAGAAGACTTCACATTCTGCGAGTCCTTACCAACTCCAACAATAATGTAAAATTAACATTCTAACCTTTTTTTCTTTTTTTACATTCTCTCATTGCCATTATTATTTTTTTCCACTGATTTCACAAATTTAATCACACTATATGTTACTTGTTTTTCAAGCACTGAATTTTTTTTTTTTTTGAAAAAGCAAGCACTGAAGTTGTTACTTGTTTGTTTTGAAGGCCAACAGAAATTCCATTAACAAGAGTACTTTTCTACACATTCATAAGCTAAAGCTTGCACTAGAAACTCTCAAAAGAGAGTATGAAAACCTGATAGCCACAAGAAGAGAGTCCATTAGCTTATTGAATAATGTCAATGATAACAAGGTTTAGTTTATATTTATTCTCTTAACTTTTTTATTATAGAAAAACACAAAACCAAGGCCTATATATAAATATTACTAAAATCCAAGCAAAAATAACATGTTTTTTTTTATTATAACAGGATGTTAAGATAGAGAAAATAAGGGGAGGAACTTTTATGGTAAAGGTCACATGTGAGAAAGGAGGTGACAAGTTGGTTCCAATTTTAGAGGCTTTTGAAGAGATGTGTGTGAATGTTGAGGAAGCAAGAGTTTCATGTGAAAATGGATTTTCTATGGAAGCTATTATTGTGGCTGAGGATGAAAATCTTGATGTTAGAGATGTTAATGAAGCACTTCTAAAAGCTATTGGAAAGCAGAGTGGTGAAAAGGGTTCAAAAGAGCTTGACAACTGTAGTAATTTGTGAATTTTCGAGTACAATATTAATTTGTGTAACATCTTCTCGTGTACCTCAACAAGTTTTTACATATTTCAAATGTTGCTCTATTATAAATATGTAATAGTATTGTTGAATGGTGACATGGGAATGATAAATATTGTTTTGAAAGCTTGGATTCAATTTCATGTTTCTCATCCTAATTTATGTTTGGTTTCACTTAAGATGTAATCAATTGGTTTTGACATGTTTGGATGTTTATACGGTAAAACTAAATTTACCTTTGGCCATGATTTGTAGCTTCTAATCCAAAATGTGATTTTTACACTCAAATTTATTTTTCACTAATATTTTGTTGCATATTGACAGTTTTAAAACCATTCATTTAAAAATGGAACTAATAATCAATTTAAATGTGGTATATTTTTAAAACTCTCGAAAGGAAAACTATGAATGAAATAAAATAACAATAACTACCTTTTTGGTATTTTATAAAATCACTTTTAACATTTATTTTGTTGAACTTATTGTGCATATTATAGTTAAATACATACAATCGTCCTCGTGAGTTTAGCTCTGTTGGTATGGACAATGCATAAAATATGCAAGGTCCGGGGTTCGAATCCTGGCCACCACCAAAAAAATGTTAAATACATACAATCATCTTTCAACCCTCTAGATTGCTGTAATTTGTTGTTGTTCTTCTTCTGTCTGTTTGAAACAAAAGGAGTAAATGCCTTATTAGCATGACCATCATCTACATAACTATGATCCTCCTTGTCCATTCGAGCATGATCAACATATGAAGTATTCCCCCAGTTCGTTTTTAAAATTGCAACACTTCTTAAAGCTATGGATAGGAGCAATGTTGATGTCTTTTAGTACTATTTACACCTCATCATTCCTATCCATCAAATTACTAGGGTGAACATTTTTAACACGACAAATGGATGAATTCTCCATTGGGTGGAAAGTGAGATCCTTCTATAAGGAATGATCAGATTCTTCATTAGTAAGTTCTTCCCAAAATTTGGCAGAATGGTTTTAAAACACAAAAGTTATGCATAAATTACAAATATTGATTAAAATTTTGGATTTAACATCTTAAATATTAGTTAATCAAATATGAAAGTGATTTTAAGAGACAAAAACATGTAGTTAATGTTATTTGCTTATTTTAATTCATTCATTCATTCTCTCTCTCTCTCTATCTCCCTCCGTCCCTCCCTCTGCGCTTGTATTTATAGATTTCGGAAAAGTGGAATTTTGTTAAGCAAATTGACACTCGCTTAGCAAATGGACGTTTCTTCAATGGAACATAACTAACAAATCATCCATAAGGTTATTCAACCGCCATAAATTTGCTAAGCATAATGTTTCTCGCTTAGCAAACTGCTCTTTGCAAAATACCTCTAAATCTCTGACTTGATTCGCTTCCAGCTCACTAATGGCATGGTTAGCGAATCTTTATGTCCTACTCCACTTAATTGTCGCTAACTCCACGCTTCTGGCTCACTCATCCAACTTCCTTAAACTTAGAATCTTTGATCTTTTTCACTCCAAACATAATTTGATCTTTAAAACCTATAAATACAACGAAAGTATGTCATAGTAGTAGTAGTGATAAAATACTTGAAGTCTTGCTATCCATTATATGCAATGAATAGGATGAATTTCATGAGATTTCTTGCAAAAACAAGTTATAAGTGCCTTAACTATAGATAGGAATTTGTTTAAGTAAATTTGGCACTGATCAACCGTGGACCTTGTTATTTTTGAAATTTGAATGCAAATTGCTTCCACAATGTCTGCAACTCAAAATCAAATCATCCAAGCCACTTTTCAATGATAAAGTGCTTCTTTCCTTAAAAACAGTAGACATCAAATGCAATTATCCAAACAAATAATATTATATCTAATTGAACTAAAAATGCCGAACAAAACAAATAAAACAAGATGTAAATAGGGATACATCAACGCAAATAGATCATAATAGTAGCGACAAAAAAATTCGATAGAATTGCAAAATCAATGTGTTTTAGCACAACTTTTTTTTTTTTTTTTGAAATTTTTTAGCACAACTGGACATTGAATCAATAGCTAAATGGATAATTATTATTATTTTTGGTTAAATAGCTAAATGGATCAAAATTTTAAAGCAACAGTTTTTTTTGAAAGAGAAATTCTAAAGCAACATCTCGATAATTTCTTTTCCTCGAAGCCCAAACCCATGACAGCCGACTATATTTGAAATTTTAATAGTTTTAGCTAAATATATCTCTCTTAATTAAATTTAGGGAGAGCCGGCTAAAAAGTAATTTCTTAGGGAGAGATAATAAAAAATTGGGGTACATGGAATTGGAAAACCTAGGGCGAGTTGTAAGAGGGCCCAATTTTTCAAATGTATCACAAAGGCCCAAATATTTTGAATTCTGCTCTTCTCCCATAAAAAATTGCTCGCTCCCAACCAAACTTCCGAAAATACTCTTACATGACTTAAGTCACACAGCCTACGTGAGTTAACTCACGCAGGGTTTATAACTAGCGTGAGTTAATTCACACTGGATTTATAACTAACGTCAGTTAACTCACGCAACGTGACTTAAGTTATGCAGGGGTATTTATGTCTTTTCAGTTGGGAGCGAAAACAGTTGGGAGAAGAGCAAAATTCAAATATTTTTGGACTTACTTTTTGCAATCATGTCCATTCTAAGATGTAGGCTAATTTGGTAAAAAAAAGGAAATTGCTATTTAGGCCACCACTATTTGCTTCCAGACATATTAAACTGATGAAACTACTCCAACAGTAATTAACTACCATTTAAAAAACTTTTTAAATCTGCTAAATCTATTTAAAAAGTGATTAGACTGATTTAAAAGATGTCGAACGACACTTATACCGTTGTTTGTGGGTGAATGGCAAAATGACAACCAATGGTAATTGGATTTTTTAGCAAACTAAGGGTGCCTGAAAAGCAACCTTAAAATAAAATTTGCACGCTAATGGTCAATCTATTAGACTCGACTCATTTTGACATCTCTAATGAATACAAATACAACGTCCTTTTCTCAATTGTAAACAACTAGTGTGTTAACCCGTGCAATGCACGGGCCCTAGGCTCTTTATTTGTTTACTTTAAATCTCTAACATTTATTTTATTTTTTGCGGAGTAAAAAAAACAATGGCGTCCATAAAAAAACGATGTTTCAAAATTTAATTTAGATAAAATTTTGATCTCATATTTTATATAAGTCAAATAAGATAGGATATTAAGAGATTAAATGTAAAATATTGTGTAAACTAAATTTTTAGATGTTATAAATATACCATTGTTATAGTTTGTTCCTTTATACAGTTTTACATGCATAGAATTTAACGGAGATGATCAAAGTTGCGGATGAAAAGTAAGCATGTCACAATTGTATTTAACTAAAACAATAGAAGGAATACAAACAAAAATAAAAAAAATCAAATTACATGTACATAATACAAAAGATTAAGTTAACCACATTATGTATATGAAAGTTGTTACTTTAAAAAAAATGATATGATAGTTGCAATAAAAAAATGAAGGTTTTTAAAATAACAAAGAAGTTCCGTAAAAAAAAAATAATAAAGGTTAATTTTTTTATAAAAAAAAATATTAAGGCAGTACCGTTATGGTAAAATATTTATGCGAGAATTAAATGATCTTTTTTCTTGGGGCTTCAAAAAACAGCATCCTATAATTCAATTTAAAAAAAACAGCATCTTATAATAAAATAAGTAAGGGTCATGTTATCTTGTGCCCTAAGGGCACATGTTAAGAAACCTAAAATGAGCAACTTTGCATTGGAAATATGATAATTTAATTTTTAAGAAGTTGATTGCACAACTTTTGATGAATATATTTCTATAATAAGTTTCTTAACATGTGTCTTGAGGGCACAAGTTAACATTTGTCAATAAGTAAATTAATGATAAATTATTGAATGCTAGTCCCCATATGAAATGTCTGATAGCTAAAGTACTTTGTGGCTGTCCTATACTATTTCATTTCCCATTTTCCATGTAGTAAATTATTGAATGCTAGTTTCAGATCTAGTTGAACATAATATTCATCAATCAAAAAAAAAAAAAAACAAACAAATGCATATTGTTCAAAAAAGAACTTTATTAGCCATGTATAGCCATTGTCGTTGCAGATGAACATGGGTAGAAGATATTTCTTTACTTTGATTTCTTGTCATCTTCCAAAGTCCATGGTATTTCCATATGCAGGTGAGAATATAGGAATTATAGGATTTTGTCTCTACAATGGTCAACCATCAACAAATAAAGTATTAGTTGACGTGCAATGCTAATTCCAGAATACGTTTATTTTTTTTTTTTTTGTTTTAATTGCTTTTGATTTACATTTTCTTATGCAGGACATGTGAGGATGAAGTTATAGTAAATGTGATTAAAGAAATTTCATTTCTGACACAAATCAAGGAAGAATGAGGCCCTTTGGTTTACTGTGAGTTAACGTTGGCATTAATATCTAAAAAAATTCTAAATGATTTCGTGACAATTATTCAAATGTCAACTTCCATGTGAATTTATTGCACAGATCGAATAATTTTTTTTGAGCAATGCTATATATCTAGAAAAAAAACATCAAGAATTCTTCAAGAATAAAGAGCAACCAATCACAATGTACTATTTGCCACAATTCAAGGAGGTGTGGCTGAAAAATAGGAAGTGGACAAATAAATCATGCAATTAAAACTTGCCACATGTGTATTGAAAAATTCTTGATGCTATTTTTCTAGATAAATAGCATTTTCCTTTTTTGAATGCCATCAGCAAATTGTATACGACACATTATTTTTATTTTTTTGATAAAATAGATGACACGCCATCAACAATGGTTTATAGAATTTTTTTCCTTTATATTCGTCACATTATCTTCACAGATAATGAATCAATTACATTCTTAAATTTTAACTTTATATATAATTGTGATGCGAAACCATTGCCACTTTTTAAATCCACCATGGTATGAAGTTCTTATAACATATTTGCGATCATATTATTACAGATTCTTTTTTTTGTCGTTTTTTACAAAATCAATCTTAAATCAGTAAATCAACTCCTTAATTGAAAATTTCTTGTTGATATTAATGATTCAATGTATGTATAAGTCAATTGTTATCCTCTTAAAAAAGTCAATTGTTAACCTCTCTTCAAAAAAAAAAAAAGAAGTAAATAATTGTCATCCTGATATTTGGTAGTAAAGACAATTTACTATTCAAATTAACTTTTAAATAGTGATTAAATTTTTGTGATTAAAAACGATATTAATCAAAAAATTTACAGGTTAAGTATGGAAGAAGCTCTAGTCAAAATAAAATAAAATAAATTAAAGGAAAGACAATCAATTTTTTTGTAGGTTATGAAAACTATTTATGGGGACACAATCATGTATTTTTCAATTTTATACTCAACTTCGTTAGTTTTTTTATTTTAGTGTTCATATCTTTATATCACTGACCTAAATCAAAATAAAATATTATATATCAAACACATAATTTGGGGAACAGAAATTGGTAAAATTTATTTAACTATGTTTGTTTACATGAGTTGGACACTTCAAATGGATTCAAAAGACACACGGAAAGAAATACGACATGAGAGTCAACACAATGAGACCTCAACTTATTGACACTAAAGAGAATCAACATCGAACATGACACATAATCAAAGACTCGTAACAAACACCTGCATTATCCATTTTATTCCATATCAAGTTGGATGACTTCCGAATTATGACGCTTGAATCTTCCAATGAGTTCCTCATCGTCATTGATTTTTGAAATCGGATAACATTTCTCACCATCACATCCTGCACCAACTTTGGAGAGAATAGATAGCATTTTCCGACCATATTCAGTAGTTCATCAGGAACATGAGAACTCATTCCAACCTACATCATACAATTATTTAAAGGATAAATGTTAGAATTCTATCTATATATAAATTTAAGGCTTAATTGCATGTTTGGTCCCTTATGTTTATTTTAGTTTTCAAGTTGGTCCCTTACGTTTTGAAAGTTTCAAGTTGGTCCCTTACGTTTTAAAAGTTTTCAAGTTGGTCCCTTACGTTTTGAAAGTTTCAAGTTGGTCCCTTATGTTTATTTTAGTTTTCAAGTTGGTCCCTTATGTTTATTTTAGTTTTCAAGTCGGTCCAAAACATAAGGGACCAACTTGAAAACTAAAATAAACATAAGGGACCAACTTGAAAACTAAAATAAACATAAGGGACTAACTTGAAACTTTCAAAACGTAAGGGACCAACTTGAAAACTAAAATAAACGTATGGGACCAAACATGCAATTAAGCCTAAATTTAAATAAAAAAAAAAGTGATTCAAAGATAGTACTCCCTCCGTCCCGAAATAACTGACCCATTTTCTAAAAAAAAGTGTCCCAAAATAACTGACCCATTTCAATTTTCAATACAACTTTCATCATTCCCAATACAATATAACACTAAATAATGGAGTACTACTTTTATCATTCTCAATACAATATATTCCACTTTCCCCTTTATTTATACACTTTTCTTAATCTTTGTGAAAAATCAAAGTAGGTCAATTATACCGGGACGGAGGTAGCAACAAATATACATTTTCATCAAATTCAAGCATTTTACTACACGGTATCCCAAAAAACTCAGCTGCAGCGCTATCATGCATTATAAATGTGGCAGATCCTGTGTTGTCAGTCACACGGAATGTGATGCGATACCTATAATAACCAAACCAAATTGATTATAAACAATTACTCCCTCCGTCCCGAATTACTTGACCTACTTGGTCATTTCACACAGATTAAGAAAAGTGTAAAGATGAAAGAAAGAGAATGATATTTTTACTAATTTGCCCTTATTATTATTTTTAAACATTCACTTTTTAAGTGATGATTACATTGTTCCACTACAAATTTACAGCTACTACACCACATGCCAAAGCTACGTGTGCTTATTATTTTTGTCAGATACCAATAGCCTTTGTGTGATGAGTATATTTTGCAAAGATTATGAATGGGATGAGTATTTCCAGCACTATTTATTTTTGCAATCTCTGATCGTATTCCTAGAAGAGCCGTTTTGCATTTCATTGTCATTGGTTAGTATTTGCAAGCTAGACATGCTTAATTATGAGATACAATATTATTGGTTATTTGCTGTCAAGCTAGTGGAAGTTACGAGACTTGCTCTTTATTTTTCAGTTTTTTTTCAACTGACACACTTTTTTTGCAACTAACACACTTTTTTATATGGAGACCACAAAAAGCCTTTACAAGGGGTAAGCTTGTCAAATTATGCTTAAAAATTTGAGTAGGTCAAGTATTGTGGGACAAATATTTATTCTAAATAGGTCAAGTAATTCGGGACGGAGGGAGTAGTACTCTATATATCCAAATTAAGTTCATTATAAATACCAAAATAATATATAAAAAAAAACTACCTCAGAGTAATTATTAAAACATGCTTATTACACCTTTCACAATACTAAGCAGGACTGTCATGAACAACTTGTTCATGACAAACACAAGATAAAAACCACCAACCACCATCGGTGACATATTGGTCAATAGTGGCCATTAATTATGATAGACATTGATTCCTGCAAATTCTCAACTTAGAAAAGAAATGCTTCACATAAATTTATAAATACAATAATTGATTAAGAATACTACAAAATTGAATGGCTTTCTATATAATTTACGTCGACAAAATATATAGAAATGTGTATTTATTAGACATATGTATGTCAACATATGAATTTGAATGGTTTTCTGCAGTATAAAAATTGATAAAAAAAACTACCACATACAGTATGAATTTACTTTCTTGCGTGCCTGAAAAAATTGCGTGCCTGAATAAATTTCCTTTATTTGTTAATTATTTGTAATTCTGCAGTAAATGGTTTTCTGTTAATTATTATTTTTAGGGTTGTGTTAACTTGTGCCCTAAGGCACAAGTTAAGAAGCTAAAAATGGAAGTAAAACATAATTTCTGTCATGAAAACATAAGATTTTAAATTTCTAAAACATAGAATGCACAATTTTCAATAAAATGTTTCTATATTTAATCTCTTAACTTGTGCCTTAAGGGCATAAGTTAACATTTGCCTTATTTTTATAATAGCAATTGTGCATTTATTATTTGTTATCCTGGGTAAAAACTTGATCAAAAAAATTCGCTTGCCTGCCTGTAAAAATTTGTAGTATAATAGTCAACTGTTAATTATTTTAATTTTTAATACTTCAAATCACATGAAATCAATTTATATTTTAATGTTAATTAATAGGAATGGTCAACCCTCTCATGTGATTTTGTAGAACCAAAAACTTGTATAAAATATGTTTTCTTAAACCATGACACGTGGCATTCATATGTAAATAGGGTGCCATGTGGATTATTATTTTAACCATTTTGCTTTGTATGTATAGAGGAAGACGTGGGAAGCACAAATGGAAAACGATAACAAATGGGAAAGGAATGAACTTTGCATCATTGATACAGGACAAAATAAGGAGACAATAAAGTTGTCATGTTTTACTTTAAAAAATAAATAAAGGCATAATTGCATGTTTGATCTCTTATGTTTATTTTACTTTTTAAGTTGGTGTTTTAAAAGTTTCAAGTTGGTTCCTTACGTTTTAAAAGTTTCAAATTGATCCAAAACGTTACCCACGTTGGAATAAGTTAGTCTCTTCCGTCACTTACATTTAAAGATCCGGGTTGACAATATGGGTGGTGGAACTTAACTTATTTAAAAAAATCAGTTTTAAAACATTTTTTAATTTTTTTTTTTGTTTTATTAACCTCAATATCATGTCGCGGAAGGGACTAACTTATTTCAACGTGAGTAACGTTTTGGACCAACTTAAAACTTTTAAAACGGTAGGGACCAACTTGAAACTTTTAAAACATAAAGGACGAACTTAAAAACTAAAATAAACATAAGAGATCAAACATGCAATTAAGCCAAAAATAAATAAAGTTGTTGTGTTTTACCTAGGAAGTAGTGTAGCTTTCAAAAAAGAGAAATTAACGAATACCAAAAAAAAAAAAAATCATTGGAATCAAAGCAAAGGCCGTTTAAAAGAGATAATGCTAACTATTTCAAACTAATAAATATAGATGTTGCTAAATTTTGTCCAATAGTATAACCAATAATTGTAAAAAGAAATGAGTAAATAGTCACTTTGGTCCCCGACTCTGTACCTCGTTGTCACAAAGGTTCATGACTCAGGATTAAATACAAAGTAGAGCTTGAATGTGCACTTCCGTTATTACGTAGTCTTTAACGTTAAATAATTATGTTAATTGATGACGTGACAAATGTTTTATGCTCACAAGGGGTATGAGGTGTCACAGGGACGAAATTGAAAGTAGAAAATGGTCGGTTAGATCGCTGAAGCGAAAATAGATATCCTTAAACTTGTCCCAACGAAATGTTGCTCTTCACCAAGAATTTGGTAATCTTCTTCGATGAAACTGTTATGTGGTTGCGAGAGACTTGTTATTGGGTCCTTGACTGTGCATACTTACTATCAGTTAAGTCCCTGATAGTAAGCATTTATTGTCGGTCCCTGACTGTGCATACTTACTATCAGTTAAGTCCCTGATAGTAAACACTTATTGTCACTAAAGTTCCTAACAGTAAACACTTACAGGCACAAAGTAGGCCTACTATGATTCTATTTTATATCATCAATTCTAGCAATATGAAGAATTGTTTCAGGCTTTCAGGTCTGGTTATGAATCACATTTTCCCAAATTTTGTAATTGTATATCTTGAATTCCTTCATGGTTTTCTTCTTTTTGCTCATCTTACTTGTTGTGTGGTTGAAGAGTATTTTGCTTTTAATATAAATAAGTGGTTTCCACATAGATCAAGTTTTTTTTTCTTGATTTCTTCGTTTAAGAGCGGTGTTGTATTGTTTGTTGTCTTGTGCGGCGTTGTTTAATTTTTCGTCTTGGTGTGATGTTTGTTTGGTTCCTTATTGAAATACTAGCTTTAATCAATTACAAATTCAATCAATGATTAGGGAGTCAAGGTTAGATATTCGAAGGCATGATTATTCCAGTCACTTTGACTCTATCGTATCATTTGTAGCCATTTTGCCATTGTATGTTATTAATTTGGGTGTTGTGAGTTTGTTTGCAGATTTATCCTTTACGCATTTAACGATGTTGAATATGTGGTTGTATTTGGTGTACTCTATTAGTTTGAATAAAAGAATATTGCTTTTGTAAAAAAAAATCCCATTTTTTTATTATAAAATTCAGATTTATATTGAAAAATGGCAAGGGTCCACTTTTGGATCTATTTTGGATGTTGGGTTCAAGTATTGGTGATTAGTTCCACATCGACTACGAATGATCAAAACATTAACTATATAATAGAGGTGATTGATATACATAATGGGTGTAGACATCTTGTCTCTCTTGTGCTACTTGAGCATTTGATTTGTTGTAGTTCTCGGCGCTCCACGAAACTTCCTAACATGTTGTATTAGAGTTTCGTTTGGGTTGATGGGGGAGCGGAATTGTAATCTTGATGTTTGGATCAAATGTATGATGAGAGCTCACACTTAAGAAAGAGATTGTTAGGTTTAAGTGAGAGTTTTTTCTTTTGTTTTTTTTTTTGAAGGAAGGTTCAAGTGAGAGTTGTTAGTCTCACACCAATCATGAATAGTAAATTTTACATCTTCTTGTGTGATGACTTGGTTGTTAATAAATTTTACGGTTAAAAAACCAATCATGAATAGTAAATTTTACATCTTCTTGTGTGATGACTTGGTTGTTAATAAATTTTACGGTTAAAAAAAATAAGAGAAGTGATGTTGTATTTTCATCTCTTGTTATTCTAGAGTATTGACACGATGCAGCGACGAATCCAGGAATTTCATGTGTCAGGGACAAAATTATATACTATAAATATTTATGTAAAATCTCTCTTAATCTTATATAATAAAGCTTAACCCCTAAAGCTATTTCTAACGCTAATATTTTCCCCCCATTTCTTCCTCAACTTTTCAGAGCCATTGGATCTTGCACATTTAGGCGCCATTCAATTTTAGCCATTGATCATCCAGCCGAATTTTGTTATCAAGTTTGCTATAATTTTGGCCAGCCGAATCCTTATTTTTTTAATTCCTATCCTCCTTTTTTTATTCCTATCCTCCTTTTTTTTTCGAATCCTTATTTTTTTTTTGAATTCCTATCCTCCTTTTTTTTTATTCCTATCCTCCTTTTGGCCAGCCGAATCCTTATTATTATTATTACTAGTTTAGAGACCCGGCGTTGCCCGGGTTAGATATTAAATAAGTTTTATAAGTTTGTGTGCACGAATACACGTGTCAGTATATTAGATTTAATTTATTTAAATTTACAATTATAATAATATCATAAAAATAAATATAAATATTTCAAAAAAATTAAAAATAAATATAAATGATGAGATGAATGTCCAATGCAAGAATAAAAAGTGTAACAAAATCAATAATGAATTAGTCCAAGTGGTAATAGTTTTGGGTCCTTTAAACATGGACTATTACTTTCCCACCCTATTGCCTTCTCCCGCGCCCTGTAAAATTTCTAAAAATGACCTTGTGCATTCCGGATTTTAAAATTTTGATTCATGTTTACTATTTTGGATTTTATAATTCGGACAATTCTTATGTATAATCAGTCATCAGACTCTCTCACATTTCAACAGTTTTGAGTTTTCCTTTTAAAAACAACAAAAAAAACTAAGTAAAAAATGCTAAAAACCTGTCAAATAAAATCATAAAAATATAAAAATAGTACCAAAAAATTCTAAAAATCAAATAAAACTAATGGAAATTTTTTCGGATTTTTCTGAGAATATGAAAATTAATAAAAATGAAAAATGGGTCTAAACGATGGAATTTTGGATTTTGAGGGGCGGAGTCCCGTAAGAAGACCCTTCTAGGGGAGTCATGGTCCTTGAATTTTTTCTGATTTTCTGGGGATGTTTCGGAGCAATCCGATCAAGTAGCTCGTAAACCCGATTTTTGTTAAATAAAATATTGGTTTTTAAAAATAGAAAAAATAATAAAAATATTGAGAATGAATGTGGAAGTGACACGTGGCATAAAAAACCTTACTTTATATATATATACTATTGATTGATTGATGTGTAGTTTGTTGAGATAAAAAATACTGAGTGCATAAGATCAAAAGTTTGTTGAGATATTTATGTTAAATAAAATAGAAAAAACAATAAAAATATTGAGAATGAATGTGGAAGTGACACGTGGCATAAAAAATCTTACTTTATATATATACTATTGATTGATTGATGTGTAGTGTGTTGAGATAAAAAATACTGAGTGCATAAGATCAAAAGTTTGTTGAGATATTTATGTTAAATAAAATAGAAAAAACAATAAAAATATTGAGAATGAATGTGAAAGTGACACGTGGCATAAAAAAGCTTACTTTATATATATACTGTTGATTGATTGATTGATGTGTAGTTTGTTGAGATAAAAAATACTGAGTGCATAAGATCAAAAGTTTGTTGAGATATTTATGTTAAATAAAATAGAAAAAACAATAAAAATATTGAGAATGAATGTGAAAGTGACACGTGGCATAAAAAAGCTTACTTTATATATATACTGTTGATTGATTGATTGATGTGTAGTTTGTTGAGATAAAAAATACTGAGTGCATAAGATCAAAAGTTTGTTGAGATATTTATGTTAAATAAAATAGAAAAAATAATAAAAATATTGAGAATGAATGTGGAAGTGACACGTGACATAAAAAACCTTACTTTATATATATACTATTGATTGATTGATGTGTAGTTTGTTGAGATAAAAAATACTGAGTGCATAAGATCAAAAGTTTGTTGAGATATTTATGTTAAATAAAATAGAAAAAATAATAAAAATATTGAGAATGAATGTGGAAGTGACACGTGGCATAAAAAACCTTACTTTATATATATTCTACTAGTTTAGATACCCGGCGTTGCCCGGGTTAGATATTAAATAAGTTTTATAAGTTTGTTTGCACGAATACACGTGTCAGTATATGAGATTGAATTTATTTAAATTTACAATTATAATAATATCATAAAAATAAATATAAATATTTCAAAAAAAATTAAAAATAAATATAAATGATGAGATGAATGTCCAATGCAAGAATAAAAAGTGTAACAAAATCAATAATGAATTAGTCCAAGTGGTAATAGTTTTGGGTCCTTTAAACATGGACTATTACTTTCCCCCCCTATTGTCTTCTTCCGCGCCCTGTAAAATTTCTAAAAATGCCCTTGTGCATTCCGGATTTTAAAATTTGGATTCATGTTTACTATTTCGGATTTTATAATACGGACAATTCTTATGTATAATCAGCCATCAGACTCTCTCACATTTCAATAGTTTTGAGTTTTCCATTTAAAAACAACAAAAAACTAAGTAAAAAATGCTAAAAACCTGTCAAATAAAATCATAAAAATATAAAAAATAGTACCAAAAAATTATAAAAATCAAATAAAACTAATGGAAATTTTTTCGGATTTTTCTGAGAATATGAAAAATTAATAAAAATGAAAAATGGGTCTAAACGATGGAATTTTGGATTTTGAGGGGCGGAGCAATCCGATCAAGTAACCCGAAAACCCGATTTTTGTTAAATAAAATATTGGTATTTAAAAATAGAAAAAATAATAAAAATATTGAGAATGAATGTGGAAGTGACATGTGGCGTAAAAACCTTACTTTATATATATACTATTGATTGATTGATTGATGTGTAGTTTGTTGAGATAAAAAATACTGAGTGCATAAGATCAAAAGTTTGTTGAGATATTTATGTTAAATAAAATAGAAAAAATAATAAAAATACTGAGAATGAATGTGGAAGTGACACGTGGCATAAAAAACCTTACTTTATATATATACAATTGATTGATTGATTGATGTGTAGTTTGTTGAGATAAAAAATACTGAGTGCATAAGATCAAAAGTTTGTTGAGATATTTATGTTAAATAAAATAGAAAAAATAATAAAAATACTGAGAATGAATGTGGAAGTGACATGTGGCATAAAAAACCTTACTTTATATATATACTATTGATTGATTGATTGATGTGTAGTTTGTTGAGATAAAAAATATTGAGTGCATAAGATCAAAAGTTTGTTGAGATATTTATGTTAAATAAAATAGAAAAAATAATAAAAATACTGAGAATGAATGTGGAAGTGACATGTGGCATAAAAAACCTTACTTTATATATATATTATTGATTGATTGATTGATGTGTAGTTTGTTGAGATAAAAAATACTAAGTGCATAAGATCAAAAGTTTGTTGAGATATTTATGTTAAATAAAATAGAAAAAATAATAAAAATATTGAGAATGAATGTGGAAGTGACATGTGGCATAAAAAACCTTACTTTATATATATATATACTATTGATTGATTGATTGATTGAAGTGTAGTTTGTTGAGATAAAAAATACTGAGTGCATAAGATCAAAAGTTTGTTGAGATATTTATGTTGAATAAAATAGAAAAAATAATAAAAATACTGAGAATGAATGTGGAAGTGACATGTGGCATAAAAAACCTTACTTTATATATATACTATTGATTGATTGATTGATTGATTGATGTGTAGTTTGTTGAGATAAAAAATACTAAGTGCATAAGATCAAAAGTTTGTTGAGATATTTATGTTAAATAAAATAGAAAAAATAATAAAAATATTGAGAATGAATGTGGAAGTGACATGTGGCATAAAAAACCTTACTTTATATATATACTATTGATTGATTGATTGATTGATTGAAGTGTAGTTTGTTGAGATAAAAAATACTGAGTGCATAAAATCAAAAGTTTGTTGAGATATTTATGTTAAATAAAATAGAAAAAATAATTAAAATACTGAGAATGAATGTGGAAGTGACATGTGGCATAAAAAACCTTACTTTATATATATACTATTGATTGATTGATTGATGTGTAGTTTGTTGAGATAAAAAATACTGAGTGCATAAGATCAAAAGTTTGTTGAGATATTTATGTTAAATAAAATAGAAAAAATAATAAAAATATTGAGAATGAATGTGGAAGTGACATGTGGCATAAAAAACCTTACTTTATATATATACTATTGATTGATTGATTGCAGTGTAGTTTGTTGAGATAAAAAATACTGAGTGCATAAGATCAAAAGTTTGTTGAGATATTTATGTTAAATAAAATAGAAAAAATAATAAAAATACTGAGAATGAATGTGGAAGTGACATGTGGCATAAAAAACCTAACTTTATATATATACTATTGATTGATTGATGTGTAGTTTGTTGAGATAAAAAATACTAAGTGCATAAGATCAAAAGTTTGTTGAGATATTTATGTTAAATAAAATAGAAAAAATAATAAAAATACTGAGAATGAATGTGGAAGTGACATGTGGCATAAAAAACCTTACTTTATATATATACTATTGCTTGATTGATTGATGTGTAGTTTGTTGAGATAAAAAATACTAAGTGCATAAGATCAAAAGTTTGTTGAGATATTTATGTTAAATAAAATAGAAAAAATAATAAAAATATTGAGAATGAATGTGGAAGTGACATGTGGCATAAAAAACCTTACTTTATATATATACTATTGATTGATTGATTGATTGATTGAAGTGTAGTTTGTTGAGATAAAAAATACTGAGTGCATAAGATCAAAAGTTTGTTGAGATATTTATGTTAAATAAAATAGAAAAAATAATTAAAATACTGAGAATGAATGTGGAAGTGACATGTGGCATAAAAAACCTTACTTTATATATATACTATTGATTGATTGATTGATGTGTAGTTTGTTGAGATAAAAAATACTGAGTGCATAAGATCAAAAGTTTGTTGAGATATTTATGTTAAATAAAATAGAAAAAATAATAAAAATATTGAGAATGAATGTGGAAGTGACATGTGGCATAAAAAACCTTACTTTATATATATACTATTGATTGATTGATTGAAGTGTAGTTTGTTGAGATAAAAAATACTGAGTGCATAAGATCAAAAGTTTGTTGAGATATTTATGTTAAATAAAATAGAAAAAATAATAAAAATACTGAGAATGAATGTGGAAGTGACATGTGGCATAAAAAACCTAACTTTATATATATACTATTGAAGTGTAGTTTGTTGAGATAAAAAATACTGAGTGCATAAGATCAAAAGTTTGTTGAGATATTTATGTTAAATAAAATAGAAAAAATAATAAAAATACTGAGAATGAATGTGGAAGTGACATGTGGCATAAAAAACCTAACTTTATATATATACTATTGATTGATTGATGTGTAGTTTGTTGAGATAAAAAATACTAAGTGCATAAGATCAAAGGTTTGTTGAGATATTTATGTTAAATAAAATAGAAAAAATAATAAAAATACTGAGAATGAATGTGGAAGTGACATGTGGCATAAAAAACCTTACTTTATATATATACTATTGATTGATTGATTGATGTGTAGTTTGTTGAGATAAAAAATACTAAGTGCATAAGATCAAAAGTTTGTTGAGATATTTATGTTAAATAAAATAGAAAAAATAATAAAAATATTGAGAATGAATGTGGAAGTGACATGTGGCATAAAAAACCTTACTTTATATATATACTATTGATTGATTGATTGATTGATTGAAGTGTAGTTTGTTGAGATAAAAAATACTGAGTGCATAAGATCAAAAGTTTGTTGAGATATTTATGTTAAATAAAATAGAAAAAATAATTAAAATACTGAGAATGAATGTGGAAGTGACATGTGGCATAAAAAACCTTACTTTATATATATACTATTGATTGATTGATTGATTGATTGAAGTGTAGTTTGTTGAGATAAAAAATACTGAGTGCATAAAATCAAAAGTTTGTTGAGATATTTATGTTAAATAAAATAGAAAAAATAATTAAAATACTGAGAATGAATGTGGAAGTGACATGTGGCATAAAAAACCTTACTTTATATATATACTATTGATTGATTGATTGATGTGTAGTTTGTTGAGATAAAAAATACTGAGTGCATAAGATCAAAAGTTTGTTGAGATATTTATGTTAAATAAAATAGAAAAAATAATAAAAATATTGAGAATGAATGTGGAAGTGACATGTGGCATAAAAAACCTTACTTTATATATATACTATTGATTGATTGATTGCAGTGTGGTTTGTTGAGATAAAAAATACTGAGTGCATAAGATCAAAAGTTTGTTGAGATATTTATGTTAAATAAAATAGAAAAAATAATAAAAATACTGAGAATGAATGTGGAAGTGACATGTGGCATAAAAAACCTAACTTTATATATATACTATTGATTGATTGATGTGTAGTTTGTTGAGATAAAAAATACTAAGTGCATAAGATCAAAAGTTTGTTGAGATATTTATGTTAAATAAAATAGAAAAAATAATAAAAATACTGAGAATGAATGTGGAAGTGACATGTGGCATAAAAAACCTTACTTTATATATATACTATTGATTGATTGATTGATGTGTAGTTTGTTGAGATAAAAAATACTAAGTGCATAAGATCAAAAGTTTGTTGAGATATTTATGTTAAATAAAATAGAAAAAATAATAAAAATATTGAGAATGAATGTGGAAGTGACATGTGGCATAAAAAACCTTACTTTATATATATACTATTGATTGATTGATTGATTGATTGAAGTGTAGTTTGTTGAGATAAAAAATACTGAGTGCATAAGATCAAAAGTTTGTTGAGATATTTATGTTAAATAAAATAGAAAAAATAATTAAAATACTGAGAATGAATGTGGAAGTGACATGTGGCATAAAAAACCTTACTTTATATATATACTATTGATTGATTGATTGATGTGTAGTTTGTTGAGATAAAAAATACTGAGTGCATAAGATCAAAAGTTTGTTGAGATATTTATGTTAAATAAAATAGAAAAAATAATAAAAATATTGAGAATGAATGTGGAAGTGACATGTGGCATAAAAAACCTTACTTTATATATATACTATTGATTGATTGATTGAAGTGTAGTTTGTTGAGATAAAAAATACTGAGTGCATAAGATCAAAAGTTTGTTGAGATATTTATGTTAAATAAAATAGAAAAAATAATAAAAATACTGAGAATGAATGTGGAAGTGACATGTGGCATAAAAAACCTAACTTTATATATATACTATTGAAGTGTAGTTTGTTGAGATAAAAAATACTGAGTGCATAAGATCAAAAGTTTGTTGAGATATTTATGTTAAATAAAATAGAAAAAATAATAAAAATACTGAGAATGAATGTGGAAGTGACATGTGGCATAAAAAACCTAACTTTATATATATACTATTGATTGATTGATGTGTAGTTTGTTGAGATAAAAAATACTAAGTGCATAAGATCAAAGGTTTGTTGAGATATTTATGTTAAATAAAATAGAAAAAATAATAAAAATACTGAGAATGAATGTGGAAGTGACATGTGGCATAAAAAACCTTACTTTATATATATACTATTGATTGATTGATTGATGTGTAGTTTGTTGAGATAAAAAATACTAAGTGCATAAGATCAAAAGTTTGTTGAGATATTTATGTTAAATAAAATAGAAAAAATAATAAAAATATTGAGAATGAATGTGGAAGTGACATGTGGCATAAAAAACCTTACTTTATATATATACTATTGATTGATTGATTGATTGATTGAAGTGTAGTTTGTTGAGATAAAAAATACTGAGTGCATAAGATCAAAAGTTTGTTGAGATATTTATGTTAAATAAAATAGAAAAAATAATTAAAATACTGAGAATGAATGTGGAAGTGACATGTGGCATAAAAAACCTTACTTTATATATATACTATTGATTGATTGATTGATTGATTGAAGTGTAGTTTGTTGAGATAAAAAATACTGAGTGCATAAAATCAAAAGTTTGTTGAGATATTTATGTTAAATAAAATAGAAAAAATAATTAAAATACTGAGAATGAATGTGGAAGTGACATGTGGCATAAAAAACCTTACTTTATATATATACTATTGATTGATTGATTGATGTGTAGTTTGTTGAGATAAAAAATACTGAGTGCATAAGATCAAAAGTTTGTTGAGATATTTATGTTAAATAAAATAGAAAAAATAATAAAAATATTGAGAATGAATGTGGAAGTGACATGTGGCATAAAAAACCTTACTTTATATATATACTATTGATTGATTGATTGCAGTGTAGTTTGTTGAGATAAAAAATACTGAGTGCATAAGATCAAAAGTTTGTTGAGATATTTATGTTAAATAAAATAGAAAAAATAATAAAAATACTGAGAATGAATGTGGAAGTGACATGTGGCATAAAAAACCTAACTTTATATATATACTATTGATTGATTGATGTGTAGTTTGTTGAGATAAAAAATACTAAGTGCATAAGATCAAAAGTTTGTTGAGATATTTATGTTAAATAAAATAGAAAAAATAATAAAAATACTGAGAATGAATGTGGAAGTGACATGTGGCATAAAAAACCTTACTTTATATATATACTATTGATTGATTGATTGATGTGTAGTTTGTTGAGATAAAAAATACTAAGTGCATAAGATCAAAAGTTTGTTGAGATATTTATGTTAAATAAAATAGAAAAAATAATAAAAATATTGAGAATGAATGTGGAAGTGACATGTGGCATAAAAAACCTTACTTTATATATATACTATTGATTGATTGATTGATTGATTGAAGTGTAGTTTGTTGAGATAAAAAATACTGAGTGCATAAGATCAAAAGTTTGTTGAGATATTTATGTTAAATAAAATAGAAAAAATAATTAAAATACTGAGAATGAATGTGGAAGTGACATGTGGCATAAAAAACCTTACTTTATATATATACTATTGATTGATTGATTGATGTGTAGTTTGTTGAGATAAAAAATACTGAGTGCATAAGATCAAAAGTTTGTTGAGATATTTATGTTAAATAAAATAGAAAAAATAATAAAAATATTGAGAATGAATGTGGAAGTGACATGTGGCATAAAAAACCTTACTTTATATATATACTATTGATTGATTGATTGAAGTGTAGTTTGTTGAGATAAAAAATACTGAGTGCATAAGATCAAAAGTTTGTTGAGATATTTATGTTAAATAAAATAGAAAAAATAATAAAAATACTGAGAATGAATGTGGAAGTGACATGTGGCATAAAAAACCTAACTTTATATATATACTATTGAAGTGTAGTTTGTTGAGATAAAAAATACTGAGTGCATAAGATCAAAAGTTTGTTGAGATATTTATGTTAAATAAAATAGAAAAAATAATAAAAATACTGAGAATGAATGTGGAAGTGACATGTGGCATAAAAAACCTAACTTTATATATATACTATTGATTGATTGATGTGTAGTTTGTTGAGATAAAAAATACTAAGTGCATAAGATCAAAAGTTTGTTGAGATATTTATGTTAAATAAAATAGAAAAAATAATAAAAATACTGAGAATGAATGTGGAAGTGACATGTGGCATAAAAAACCTTACTTTATATATATACTATTGATTGATTGATTGATGTGTAGTTTGTTGAGATAAAAAATACTAAGTGCATAAGATCAAAAGTTTGTTGAGATATTTATGTTAAATAAAATAGAAAAAATAATAAAAATATTGAGAATGAATGTGGAAGTGACATGTGGCATAAAAAACCTTACTTTATATATATACTATTGATTGATTGATTGATTGATTGAAGTGTAGTTTGTTGAGATAAAAAATACTGAGTGCATAAGATCAAAAGTTTGTTGAGATATTTATGTTAAATAAAATAGAAAAAATAATTAAAATACTGAGAATGAATGTGGAAGTGACATGTGGCATAAAAAACCTTACTTAATATATATACTATTGATTGATTGATTGATGTGTAGTTTGTTGAGATAAAAAATACTGAGTGCATAAGATCAAAAGTTTGTTGAGATATTTATGTTAAATAAAATAGAAAAAATAATAAAAATATTGAGAATGAATGTGGAAGTGACATGTGGCATAAAAAACCTTACTTTATATATATACTATTGATTGATTGATTGAAGTGTAGTTTGTTGAGATAAAAAATACTGAGTGCATAAGATCAAAAGTTTGTTGAGATATTTATGTTAAATAAAATAGAAAAAATAATAAAAATATTGATAATGAATATGGAAGTGACACGTGACATAAAAAACCTTACTTTATATATATACTATTGATTGATTGATGTGTAGTTTGTTGAGATAAAAAATACTGAGTGCATAAGATCAAAAGTTTGTTGAGATATTTATGTTAAATAAAATAGAAAAAATAATAAAAATATTGAGAATGAATGTGGAAGTGACACGTGGCATAAAAAACCTTACTTTATATATATTCTATTGATTGATTGATTGATGTGTAGTTTGTTGAGATAAAAAATACTGAGTGCATAAGATCAAAAGTTTGTTGAGATATTTATGTTAAATAAAATAGAAAAAATAATAAAAATATTGAGAATGAATGTGGAAGTGACACGTGGCATAAAAAACCTTACTTTATATATATACTATTGATTGATTGATGTGTAGTTTGTTGAGATAAAAAATACTGAGTGCATAAGATCAAAAGTTTGTTGAGATATTTATGTTAAATAAAATAGAAAAAATAATAAAAATATTGAGAATGAATGTGGAAGTGACACGTGGCATAAAAAACCTTACTTTATATATATACTATTGATTGATTGATTGATGTGTAGTTTGTTGAGATAAAAAATACTGAGTGCATAAGATCAAAAGTTTGTTGAGATATTTATGTTAAATAAAATAGAAAAAACAATAAAAATATTGAGAATGAATGTGAAAGTGACACGTGGCATAAAAAAGCTTACTTTATATATATACTATTGATTGATTGATTGATGTGTAGTTTGTTGAGATAAAAAATACTGAGTGCAGAAGATCAAAAGTTTGTTGAGATATTTATGTTAAATAAAATAGAAAAAATAATAAAAATATTGAGAATGAATGTGGAAGTGACACGTGACATAAAAAACCTTACTTTATATATATACTATTGATTGATTGATGTGTAGTTTGTTGAGATAAAAAATACTGAGTGCATAAGATCAAAAGTTTGTTGAGATATTTATGTTAAATAAAATAGAAAAAATAATAAAAATATTGAGAATGAATGTGGAAGTGACACGTGGCATAAAAAACCTTACTTTATATATATTCTATTGATTGATTGATTGATGTGTAGTTTGTTGAGATAAAAAATATTGAGTGCATAAGATCAAAAGTTTGTTGAGATATTTATGTTAAATAAAATAGAAAAAATAATAAAAATATTGAGAATGAATGTGGAAGTGACACGTGGCATAAAAAACCTTACTTTATATATATACTATTGATTGATTGATGTGTAGTTTGTTGAGATAAAAAATACTGAGTGCATAAGATCAAAAGTTTGTTGAGATATTTATGTTAAATAAAATAGAAAAAATAATAAAAATATTGAGAATGAATGTGGAAGTGACACGTGACATAAAAAACCTTACTTTATATATATACTATTGATTGATTGATGTGTAGTTTGTTGAGATAAAAAATACTGAGTGCATAAGATCAAAAGTTTGTTGAGATATTTATGTTAAATAAAATAGAAAAAATAATAAAAATATTGAGAATGAATGTGGAAGTGACACGTGGCATAAAAAACCTTACTTTATATATATTCTATTGATTGATTGATTGATGTGTAGTTTGTTGAGATAAAAAATACTGAGTGCATAAGATCAAAAGTTTGTTGAGATATTTATGTTAAATAAAATAGAAAAAATAATAAAAATATTGAGAATGAATGTGGAAGTGACACGTGGCATAAAAAACCTTACTTTATATATATACTATTGATTGATTGATGAGTAGTTTGTTGAGATAAAAAATACTGAGTGCATAAGATCAAAAGTTTGTTGAGATATTTATGTTAAATAAAATAGAAAAAACAATAAAAATATTGAGAATGAATGTGAAAGTGACACGTGGCATAAAAAAGCTTACTTTATATATATACTATTGATTGATTGATTGATGTGTAGTTTGTTTAGATAAAAAATACTGAGTGCATAAGATCAAAAGTTTGTTGAGATATTTATGTTAAATAAAATAGAAAAAATAATAAAAATATTGAGAATGAATGTGGAAGTGACACGTGGCATAAAAAACCTTACTTTATATATATACTATTGATTGATTGATGTGTAGTTTGTTGAGATAAAAAATACTGAGTGCATAAGATCAAAAGTTTGTTGAGATATTTATGTTAAATAAAATAGAAAAAACAATAAAAATATTGAGAATGAATGTGGAAGTGACACGTGGCATAAAAAACCTTACTTTATATATATACTATTGATTTTTGTCCTCGTGAGCTTAGCTCAGTTGGTATGGACAATGCATATTATATGCAAGGTCTGGGGTTCAAACCCCGGCCACTACCAAAAAAAAAGAATCCTTGTTATTTTTTCTTTTGAATTCCTATCCTCCTTTTTTTTTATTCCTATCCTCCTTTTTTTTTAAGCAAATATTTTCTACACTTTTAGGTTTGCAATTATTTCACATAACAAATTCCATCTAAAAAAATGCAACGCACCAATTTTATTCCTATCCTCTTGCCTTTTTTTTATGAAGCAAATATTTTCTACCCTAAATAATAAAGCTTAACCCCTAAAGCTATTTCTAACCCTAATATTTTCCCCCCATTTCTCCCTCCACTTTTCTGAGCCATTGGATCTTGCACATTTAGGCGTCATTCAATTTTGGCCATTGATCTTCTTACTTAATTAATGTCAGCCGAATTTTGTTATCAAGTTTGCTATAATTTTGGCCAGCGGAATCCTTATTATATTTTTTTTTGAATTCCTATCCTCTTTTTTTTATTCCTATCCTCCTTTTTTTTCCGAATCCTTATTTTTTTTTTTGAATTCCTATCCTCTTTTTTTTTATTCCTATCCTCCTTTTGGCCAGCCGAATCCTTATTATTTTTTCTTTTGAATTCCTATCCTCCTTTTTTTTTTATTCCAATCCTCCTTTTTTTTTAAGCAAATATTTTCTACACTTTTAGGTTTGCAATTATTTTAAGCAAATATTTTCTACACTTTTTGGTGACTTACATCATTTAAATTCTTAATAGTATGCTATACAATGTTTTTCATATTTGTTGATATTTTTGATTTTTTTTAAGGGTGCTGTCATGTTGGCTAAATGCTTGGCTAACCATGCTGTCATATTTTGTTAACTAATGGTTGGCAAACACTACATGATTTTAATGGGATCCCTATGTTTTTTTTGGCATCAGTCAATTTGGCATTATTATCAAAGACATGGTTGGCAAGAACATAACTTATTGGATATTTGATACTCCAACGAAGTTTCTGGTAAACATGACTGTTGTAATGACTCATTTCCATCAAGTCTTTTATGGACTATGGTATGTCTATATTACTTTCCTCTACTTGAGTATATGTTAACTCCTTTGCAATAGTTATGTATCAGCCTGTCATTTTCATTAGGTCCTCTGATCGAAAGTTTAATGATATGCCTTTCTTACCCTTTTCCATGTATAATCTTTGCTTTTTGTTTTTGCTTCATTTCTAGCTTAATTAAGAAACATTTCTGCTGCTTTTGAATTTATTTAGTCTTTTCCCCTATTTTTATGGAAACAATTTTAGCCTTTATAGCTATGACTGTCATATGCTTGAAGTCAATGTGATGCAAAATACATTTACAAAAGTTATCATATGTTAACCATTTAACTTATGTACGTGTATGTTTTTATAAGTCATGTTATATCTATGCATATTTATTTAACTTAAAAGTAATTTATTATGATCCTATGCTTTAGCCGTGTGACCAAGACCATAATATTGTCACACAAATATTTTATTTTTTTGGTCAAATATTGTAATATGTATTGCTCTTTAGAAACTATTTCGAGGACTCTGTTGATTCTACTTTTGTTTATACAGCTATCATTGAGGAGTTAATAGTTTTAACTATAGTGTTCTTCCATAAAAAAGTATCTTCATAACTTAAAAAGAAATTCAAAAGAATTGGGTTATCAAAAACTAGAAGCATGCGAAGAAAAATTTGTAAAAAGATGTGCATAGTAACTAATAGTAGTTGTGTTGATCAGTTGACATTGATTCTCTAATAGGATCTAAAGGTGTTATAATAGTTAGTTGTGATTATCCTTTCGAAAGAAATTGATAGCTCAGTATGTTTTTTGTCTGGTGTGTACAATGTGGACATGAGTCTTTTGTGAGCCAAACTTCGGCGTCCTATATCCTCATCCTCTCCTCAATACCCGGTGTAAGTTGTGCTTTAAGGATCTTGGTTGTGTTATGTCATACATTTTTTGTACAAAGCCATACTCTTAAACGTTGCTGCAATGTGCCAATGTTTATTGTCCTCCTTCCATACATTTGCATGATAGTTTTGTTTGTTCTGTTTAGTGCTTAATATTTTGTTTATCTGTTCCTATATGTTGTGGTATTAATTAATATTCATATTGTTAGGAGGTTCTAAGAATCAACTATGATATTGATCGACTTGGTGTATTCTTTTCTTATTTGAAATCAATGTTATGTTGTTATATTGGGTGCTTTACCGAATATTTAATGGTTCTACAATAATCCAACTTTGCTTTTAGGCTATGATGTAAGTTTGTGTCCATCTCACACACAAAGGAAATTCAAAGTTTGTTTTAATTTTAATTTTATCGTTTTGTATAGGTTGTTTGAAAGCTGTGATTACTCCATCAACCAAGTCAAGTGAAAAGAGAAGAGAAAAGGGAATATAGGTCACACCAATCGATGATGGTGGAACACAGATGTTTGAGATTGTGTTGTAAACGAGCATAGTGAATGGATCTTGATGCTCTCCATCAATCTTTTTTTTTTTTAAAGACGATTCTTATAATGTATTGTCTTCCACCTCTATATTTTCTATTCTCATTGCAATCGTAAATGTCATATGATAATGTTTCATAAATCAAACAATTGGGTTTGAATGGTTAATGAATTCCATAAAGAGCAGTGCTAGCGACAGGCGCTTTGGCACTTGCTCTCGGACACTCTCTCAAATAAAGCGCCACGTCATTAGCTTTTACTTGGTTACCGGTTGCTTTTTCAACACAATTCACTTTAATTTTTTAATTATTTAAATAGATAATGATCTGAACATGCTTCTTTTCCACCATTTTCACATCTTCTTCCTAAAAAAACACTATTGCCCAGATTCACAATCACCATTTGAGTTGAGGAAGAAGACAGAAAACGTGTTCAAAAATCACTTATGACTCACCTGGTCACTACTAAACTCAGTTTAATCGTTCATTTAACTCATCTTCCCAAGTTCTCAACAAAAACTCCTGCATCTTGCCGCCGAGAACGGTCACCGGCAACGGAAAGGGAGTTTGTAGATGAAAAGAGGAAATCCATAACTTATTGTGTTGATTTGACACACAATCATATTTTGCATAATACTACTGATTAGATCAATAAAAATTCCAACTAAGTATGTTTCTAGATCTAGATTTAGAACTTATTTCCTTACAACACTCTGTTCAAAACTTCAATTGGATTAAGAGACACTTTCGAGTAGTGGACTTTTTCTTATTATGACCCACCTGGTCATGAGTGGTGGAGATTGAATTCACAACGGTGGTGGTGGTCTTTTTTTTTTTTTTTTTTTTTTAAGGATTCTTCCAAATTTGATGGTGGACTGGTTAAAAAAACAGAGAATAACAAAGGCGGTGGAATTGTTTGGCGTTTGGAGGAGGAAATGATGAATTTATTAAGTGATATAAAGGAAGAAAAAAAAAGTAATTAAAAACAACAACCTGAAGAGCCGGTAAACCAGTAATTGGTTTTAAAAAATTGAAACGTGGCCCAATTGGAGAGCGTTTGTTTATCAGCGATTGTCAAAGCAGCTGCAGCTAGCATTCCTCTTCCATAAATAATGAATTGTTCAAGAGAACTTGAATTTGATTTTAGGAGGACAATTTTTGGTCAAACTTTTCTTACTTTTCGACCGAACTCCAGATTACCGTATCTCCTTTTTTCTTCGAACCAGATGGTTAATACAAAAAATATGATATAGTTTCATATGTTAATAACAAACTATATTCCTTCATCATTAAAAGAAATCTATTCTCATTAAAAATAACTAAATACCGATTGTTCAAAATATACTACAGTTTGTAATTTTAAAAGACCCGTGCGACGTACAGGTCGGCGTTCTAGTCCTTCACTAAATTTAGTGACGAGAGAATTAGATGGAAATTTCATTTTCCCGTTACAAAATTTCGCCGTTATTTTTTTCCTAATTGTATTTAATGATATCATTATTATTAACTAAAATTTTACAAATAACAAAATTCTACCATCATAAATAATTAAAATTGAAGATTCTTTAATATCTACAAATTAAAAGTATTCTTTATGTCTACTTATTTTAATATTGTTTTATACTTTTTAATTTTAACACTTCAAATATATATTTCAGTATGCATGTGACCAAACAAACATTCATTAATTTATTTTTAACATAACTATACACTTAATTCTTTACAAATAATATTGTCATACCCCAAATTTTGACCACTTTGCTTTGTTTTTACCTATTTTTGTCCGTATTTTAAAACGGCTCAATTTCTCTTCTTTTCGCTTTAACGAGTTAAAACCTTTCTCAGTCGTTGTCTAATCATTCAAAGTCTGTGATATTGCAAGTAAAATTTTGTCCAGTTGAAATTGCTTTATTTGTCTTTTCAGACATTTTAAATTTTTACGCGTGCTTTTAAAATATCTAAAGTCTTTTATTCATTTCTTTTTATAAATAAACCTTTTTAGGTAATTTCCTTTTTGTCCGCATGACTAAACTGTTTAAAAAGTTTTGTTCGTGTTTTAAAAACACCGCGAGTCTTAGTCGTCTCAGTCGAAGTTTCAACATCTTTAAATTTTATTACTCTTTTATCACTTTTATTTTATTTTACAATTCTATTCTATTTTATTTTCATTTTTACTATTTATTCTTTTTGCTTTTAATGTCATTTTTATTTTGTTTTTATCAACAATTTGTTTTGTCTTAAGTCCACTTGTTACATTGTTATTGGTCCAAAGAGCATCCAAAGCATTTTCTTTCTCTCCAAGTTTCATTAAGGGCAGTCTTGTCTTTTGTCCATTCATTCCATTTAACCTAGTTGGTCCCTATATATAGACCCCCAATCATTGGTGAAAGGGAGGCTGGCACTGATTTACACAAACACCATTCCAAAAGCTGCAGCCCAAATGAAGGATCAAAACCCCTTTTCTCAAACATTCACGTGAATACTCAAGAACAATACAATTCTCCAGCAAAGCTTCTTCCATTAAAATTACCAAATCCTCTTCATTCATGACCGATTCCTTCAACCCTAACACAAACAACAAACATCACCACAACAGTTACAATTCGTGAATCAAGATTCCATCTCAAACCAAAATCTTCATCATCATTATCCATCCACGAAAACACCAATCCCACACATAATAACCATTTTCGGTTCACACACTAGCAATTTAGGATCTCTGCACAAAATCAATTCAAGACCACAACAACAATTTCCCCAACCATTTTCGGATTCAATTTCTTCACACCAACAGTGGTGCAAACACAAACCATAACAACAACACAACCAAATCCTTCTGCTTGCAAGCTCGAGATTACGCTCAAAATCATCAGCTGTGAACAACAACATACGGCAAGCAACCGACCCAACTCAACCACAAGCAACTGAATCCGAAACAAGGAAAGAAGAAGAAGCAGATCAGATCCGAATTCAAAGGGAGAAGGTACTAGTAGCAAAACCGGTTCAAGAAGCAAAGTAGCAGAAGCAAACCGTCCCCAATCCATTCAACAAACAGCAACATACGCAAGCGCTAAGTCCGAATCAGAACCGGCACCGGCTTGTAGCAGTTCGAAGTAAAATCCAAAGAAGGAAGGGTAAGATTCTTGACCATTCTTGTTGCTTTCGAATTCAATCTTCTTTCGTAGATCTACATGAAGCTGTGTTTGCTTTGAAATTTTGTTTTGCGAATTAGAAGGAAGGAGTTGTGTTTGCGTTTGAAGTTATTGTTCTTTCATTAACATGAAGTTTTGTTTCATAGTGAGAGAAGAGAGAGCTTTTATTCGTTTTGAAATTTTTTGAGAGAAGTTCCAAGGCGGCACTGGTTTTGAACGAGAGAGAAGAGAGTTCTTACTTTATGAAAAGAAGCTTTTGTTTTTAAAAAAAAAATGGAAGAAAATAGCAAGCTGGGAACATATGTATCTTCTGCAATTTTTAACCCGTTTTAATGTATCCATAACCTTAATCCAACTTTTTCTGACCCGCTCCATACCCAAACATCAACCCAGCCCGTTTCCAAAATCTGTTAAGCCCAACTTGCTTGTTTGTTCACTGTATGATATATAAACCCCCTGTTTTACTTCCTACACCTCCCCTGTTTACTTCAAAAATATTTTTCTTGCATTTTCATTCGCTGCTTCTGTTTTACATGTTAATCTTGGTTGTGCTTATATGCATTTTAGATCAAATTGTTTTAATATCATGCATTGTTTTGTTACATACTTTGTTAAATTCTAGTTATGCTTTCATGAATTTTAGTTCAACTTATTTTCTTATATCATGCATTTGTTTTATTACATGTTTGTTCATCGATGTAATTTTCATCATATGCATTGTAACCTATGTAGGCTTTTAAACAAAAATCATTTCATGCATATTTTATTTAGTCTTGTTTTATTTGGCATGTATGTTTATTTTCTTGCGTTTGTAAGCTTTTAAACAAAAAAATCATCTCATGCATTTTAAATCAAATAATTCTCATATCATGCATTATTATATAGTTTGTTCAATTTTAACTATGCTTACATTGGGTTTCAAATGATTTATCATGTATCAACCTAATTTTTATCATATGCATTGTAGCCTATGGAGGCCTTTAAACAAAAACCATTTCATGCATTTTAAATGTTTTTTATTCCACGACATCTTTTGTTAATTTTGCTTTAACATTTCAATTTCCACTTCATGCATTTTTCTTCAAATAATATTATCCCATCCATTTTAAAGCTTTATTTTCTATGCCTTATTTTATTCTTCGTTCTTTGCTTTAAAATTTCTATCTCATGCATTTTTAATATCTTGTTCATTTTCTCACATGTGCATCTTGCTTTAATTCATGCTTTGCTAGAATTTTCTCAACATTATTGCATTTCATTTTCGTACATGATGCCTTTAATTTTCTCTATATCTCATTTAATCATGTTTGCTTTAATTTTTGGTTCCTATTCATTTGTTTCCTATTGCAAAGCCCCATAATTTTTAGTGTGTATAATTAGGGGAAGGATGTAATTTGTTGTGGGCTTTGCATTTAGGAATGGTATGTAATAGCTTAGTAATTGCACACACCGACACTAGCACCGACACTATACCATTTTATTCGTGCTTGCTTTACTTTTTGCATCGTTACGTTAACTTTCCGTTAGTTAGAAAAATCACTTTTATCTCAAAATTCGAATAAGTGAAAGTCAAATTATTTTTCTTAATAAACCTTGGATCCAAATCCAAGTTGTTTTCCCTTTATTTTCTTAATCAAATTCCTAAATGAACTCTAATTAAACTTAGACTAAATTTCTCAAATAAAATGAAACAACCTCACTTCTATTTTATTCTTCTATACCTTGAGGTCTCGCAACCCTTCTCAAAATCATTTTCAAAAATCAAATTAAAATCAACCTAACCCACAAAAATATTTTTGAGAGTGAACTACGACGGTTTTGATCCCTTTAAGGGTACGTAGGCAGAGGCTTTAATCCTTTCAAATCGATTAAATAAAAAATAACAAAAACTCCTACTTCTTCTCCCTCCATTCTTTCACTTCAACTTTAAACAATAAATTTTCAAATAAAAATGAAGTTAGAAAGAGGTTCTCACGGAGTACCGTGAACGACGCGGGTGCCTAACACCTTCCCGAATCGTAACCGACCCCCGGATCCAAAAAGGGTTTTTCAATCTCTTTTTCCCTTCCCAAGAATAAAATCGAGCAAGTCCGGTAGATTGAAGGTTCAAGTCCAATCAATGGCTTGACACCCGAAAATCTTGGTCTACAAAAATGGCGACTTCACTGGGGACCCTACGCGGGTTAAGCCCACCTTTCTTTCTTTATTTCTTATGCTTTATCATTTGTATATACTTTGTAAGTATTTATACGGGAGTGGTGAGATAAGCTCTATACCCGGGCTTGAGTGAACTTAAGATAGGATCGGGTATAATCATAGTATCCATGCCAAGAGTACTCTTCGGCATTGGTACATGTGATAACCCACTCAATGGAGGGACCTTGGAGGTATACCGTTGTTGTCGCGAGTACTCGCGTATGGCATGACACTTTCAAGGGACCGTCGAAGTTGAGAACCTTTAGTCACCTTTAACCCATCTTGGCCTTTTAGGACGTAGTGCGGTGGCTAGTCGAGAGTACTCTCGTATTGGTCGTCACGCGATACTACACCCAAACGAGACTAACCGATGAATATTGTTGGAACGAGAGTACTCTCGTCGCCTAACAAATATTCGGACGTGGTTGAAAACTTTGGGAACCTTGGTAGAACCCTTGTTACAAGTGCAAATGGAAACCTTTAGTCCTTACCAAATGGCGTTGTTATCCTTAAGCTCCAACATTGTATACCTTAAATCTCATCATGTTTTCTCAGCATCATCACACATTCATTCATGCATTCATCCATAAACATTTTTTCCCATTCATAAAACTATCAAAGGATTTAGCCAAGATTTTTGTAAACATCAAAGGAATGGGCCTTGTAAGAATGAATACCAAGCAGTACAACTTCAAAAATCTTACCAAAGCTTTTGCTTTTGATTAAGAACCTCATCCTTGGGTTCGTTCTTACATTTTGAAAAGGGAACCTATTGCAATATCTTTACAAATCTTCAAAATGAAATCATGTTCACCTGCAATGTTTACAATTTACCTTGATAAATCCTTCGATAACAAAAAATTGTACTTTTTTTTTTTGCATAAACATATCATGCATCATGTTGCATTCATAGTTTCTAGTCTGTGTCTCATACTTTATCTCTATGTACAAAAGGAATCTGTCAGTAAAGTGGTCAGATGTCTTCATCCAAGTTCGGCTCGCACATGCAAACACTCATGCAAACACAAAAGATTGATCAGCTTGAGCAAGAGGTCCATGAGCTTCGTGGAGAGGTAACAACACTTCGGTTTGAGGTAGAGAAGTTAACTAGCTTAGTATCTTCGTTGATGGCTGCAAAGGATCCACTGCTTGTTCAACAAAAGTCTCAACCATTATATCAGCCAAGGAGCATGGAACGACCTCGACAACAGGTTCCTCAACAGCCTCAGCCGCTTACTACTCAGAATCAGGCTCCTCAGCCGTTTACTTCCCAGAACTGGGCTCCTCATCAACTTATTCTTCAAAATCAGGCTCGGAAAGCATCGCAGTTTGACCTAATTCCTATCAAATATGCAACTTTGCTTCCCATCTTGCCTAAGAAGAAACTTGGTCAAACCAGGCCACTTCATCAGGTGCCAAATCCGCTGCCATCTTGGTATTGCCCTGAGCTCAAATGTGATTTTCATCAAGGGGCACCAGGTCATGACGCTGAGCAGTGTTACGCTTTGAAGGAAGAAGTTCAGGAATTGATTGAAAATAACACCGGTTTCTTCAAAGACCCGGATATAAAAGTGCTACTTCAGCAACAACATCTGGATTCTCACTCTGTTGACGCTGTTAGGCCCATCAATGATGTTCAAAATCCAGGTTATCAACCCCAGTTTCAGCAATATCAACAACAGGCTCGACAACGGATTTCAAGGAAACAGATTGACCCTATTCCCATGACGTATGCAGAGTTGTTTCCAAAGTTGCTTGAAAGGAATTTGGTCTCTCCTAAGGCACCTCTGCCAATGCCAGCAAAATTGTCAGCCCGGCATAGGCCCGACCTCTTTTGTGCTTTCCATCAAGGGGCACCCGGTCATGATATTGAGCACTGTTGTGCGTTGCAGAAGATAGTTCAGAAGTTGATCCAGAAAAATCTCATACCTTTTGAAGAGTTTGAATTGGAATATGCAAGTTAATCCGCTATCGGATCTTGGAACCTGATGTTGATGCATTGAATGTTTAGCCGCAATTGGGTCTTTGCTGATGTTTCTTTCTACTACTCATCTGTTTAATTAATATGTTTGTTTGTTGCTTTATGTTTTTCAAAAAAAAATCCTTTCGTCCTACCCGAGACGAAAGTGAACTTGTTTAGGGCTTTTTGCTTTATGTATTTTCATCATTAATTAAAAAGTCGCTTTGATCCCGACTTTGTTTTTATTGTGCTTTTTCTGGAAAAATGGTAATACAAAAAAACCAAAAATTATTTTTCTTTAAATCATTTTCACATATCTGCATAATCGTAATGTTTATATCAATAATCAAATCATGCATTAATAAACCCGTTGAACACTTTAGCCCGGTACTCTCTCTCGACTTTGAGTTCTCTGTGTCTGAGGCTGAAAAAGGGATCATGAAGAAGTTTCCAATAAGATTTATCGCCTACTGGGGCATCTTGGCCATTGAAGCTACAAATATCAAGAAAGATTGTTCTGAAGAGGACTTTCATAGGCAAAGACTGGCACGAGACGTTTCCATCTGCCTCGCAAGAATATTGTACTTCAAGTGCACACTTTAGCAGGGGCAGCCCCCCCACCATCCCTCAGTATGCAGTATAAAGGCAGTTCCCCCACATGGAGGTCAAAGTCCCGTCAACGGAGGCTCCAATGAAAACAAAGCTTGATAGAATTCAAAAGTGTTATCATCGTGCGCCACATACAGTTATATCAAATAGCCGACAAAGAAGGCTCGTCCCCATGAATATCAAGAAGGTGGCTTTGTGCTCAAAAAAAAAATATGTTACCTGATTCCAGGAGCAAAGGAATGCCTAATCACAAAAGCATGGTGACAAACTTGTATATCCTGTGAATGCCAATGCAGCCAAGAAATACTTTGTTAAAACGAAAAGCTCGATAAGTCGCAAACCTAAAAAAGCGGCTTAGGCAAAAAAGAGCGTCTCGATGGACTGAAAACCCGAAAGGGCGGTCCATGCAAAAGTTAGAGACATGCAAAAAAATGAAAATGTGTTTATCCTGATAGGTTGAAACCCGCAAGGGCGACCTATGCAAAAGTTAAGGATTATGACAAAGTAACTGCATCTGGTCAGACATGACTCACTTGGAGCACTTCAGCCAACAAAAGACCGCCAACTCATGGCGATGTAACTGCATCTGATCAGGTATGATTCACTTGGGGAATTTCAGCTGTCAAAAGACCTCCGGTTTATGGCAAGGTAACTACATCAATTCAGATATGATTCATCTGGGGCATTTTCAACTGTCAAAAGACCTTCGACACGAAGCATCTGCAAAATCAAAGACTCGGAACAGTGGAATTCAAAGTTGTTAGGGAGCATAGCGGTTATTGTGTTCAATGTACCTTTCCCATATGATTACCATTTTCCAAGCTTTTTTTTAATCCGTGGGGCCACGCTTTTGGCATGCCACCACTCCATTTACATCTAATTTGAGCTTGTGCCCATTTATTTGAAATTCTCAGTTATTCTGTTTGCATAATTTTCTTCTATTTTTGATGTGAATACTTAAAGCAAAAATTTTTAAAACTTTTTTTTAATGTCTTTTGAAAAGCATAAACAACAGGTACATCTTCTTTGAACTTATGAGGAGTAGAAACATACATCAACATTCGTGTCAAGGATAGTTAAACTCTGCAGGGTAAGCATGACCAAAAGCTGTGGGATGACCTCTGTCAAAAAAAAAAGAAAAGAATGCAAAAAAAATGCTCGCTAAGTTGAAAACCCGAAAGGGCGGCTTAGGCAAAAATGAGCGTCCCGGTGGATTGAAAACCCGAAAGGGCAGTCCAGGCAAAAATTAGGGGCAAACAAAAAAGAAGTATATTCCCGGTGGATTGAAAACCCGAAAGGGCGGTCCAGGCAAAAATTAGGGATTCAAAAAAAAAAAAATACAAAAAATGAACAAAAAAAAAAACAACAAAGACAGAGGCATCACAATTTCAAGTGGGTTGAATGGAAGAATGCACTTTGTGCTAGCTTACAAATAGCGACTTCTGCCAGACTTTGATTGATGGGTTTTATCCCGAGAAATGGCAACTTTTGTCTGTGGTTTGAGAAATGGCGTCATCTGCCAGTGCTTTGATTGATAGTGACTGCTGCCTGTGGTTTGATCAATGACATCTTTTGCCTGTGGTTTGATTGATGGTTTGATCAATGACATCTTTTGCCTGTGGTTTGATCAATGACTTCTGTCAGGTTTCTGATTGGCGGGCTTTACCCCAAGGAATGATTACTTCACCATCAACTGAGACGTCATATTGGGTAATATTCCCATCAGCAGTTTTGTTTGTTGGGTTGTATCCCATCAGTGGTATAATTAATGTGTCATTACCCCTTCGCGGTATGATTAATGGGTTGTTACCCCTCCAGTGGTCGGATTGATGGTATGTTACCTCTTCACTGGCCTGATTAATGGGTTGTTACCCGTGCAGCGGTATGATCAATGTGTCATTCTCTCTTCAAGTGATTTGATTATGGGGCATTCTCCCCTCAGCAGTATGATTAATGGGTTGTTACCCGTGCAGCGGTACGATCAATGTGTCATTCTCTCTTCAAGTGATTTGATCATGGGGCATTCTCCCCTCAGTAGTATGATCAATGGGTTGTTATCCCTTCAAGCGGTTTGATTACGGGGCATTCTCTTTTCAGTAATTGGTTATTGGACCCTTCCCCCCTTTCAGTAGTTGATTATGGGTCTTGACCCCATCAGTTGGTTTGAATATGAGCTTTACCCCATCAGCTTGGTTTGAATTTGGGTTTTTACCCCATCAATGGTTAAGAATGCGGGCTTTACCCAATCAGTGGTTTGAAGGGCTTTACCCCGTCAGTGTTTGGTTCATCCCCAGTGATGTTATCCCCAATAAAGGGTGTCAGATGCTTGCAACATGATGTCGGGCCACTTTCTTCGGACCTTCCCAATCTGGTCTCAACAGTCTCACCATTATACTGTCAAATAAGCCTCATACGCATTCATTCATCCATGCATACATAGCACGCATACAAATATCATTCATGCATAGCTGCATTATTTTCCTGCGTCTTACTCCAATACACAAGATGTCAATCTCAAAGTGTCTAATCCATAAATGTCACCAATCAGTATGTGTTCAAGTGGCAGGTCCCATCAAGTAATCACTTTATCGATACCAATCAGTATATTCGTCTTTACCACGGCAGTTGGTAATAGACAAGCTTTATCTTCCGTTCTTTCGTCTTTACCACGGGCAGTTGGTAATAGACAAGCTTTATCTTCTGTTTAATCGTCGTTACCACGAGCAGTGGGTAATAGACAAGCTTTATCTTCAATATATTCGTCGTTACCACGGGCAGTTGGTAATAGACAAGCTTTAATCAGTATTTTCGTCTTTACCACGACAGTTGGTAGTAGACAAGCTTTATCTTCCGCATTTTCATCGTTACCACGGGCTGTTGGTAATTGATAAGCTTTACTTTCCACCTCAAGCTTTACTTTTGTCTCAAGCTTTATGTTCAGTCTCAAACTTTATCTTCCGTCTGAGCTTTATCTTCAGTCCAAGCTTTATCTTCCGCATTGTCATCGTTTACCACGGGCTGTTGGTAATTGATAAGCTTTACTTTCCATCTCAAGCTTTACTCTCCGTCATAAGCTTTATTTTCCTTCTTAAGCTTTATTTTCCGTCTCAAGCTTTACTTCTCGTCTTAAGCTTTATTTGCTGTCTGAGCTTTATCTTCCAAGCTTTACCGTCTGTTCAAGCTTTATATTCCGACAAGCTTTATCATCTGTATTTTTCGTCTTTACCGCGTCAGTTGGTAATAGACAAGCTTTGTCATCTGTATTTTCGTCTTTACCGCGTCAGTTGGTAATAGACAAGATTTGTCATCTGTATTTTCGTCTTTACCGCGTCAGTTGGTAATAGACAAGATTTGTCATCTGTATTTTCGTCTTCACCGCGTCAGTTGGTAATAGACAAGCTTTATCTTCTGTATCTCCGTCTTTACCACGGGCTGTTGGTAATAGACAAGCTTTACTTCCCGTCTCAAGCTTTATTTTCCGTCTTAAGCTTTATTGCCCGTTCCAAGCTTTATCTTCTGTATTTTCGTCTTTACCACAACAGTTGGTAAAATTCAAGCTTTATCTTCCGTATGTTCGTCTTTATCACGGCAGTTGGTAATAGGCAGGCTTTATCTCCCCAGTGATACCTATCAGTTTGTTCCCCAGTCATTTTATTTTCGTCGTCTTTGCATTCATACTCGCATCGCATGCATTCATATTATTGTATTCATCGCATTCTCAGCTTTTCAATTGGTCAAAATTCGGTGTACTTAGTATTTAAGTCTCTTCGACCCATCGATTTAAAAGTTTTCTTTCAAATCTTCGTGACGAAGAAACTTAAATAGGGGCATCTGTCATACCCCAAATTTTGACCACTTTGCTTTGTTTTTACCTATTTTTGTCCGTATTTTAAAACGGCTCAATTTCTCTTCTTTTCGCTTTAACGAGTTAAAACCTTTCTCAGTCGTTGTCTAATCATTCAAAGTCTGTGATATTGCAAGTAAAATTTTGTCCAGTTGAAATTGCTTTATTTGTCTTTTCAGACATTTTAAATTTTTACGCGTGCTTTTAAAATATCTAAAGTCTTTTATTCATTTCTTTTTATAAATAAACCTTTTTAGGTAATTTCCTTTTTGTCCGCATGACTAAACTGTTTAAAAAGTTTTGTTCGTGTTTTAAAAACACCGCGAGTCTTAGTCGTCTCAGTCGAAGTTTCAACATCTTTAAATTTTATTACTCTTTTATCACTTTTATTTTATTTTACAATTCTATTCTATTTTATTTTCATTTTTACTATTTATTCTTTTTGCTTTTAATGTCATTTTTATTTTGTTTTTATCAACAATTTGTTTTGTCTTAAGTCCACTTGTTACATTGTTATTGGTCCAAAGAGCATCCAAAGCATTTTCTTTCTCTCCAAGTTTCATTAAGGGCAGTCTTGTCTTTTGTCCATTCATTCCATTTAACCTAGTTGGTCCCTATATATAGACCCCCAATCATTGGTGAAAGGGAGGCTGGCACTGATTTACACAAACACCATTCCAAAAGCTGCAGCCCAAATGAAGGATCAAAACCCCTTTTCTCAAACATTCACGTGAATACTCAAGAACAATACAATTCTCCAGCAAAGCTTCTTCCATTAAAATTACCAAATCCTCTTCATTCATGACCGATTCCTTCAACCCTAACACAAACAACAAACATCACCACAACAGTTACAATTCGTGAATCAAGATTCCATCTCAAACCAAAATCTTCATCATCATTATCCATCCACGAAAACACCAATCCCACACATAATAACCATTTTCGGTTCACACACTAGCAATTTAGGATCTCTGCACAAAATCAATTCAAGACCACAACAACAATTTCCCCAACCATTTTCGGATTCAATTTCTTCACACCAACAGTGGTGCAAACACAAACCATAACAACAACACAACCAAATCCTTCTGCTTGCAAGCTCGAGATTACGCTCAAAATCATCAGCTGTGAACAACAACATACGGCAAGCAACCGACCCAACTCAACCACAAGCAACTGAATCCGAAACAAGGAAAGAAGAAGAAGCAGATCAGATCCGAATTCAAAGGGAGAAGGTACTAGTAGCAAAACCGGTTCAAGAAGCAAAGTAGCAGAAGCAAACCGTCCCCAATCCATTCAACAAACAGCAACATACGCAAGCGCTAAGTCCGAATCAGAACCGGCACCGGCTTGTAGCAGTTCGAAGTAAAATCCAAAGAAGGAAGGGTAAGATTCTTGACCATTCTTGTTGCTTTCGAATTCAATCTTCTTTCGTAGATCTACATGAAGCTGTGTTTGCTTTGAAATTTTGTTTTGCGAATTAGAAGGAAGGAGTTGTGTTTGCGTTTGAAGTTATTGTTCTTTCATTAACATGAAGTTTTGTTTCATAGTGAGAGAAGAGAGAGCTTTTATTCGTTTTGAAATTTTTTGAGAGAAGTTCCAAGGCGGCACTGGTTTTGAACGAGAGAGAAGAGAGTTCTTACTTTATGAAAAGAAGCTTTTGTTTTTAAAAAAAAAATGGAAGAAAATAGCAAGCTGGGAACATATGTATCTTCTGCAATTTTTAACCCGTTTTAATGTATCCATAACCTTAATCCAACTTTTTCTGACCCGCTCCATACCCAAACATCAACCCAGCCCGTTTCCAAAATCTGTTAAGCCCAACTTGCTTGTTTGTTCACTGTATGATATATAAACCCCCTGTTTTACTTCCTACACCTCCCCTGTTTACTTCAAAAATATTTTTCTTGCATTTTCATTCGCTGCTTCTGTTTTACATGTTAATCTTGGTTGTGCTTATATGCATTTTAGATCAAATTGTTTTAATATCATGCATTGTTTTGTTACATACTTTGTTAAATTCTAGTTATGCTTTCATGAATTTTAGTTCAACTTATTTTCTTATATCATGCATTTGTTTTATTACATGTTTGTTCATCGATGTAATTTTCATCATATGCATTGTAACCTATGTAGGCTTTTAAACAAAAATCATTTCATGCATATTTTATTTAGTCTTGTTTTATTTGGCATGTATGTTTATTTTCTTGCGTTTGTAAGCTTTTAAACAAAAAAATCATCTCATGCATTTTAAATCAAATAATTCTCATATCATGCATTATTATATAGTTTGTTCAATTTTAACTATGCTTACATTGGGTTTCAAATGATTTATCATGTATCAACCTAATTTTTATCATATGCATTGTAGCCTATGGAGGCCTTTAAACAAAAACCATTTCATGCATTTTAAATGTTTTTTATTCCACGACATCTTTTGTTAATTTTGCTTTAACATTTCAATTTCCACTTCATGCATTTTTCTTCAAATAATATTATCCCATCCATTTTAAAGCTTTATTTTCTATGCCTTATTTTATTCTTCGTTCTTTGCTTTAAAATTTCTATCTCATGCATTTTTAATATCTTGTTCATTTTCTCACATGTGCATCTTGCTTTAATTCATGCTTTGCTAGAATTTTCTCAACATTATTGCATTTCATTTTCGTACATGATGCCTTTAATTTTCTCTATATCTCATTTAATCATGTTTGCTTTAATTTTTGGTTCCTATTCATTTGTTTCCTATTGCAAAGCCCCATAATTTTTAGTGTGTATAATTAGGGGAAGGATGTAATTTGTTGTGGGCTTTGCATTTAGGAATGGTATGTAATAGCTTAGTAATTGCACACACCGACACTAGCACCGACACTATACCATTTTATTCGTGCTTGCTTTACTTTTTGCATCGTTACGTTAACTTTCCGTTAGTTAGAAAAATCACTTTTATCTCAAAATTCGAATAAGTGAAAGTCAAATTATTTTTCTTAATAAACCTTGGATCCAAATCCAAGTTGTTTTCCCTTTATTTTCTTAATCAAATTCCTAAATGAACTCTAATTAAACTTAGACTAAATTTCTCAAATAAAATGAAACAACCTCACTTCTATTTTATTCTTCTATACCTTGAGGTCTCGCAACCCTTCTCAAAATCATTTTCAAAAATCAAATTAAAATCAACCTAACCCACAAAAATATTTTTGAGAGTGAACTACGACGGTTTTGATCCCTTTAAGGGTACGTAGGCAGAGGCTTTAATCCTTTCAAATCGATTAAATAAAAAATAACAAAAACTCCTACTTCTTCTCCCTCCATTCTTTCACTTCAACTTTAAACAATAAATTTTCAAATAAAAATGAAGTTAGAAAGAGGTTCTCACGGAGTACCGTGAACGACGCGGGTGCCTAACACCTTCCCGAATCGTAACCGACCCCCGGATCCAAAAAGGGTTTTTCAATCTCTTTTTCCCTTCCCAAGAATAAAATCGAGCAAGTCCGGTAGATTGAAGGTTCAAGTCCAATCAATGGCTTGACACCCGAAAATCTTGGTCTACAAATATTATTCAATAATTTTTAATAGGGACAACACTTAATTTTAATAGAAAAATGGTAAAAAAAATTTAAAAAAAAGTAGTAAGTCACAAATTTTAGTGGGCCAATTGCCCCAATTGGATGCAAACTCTTTGAAAAATTGTCAAACAATACAAAAATGTGTGAGACAATTTATCTAGTTGGAAAATATATTTGGTTGGTTACATTGGACAGTCACACACTCCTATAATATTTATATTTGTAGGAATACTGAATATGTTCAAATTGTACGATAAAATGTTTGTGACCACACAAGCAAAACTTCCTCTTTAGTCGGTTGTAGTAGTGTGAATTAGATGGTTATTAAAAACAATTATTTTAAGTGGGATTTTTGCTGAATGCACAGTACTGCAGCTATTACTAATATTATAAATGTTTCCTTGGGTTGGGTTATATATTGCTAGGTTGGGCACAAATACAGGTATGCATTTTTCTTATCGGTTTTCAATCAATGTAAATTTTGGATTTGGGATATAATGGTTACATTATTCTTTTTCCTCTTAAAAAAAGAAAGAAATGCTTATAAAAACATTGAACACGTACTCCATCTTCACTTTATTTCAGGTCGGCATGCAATTAACCGTTCTGCTCTAGCTGAATTCACTTTATTTCATGCGTCAAAAAAAAAGTTGAACGCACTAGGCAGTCCTCAATAATAGGAGACAGATAAATTTTTAACAGTGCAAATCCTCTCAAATCAATAGGTCACTTTATTTCTTTTTGAGGAACTGCTTTTTTACTTGAATATCTGTTCATCTATAACGATATATAAAAATGATAAACAACTTTGAGTGGGATTTTTCTTCATCTTTATTATTTTAATTTAAACTATAATATTCTTTTCATCGTATTATTTAAATTATTAATTAAAAAATTAGTTAAATATCATTAAATCTATTCTACTAAAGATATACACAATATTTAGGGGTGTAACGGTTCGGTTTGGATTGGTTTTTAGTTAAAAAATGTCCGAACCAATGAAACCTTCATCGGTTTGGATTGGTTCGGTTTTCACTGTTTTTCAAAAAAGAAACCGAACCAAACTAATCGGTTCGGTTCGGTTTGGATTGGTTCGGTTGATCGGTTTGTTTAAAAATACAATTAAAAAAAATAATATTCTCACAAAATATTTCATAGAACTTTGTATAATCGTATTTTATATTTTGTTTTTTCATGTTCTCTATTTTTCAAACAACTTTTTATAACTAACCTTACTCAATATTTCATACATATGGTCCAAGATTCATTCATCCATCATTCTTCAAAAACAACTTCATCAAACAAAGATTTCAATCATCCATGATCCATACATTGCATCATTCATCAACAAACACAAATTCCAAAAAGAACATGGAAAACGTGTATAAATCAATGACATAGAAAATGAACATGGAAAACAATGAAATATAATGAGTATAAATCAATGGCATAAACATGATAAAACTAGCCAAGAGATGATCGATCTCGGCGGTGACCGGTGGCGATGAACAATGGGTTTGGTGTGGTTGACAACTAGGGTTTGTTTTTTAGTAGAAATGAAAGAGTTGATATGAGATGAAGATGATGATGAGAGAAAGTGAATAGATTAAAAAGTATTTTATGTTGGACTTTAATTTTGGGATGCACCATAAGTTTGTGTGAGGTAGGATAATATTAGTAAAATAAGGAGTGTGTTTATAATCGTATTGGGTCATCGGTTTAACGGATCTCGAAATGAAAAACTATGAACCAAACTAAACTAGATCGGTTTCGATTGGTTCGGATTGGTTTCAAACCGAACCAAACAAGGTCGGATATTTTTTCAGTTTGGTTCGGTTTGGACTTTCGGTTTCGTTGGTTTTATCCGAACCACTTACACCCCTAACAATATCGAGCTGATTTTTTTTATTTTATTTTACCCTTGTCATTTAATCTATTTTATTATTTTTATAAGAATATTTGAATTATCAATTGAAAAATTAGTTGAATCTCACTAAATAAGAAATAATCCACAATAATAGAAACATCAATAAACAACAATAGTTTCATATATATATATATATATATATATATATATATATATATATATATATATATATATATATATATATATATATATATCAAATTGTATAAACCGATATCCGTGTTGGTGTACTATTTTTTTTTCAATTTTACCTGACTTAATTATTTTTTATCTTTTATCCATTTTTGCAGGGTCGTTTATGAGATTTTGATGGCCTAGGACGAACATACAATTTGAATCCTAAATATTGAGTATACAAAAAAAAATTAAATTTGTAAAGGGTGAAAATAATTTGCTTGAAAAGGATAGTTTTTACTACGTTAAAAATTATCTAACAAAAACATCAAAATTTATTGAGTTTTTTTATTTCATATTCAAATGTTCATACAAAACAATTCCTACGAGCATTTCTAGATGCAAAGTCACTAATAATTGTGTCAACATCAATATGTTCTATCATAACTTTCTCAATACATAAAATAGGGAACAAGATTTCTTGCTGAGATTGAAAACTGCGTGCTAATTTTACAACAACAAAACCTGGTCCATACAATAGTTGGATCATTCAACCTTTTTTCTGACATTGACGATCTCAAGTAGTTTTTCAATAATTTTAACTTAGAAAAACTTCTTTCTGCATATGCCACAGTTACTGACATAGTTAAGAAAATTCGATAAGCAATTGAAATATTCAGATATCAACTGCAACTTTAACAACTCGAAAATTCAAATGTTGACATCGAAATATTTGAAAAAGACATTTACAACACTTTCAATTCAGAAAAAAGTTCATTTGCATCAATCTGACAAATTCTGTGAGAAAATACAACCATAGAAGTTGTGGGAGATTTTTTTAATTCATCATTATCCAATAAGCATCCTCTCACAAACACATGTCTAATGATAGATAACCTTCAATAGTTTAGCCTATAACTTTTCCAAATAAGGGGCGTGGGATGGTGGAAGGCCAGGGATTTGAACTCCCATTATAACATCACAATAAATTAAACTCCATTCATTCTATATTTGATTGCACAATAAATTATTATGTATTTTAAGTATTCATTAATATATTTATTTAAATCGTCAACAAAAATTGCACCATTTAATTTTTTTAAAAAAAACTAAACATTTGCGACTGTTGTGAGGGGTCGCAAGCCCTTTTAAATTAAATTAAAGTGTTCTACATTTGCGACTGCTGGGAAATGTCGCAATACCTTTTGCGGCAGTTGGTGCGACTGTTCTCTGAACTGTCGCAAAAGACTGTTGCGACCTCAACACCCGCGCCTGTTGGGGAATAATCGGAAATGTACATTTGCGACCCTTCTAACAGTCGCAATCAGTCATTTTAAAAGTCGCAAAATGCATTTTTTCTTGTAGTGATTGAATGATGTAGGGGAATATGAGATGTTCAAATATAATAGTTGTATAATTAAACCAGCTGCAATGATATCTTCAACGAAATTTAACTGTTTCTTATAATTAATTTTATCAATATGTAGGATCGAAATTGCTCTCACAGTTCTTTAACTTAATTTTTAAATAAGGATTTACTCTTTCAATTTATATTTTTTTTCCGCATTGGTCCTTAATATTTTTAAATATTAATCCATAAAATAAATGTTTGTATGGTAGTTACCACAATTGTTCCAGATCAGGTCGCGGGCCGTATCGACGAAGGCTCATAAACTTATAATCCTTGCCACTTATGGGAGCACAAAAGACTTCATGTGCATCTCACTACACAGAAGTGCGCTACATCTAATTTGGACAATTGAGATAATCTCTGATGGATCTTAATTTTGAAAATATTAATGCAACAGAAAATGCAAGAGAAAAAAAAAAGTTTTTACAAGGACACTGATTTATCGTTTTGCTCAACGCTCCCGAAATCTCAAGAGAGGTTAAAAATTTCGACATTTTTCCAAATATGGATATAAGACATGTCCTATAGTAAACTTTTTTTTAACAAGTCAAGATGAAATATATTAACAAACCAGAAGTAGTCGTCCGTGCACAAAGCGTGTGCTACAGAGCAGCAGGAAAGCCAACACAGTAGTACCCGAAAACCGGGAGAAATGCACAACAAAAAATTACAGACATCAATGTTGGATTAATTATTTAATTAATCAATTATGGATTGACAATAATCAATTATTATAAGTCGGTGTCATAATATAAATTATGGTCTATTGTGTTAAGCACTAATTATATGATGAATTTGAGTGATTGGGCTTTTGTAACTAAATGGACCGTGATGGGTTGGACCATTTAGATAAGCCCAATGAGAGGTCCCTGCCCTCAGCCGTTTAGCTATTTAAACGTCATCCCATTAGACGGTTAATTATTCTGAATATTGGTGAAAACCTAGAGCTAGACAGAATGAGGGTAGTTACCCCTCTCATAGTTGTCGGCGTTGTCTACGGTTATCCTTCATCAACCTAATTCAAAGGTACACAATCTTTTGTTCTTTCTTTATTATTGATGATATGCTATAATTTGTATCTAGTAATTTATGGCTAAAAACCTAAAACTTTCATCAATTGGTATCAGAGCCAAATAGATACATGTTATGGCTATTAGTCTTAAATTAAATCGATGGATGATTACTGTTTTATGGCTATTCTTAATTGTCGAATGTGAATTGATGTTAACCATTAATCGATCGTAGCCTACCCAAAATTGTAGATCGTTACACTGTACATGGCAAATATAATCATGTTGTCTTTTCCGGTTTTCTATTTTGCGATTAGGACCATTGTTGCTTTGTATGATTCATCAATTAATATTTTACGAATCTGTATGATATTATATTATATGAATATACTTCATGCCATTATAAATTTAATCAAGTATTCCATTTTAACATACTGATCAATCATTATCCTATGCCTTGAGAGATCTATTCTTTTCAACAATTCGGATTCACCATGAACCCTAATTTTCATTCTAAAATTGGATCGATATTCCTCAAAATTGATATATGGATTATTTTCTTCTCTCAATATCGATCAAATCTGTGCAAGAATCATTGCGTTTCACTGTCTAAATTGTTATAACGCATCAGGTTGAACACGGGTCGAAAACGACCCGTTTCTTTTAATTTCGGGCGAAGAAGACCCAGTTTATTTAGTCATTAAAAAAAAAAAAAAAAAAATTGCTATGGCCACTCTGCCGCTGTAGGCTGTAGCACGTGCCCCTTAGTTTTTTATTTTGTTTGAAGGAAGCACGTGACCATTAGTTAGGATTCCAATTTTATTTTCTTTTACCAAATAATAATAATAATTTATTATTCTGAATATTTTGGTAAATTTTTGGAATTTGTTTTGACACCCAAAAATATATTATGTAATTTTATATGGGGATATTTAAATTATATTCTAGGAAAGTATATTCTCACATTTGTTGTGTGAAAATTTTATGAACATTCTCTACTTTTATATGACATATCAGATAAATTTCACTCTTCAAATTGATGTGTCAACGAGGAATTATTTATCCCCTAATTAACAGTAAATATTCTACTATTTTGGGATGAAAATATAATTTCTTTTGCACCCAAAATATTCTTAAGAAGATTTGATTTATTATGTACCCTTAAAATTTGGGATTTAAATTACCCTATAAAATCTCTAAATATTTGATGTATAATAATATGAGAATCATATGTTCTTTTAAATCATGCATTCTTTAGATTTGAGTCTAAAATATAACACTTATGTAAATTATTCTTTTAAAGTGTTAGTATTGTGAAGAATCTTTAGACTCAGTCTTATATTCTTGTCTCAAATATCTTGTATAAACTAATATATTTTTGAGAATTGTTGATGTTGTATTTTTGATGCATGGATTTCAAAATTTTGTCAAATCTTGAAAAGATCATATATCGATTAAATTGAGAATAATTTATTTCAAATTATGTATTCTCAATATTTGAGCTTAAACTGTTTTTGAAAATTCTCTCTTATATTTACTATTGTGAATTTATAGAAGGCTCAATTTTGTTAATTTTAATGCCAAGTATAATTAATTTATATTTTACGATTTTAAATATTCTTGGCATTATAAATATTCTAATGTAAGATATTCTTGAATTCATATTGTCTTAGCATAAAGATCCAAAGTTCACTAATTGATCATCCTTTTGGCGACATATTTAAAACTAAGACACTTGTCTTTAATTCTTGTCACAAATTGTTTTAAAGGGTCTTCATAATATTTTGTTTTCAAAATGAGTATAGTGAGTTGTATATATATGTCATTTATATTAATTGAATATAATATTGACATATTTCTCTTTAATATACATTATGCTTTCTGCTATACTCTCTAATCTAGACCCGTTATTTATTACTCTAAATTTTGTGATAAATACTATTAGTGTGTCTTGTCGCAATTAAATATTTGGATCACAATTATGTTAAACTATGTATTTTTGTATATAGTAAATAATGCATTGTTGCATTTTTTTATGCTAAAATTATAATGATGAATTAAAATTTGTAAGCCTCCTTGTTGTTTATCTGTTAACTATTATCAAAACAACTTATTAAGAATTGAGGCAATTTTTTGAAATATGTATCATCCTTACATCTGGATTCCTGAATAAATCATATTGATTTATAATTAGAGTCTCACATATGCTTATTTATAATTGTTTATTCTCTATTGATGAATATTTTGAGATGACTATATTATAAGATATTCTCGTTAAGTCATCACAATTCAGTGGCTCTAAGTATAAGGATGAATGTCACACTCTGCGAGGTAAGATTGTTATTTAATTATTTTATCCTCTTGTGACTTATTGCTTATTATTGCACATATGAAGAAATTTAGTTCTGCTTCTCTTTTGTTGTGCAATTATGATATCCTATATAGAAGTGAAATCTTTTTTCAGAATATTCTAAACAGAACTCTGTTGTTATATACTATTTTCTTACTATAATGCTCCATTTTGTATTTGTGTTTTTTCTAATTTATAGTGGGAGTATTGAAAATTTTTATTCTAAGAGTTCTTTTCTGGATAAATTAGAAAATTGTTTGACACATTTCTATTCCAAATAACAACTTTTGTTATTATACTACTTCATATAAAAGAAGTTCTAAAGTCATATTTATGATGTGCTAATTTAAAATATTGTTAAGCACATTTTTCTATCATTTGAATATGACCGAAGTTGAGTAAATTTAAGTATAATTGTTTATGCATGATATTATTGTATCATATTCTCTTAAGCATAAACATTATTTATTTGTATAATTGTAATCTCACCTATCGTGGGTACAATTATGCAAATTTTGTTAAATAGATTAGCATTATATTGGTAACAGTCATACCCTATCGGTGTGTTGTTATTAATATAATTGTCATTATTCAATGTACCTAAAATGTTTATACTTATGTCAATTATAATTAGAATACTCTATCAATGTTTAAAATTTTGTAAGACATAAGAATGGTACATTGTGATGATATAGTTCTTACTTATTATCGTTAAGATCCTTGAATGAGATTAATATAAGTAAGTTACTTTGTTAAAAGACATGTAGAAAATTATATAAATTTTGCAATCCAATATTATTACATTTTGATTTAAATTTCTACCTAAATGTGATTTTTTATATATATAAATATATCGGATTGCTACTATTCCTTTGTTATGTGAGAGACGGACATACCCTATCGGTGTGACGTTACTTAACATATCATTTTGTGATAGAGAAATAGTTGAATATTTTATTAAAATATCTTTCAAACTTTTTAATTCAACTATCATTGTTTATTCTCTATCAAGTGGGAGAATCATTGCTATGTATTGTGTAACGTGATGGACATACCCTATCGGTATGACATTACTTAACACAATCATCCTTTTGTGGGTAAGATAGTTTCACTATCATTCTTCAACAAGTGAGGAAAATTCTACATGTCAACTAACTATATCTCATAAACAAATATATTTATTTGTTTTCATATTTTTAGATATGAAATTTTTGTAGAGACTTATATTGAGGATATTAGTTATGCTATTGCTATTCTTTAATACTTATAGAAGCTTATGACTATTTTCTCTTAATATCCTCAATAATAATAAAATATAAGTCTTGTGTTTTTCCGCTGCTTGTAACCTAATGTTTTTTTTGTCTCAAATTTGTGTAAGTATAATTATAACATTTGAGTTTTGAGTGAGTTATTAAAATTGTGAATAGAGTCTCATATCCTATTTTATAATAATAGAGACTTATCTCACTCATATGATGATAAACCTTTTATATAATCATCATATTCTGTCATATAGAGGTTACTATATTTATAAAATTCTTTGGAATTTTAATTGTGAAAAGGAGATCTTGTGTTATAAAATTCTTAAATGAAAATTTACGTTCTCCTTAATTGTAAATGCAGAATATGTGGTTAACTACGAAACCCAATTCTTGATAATATCTGCCATTGATAAAATATGTATTTATGGGGTTTCATATTATCTTTGAGTTACCACTTGTGTTAATAATTCTGCTATGCTCATGTGCAAAATATGTGGTTGAGTTCATGAAACTCCATTGGCTAAAATTAGATAACCACTTATGTTGATGATCTTGCACCAGTAATTAAGTATCCCACTGTTGAATATTACATTATGATAATATTTTGTATCAGTGATCACTAATGAGAATCCCACTTACTCTTGTTTATATATATGTGGGATCAGTGGGAGTGTGTACACAATATTATATATTATGAGCTCAAATGAGAAATCTCACTCTTGTTTATATATATATGTGAGATCAAGAGAAATGTGTACACAATACTATTGTCGTTATCGCCATATACTCTTGTGCACACTATAATATATGGCATATCTTAAGAGACTTTAAACTTTAGTCTCATTCTATTATATTGAGATATATGTTAAAATTCTATCGATCTCAATGAGCATCATAATTGGATGCTTAAGTCAATTTTGTTGGAATATGCACAATAACTTCTTGGCATGCAAATATACATTGTGCTTCTGTTTTACCAACATTCCACATTTTTTGAGGTCATAAATAGTAAGTACAATGGATAATATCAATACTCCTATCGAGTATGATATTGTGTTCTTGTGGTACTTATAATTTGAGATAATCATAAATGTTCTTTTGTTATTGACATTCTAGTGGCCACATTAATCCACATTTTTGTTTCTTTAAACTAAGTTAATCCAATTTGGGGATTATTGAATTTCCTATTTTGCTTTTATGGATTTTCATAGTCATATTTTTGTAAAACTTGGATTAATTGAATGTCGTAGAACATTTATTGATTTTGACTATATGTAATTACACTCTTAAAGGCTATCCCTATAAGTAATTACTATTCGTGTACCTATGTGGATATAAGACTTCTGTAATATTAAAAATTCATTGGCAGAACCACTAACCACAGACTTATGTATATGAGTATTGTAACTCATAATGATTTGATCAAGTCTATGTTATTTTGGGTTAGTGGGAGTTTGTTATAGCATTTTTTAAATGCTTGGGCTATTCTTTAGTGACATATTCTTTTTAATTCAAACGTGTCACTATAGATTCATCATTTGTTAGAAAAGTGAGTCTTTGATCTGTATGATTTGTTTTCCCTATCGGATTCAATTTCTGCAGCATTAAAGCTTACTTCTCTTTTGAATGATTAGTGCTTTGACCATACATGTAATTTTAAATTTTAAATTCTTTATGACAAGTGAATTTTTATTCTTTCAGTAATTGAGTATTGTCATCCAAGTGGGAGATTGTTGGATTAATTATTTAATTAATCAATTATGGATTGACAATAATCAATTATTATAAGTCGGTGTCATAATATAAATTATGGTCTATTGTGTTAAGCACTAATTATATGATGAATTTGAGTGATTGGGCTTTTGTAACTAAATGGACCGTGATGGGTTGGACCATTTAGATAAGCCCAATGAGAGGTCCCTGCCCTCAGCCGTTTAGCTATTTAAACGTCATCCCATTAGACGGTTAATTATTCTGAATATTGGTGAAAACCTAGAGCTAGACAGAATGAGGGTAGTTACCCCTCTCATAGTTGTCGGCGTTGTCTACGGTTATCCTTCATCAACCTAATTCAAAGGTACACAATCTTTTGTTCTTTCTTTATTATTGATGATATGCTATAATTTGTATCTAGTAATTTATGGCTAAAAACCTAAAACTTTCATCAATCAACCCATGCAAAGTAAAGGGAAACGCCATCAATCGTGATAGCCAAAAACAACTATACACATTTCCATCCCTACTTCAGTGAGCTACTTGTTGCTGGGTGTACTGCCCTTATTGCTAGAATTTAAATTATTTCTTTAGGTTATCTATTGGTAGGTTGGGCAGAAATACAAGTGTGCATTTCTCTAATTTGGTCTTCTTGTCTAATGAATAATTTTCAATCAATATTTGTAAACTTTTCATAACCTCGTTTTATTTCATGTCGGCAACTAACCTTTGTATCAATTAACAGTTGATTCTCTGAAAACCTACCCTCATTCATGCAGTTAACAGTATATACCTCTGGTCTCTGCTATAGCTTTACTCTACTTGTTGGCAACAAAATAAGGCAGTAGCTATTGTAATAGGAGACAGCTAGATTAATAATATTGCAAATCAACTCCATCAGTCACTTTTTACTTTCATGGCATAACGATTTTTACTTTGATCTGCACTAAAAAAAATAATAAAAATGATCGGCTGATATTTAACCAATTATCAATACTATATCTTCAGCGAAAGTTTCAACTATTTTAAGATTCATCAATATTTAGGCTTTGTTTACGAATTTGGAAGGGAAGAGAGAGGAGAGTTTTGAAAAAAAAAGGAAGGAGTAAGTGGAAGAGATAGAGTACATTGGGAGGGGAAGGGTTTGAGAGGTTAATTTTTCTTCATAATACAAAGGAAAATTCTATGGTGAAGTCATGAGAATGAGAATGACTTTTTCGGTGAAGTTACCCTAAAATTATATTATATCTCAATTTAATTTAACAAAATGATCCTTTTCTTGAAAACTCTAACAAATTGAACCTTGTATACTGATTTTTCTCAAGGTTCCAATTCTACAATTTATAGGGAAAGAAATAGAATTAGTAAAAAAAATCTAAAAAAACATGTGATATTATACACCTAAAATTGAACAGTTATAAACTTATTTTCACAAGGTTCCAATCCTTCAATTAACAACACCTCATTTTGTTAGAAATCCTAAAAATTAAATCTTTGTAAACTAATGTTCTTCAATTCCCTCAAAAAACAAACAGAATAATGAAAATTCTAAAAAATCATCGCATCGTCCTCCATACTGCTTTTCGCCTTCAACACATAGATTTTCATTTGTGCACTAAGATTGAAATTCCCCTTAATATTTTGCATAAGGACTGATTTGTAATAAGGTAAAGTTTAGTCTTAGGGTGGTCCACCAACAGGATACTAGCTGACATAACATCAACAATTATACTATTGGCTAAACAAAATAACTTTTCCAAAAAAGTCAGTTTCCTAACTGAACGGTAGAAGCCCCCTAATACAAAACCCTTATCATCTGAGATAACTAAAAAGTTGTATTGGAATAGGGTTTTGGAGAGATTTGGACGTTTTATATGAATTCTTTAAATTTATTCTATGTTGTTATAATATTCTTAATATTAAAAATATATGAATAATAAGTATTAGTTTATCATTATTAAAAAAACACTCTTTCAAAAAAATGTGAAAGATTTCTTCATTTCCCTCTATATTTTCCACCCCCAAAACCCTCTCCTTCCTTCCCCTCCAAACTCACAAGCAAAGCCTTAGTTTAGTGCTCTGTGAGCTTAAACTCAGTTGGTAGAGACAATGCATAATATATGTTGGGGTCGAAGTTCGAACCTCAAATACCATAGTTATTCAGCTTAAAAAATGTGAATTTATAACTAGGGGTGTTCATGGGTTGGGTCAACCCAAAAAACCCGGTCAAACCCACCCAAAAAACCCAAAAAAATGGGCTGGGTTGGGTAATTGGGTGGGTATGGTTTCTAAAAATGGAAAACCTATAAAAATAAATGGGTTTCGGGTAAAACCAGACTTAAACCCAAAAAACCCACTTACCCAATAATGTTAATATTTTATATCTTTATTTTCATAGGGTAGAAAAAAGTTATATTTCCAGAACATACACATTGTACACTATATATTGAAAATCAAAACATATTAGAGTTACAAATTAATATGTTGTACTTTTTTGTTATTTTGATATTAATGCAATTTTATGTCATACAACTTTAGTTTGTTGCAAGTATTTTATGATGAAGTTTATTATTTGATATTCTATGATACATAAAATTATAGTAAAATAAGTTAAACATTGTTTTTAAGAAAATTAAAAAGTAGAGTACTATTTTAAAACAAAATTATGAGGACTTGTAATTTAGTCATTTATTATTAAAAAAATAGAAAAATAAGTTGGGTAACCCATTACCCAATCCAACCCAACCCAAAAATTAGTGGGTTTTTCCAAACTCATCCAATAGTATAACAGGTGGTTATTTTATCTCACCCAAACTGAAGTACCCTATTTAGTTTGGTTTTGGGTTTGTAGTGTAGTTGTTGTGCATTGTTTAGTCCAAATTAAGCATGTTGCAAATAGTGAATGTAGAGTTAGTTTAATAATTAATTATGTTGCAGGTTGGTTTCCAATAACAATTTTTTACTACTTCAGGAATTAATTCTGAAAGTGGGAAGAATTAAGGCAGCGAATCTGGATGTGAAGAAGATGAAAAAGGTAAAGAATAAAACAGAATTTGTGTCGGTGTGCATGCATGTGACAATGCAACTGTGGCCACCAGGTAGTGAAGGTTTATTTGGCATAGGCATGAATATGGGATATACTATATAATTATGCAATTGAAAGATCAATGAAGGGGCAAGGTGTGACAGAGAGTACAACGAAAGAAAGAATCAGAGGCCCGTGATAAACTGATATGCATGTACGTATACAAACATTAAAACATAGACAAAGATTTGCTGTAGTCAAAGAATCCCTATAGACATAGTCACACAATTATACATTGGTGGTAATTTTAGAATTATAAATTAAAATTGAATCTGTTTTTTCTAAACCATCCGATTAAAATAGGACGATCATCGACATCGTGACCGCGTGATTGTGAGAAAAGTCTAGCTGCATGGAATCCAACTTCTTAAAACACACATACTATCTGTATCTATATTGGACATGACTCTCTCACAGTTAGTCACGTAGATACTATTTGTGAATTGTGATTGAGACAATTGATACTTTCTCTCCATGCCTTGCCACTGGTTTTGATTCCCACATCACGTCCCATGCAAGTTTTAACAGTCTCATATCATTAACATTTAACACAATACAACTATTTGTTTAAATTGAGTTCCACAACCGCAACTGAATCCATAATATAAAAGGATATTAAAGTCTTTGCAACATTAAAACAACAATTTTGACAACATCACTTGCATTTTTCCATATTTTGTTGCAATATAAAGATTCGAAGTGTAATTGTAAATGTGATTGCAACCACTATCTAAAACCATTATTAATAACAATAAGGGATGCATGTATGACCTTCACTTTTTATTCTTGATTTTGCTAAAGATAAGTTTTGATGAGGATTTTAGAGGAGATGAGAGAACATACTTTTCTTTTTTAAATTAAAAACACTAAATATTTATAAAAATAAATTAAAAGTGATTTAAGTATTCTATGATCATTTATCAAGAAGCTCTTTTAATTTTATAAAAATTTCAAATATATTGTAAAATATAGACTTAACTCTCCAAAGTTCTTTCCTCCCATATCCAATTTTCAAGCATATACCCTTAGTTTCTTTCATTTGCACCACATTCACATTAATTAAGATGAGATGAGAATCTCATGCGCATTTTGGAAGATCTTTCCATTTGTAAGCATATATGTACGGGCTGGTCCTAAAATATTTTGGTGGTCTGGACTAATCATTAAAGATGTGTCTTTTTAATTATTTGAATTTCTTTATTCTTGTATTTTTTATTGCAAAAAATTAATTCTTAATTAAGGTTCTTTAAAAATATATTTTAAATAAAATTAATCAAAACAAATTAAGATAATATATATATATATATATATATATATATATATATAATATTAACTACTAAGTAAAAATAAATATTTCAGTGCCTTAAAAAATTGTGCCCTGAGTTGCCAATCCTTTCACCCATCCTCATGGCCACCCACCCGTGGATATGTAGCTCAATAGCTAGATATTTTAGTAACTAAATGATATACCCGTGCTTGTACACATTGATTACCATATTAAAGTAGACAATATAGAATGGAAATGTTTAAAAGTTTGTTATAATATTTTATTAATTAATGTATAAGTGTAACTATTGCAATCTAATTTCTTTTGTGAAGTTTTATGCAATTATTTTAATAATACATACAGTTGTTACCTACTAAATGTTGTGATCACTATTCATGGGGAGATTGAATTGTTTTTACTGTTTGGATCGGGTTTAGTGATAACTTTTTTTCTCTCATTTTATTAGATCATAACAATAAAGAGAGAAAAAGAAGAGAGAATAAAAATGTTGTAAGAGTATTAGAGAGAGTTGTCACAAAAATTATTTAAAAATATAGTTGTTTAAATATCATTTCTCTTTTCAATTTTGTATGTTGTAGGATATGCGGGATCTTAAAAATCTTGTGTTGGCGTTTACTGTCTTGGTTGTGTCGTGTTTCTGTTCTTTGCTAACTTTGATACGTTATCCTCTGTTTGGTAATGTGACATTCCTGTGTTTGGGTGTGGTTTATTAATGGTAATAGTTTATTTGACTTCGATTTTTTTTATTTTATTCTGTATGTATTTTAGAGAAACACTTGTGTGGACCAAGACCAAGAATTTTGGTTTGGTCACACACAAAGAGAGAAGAGAGAGAAGAGAGAAGAGAGAGAAAATGTAGAAGAGATAAGAAAAGAGAGAGAAGGAGAAAATCTTGTGTGTGTGACCAAACCAAAATTCTTGGTCTTAGTCCACACAAGATTTTCTCTGTATTTTACTTCAACGATAAACATTTGTTTCATAATACCTCCCTAAAATCTGAAGCCACCAATACATTATTATAATGCTTCCTTAAAAAAAATACATTATTATAATGGACTAGTGAAAATATTTGATTGAGGTGCCTTGTAAATAGCACATGAAACTACATCATGTCAGATTCCTTTAATCAATTTAGGCATTTTTACATATTTGTTCTGGCTTTATCATCTTTCTTATTACTTGTGTCTCATTATTTCAAGCTTCAGAACAATTGTTGCCTAAGCAACCATTCATACATCAGAAGCATATGCTAAGCCCAAGCACTTTTCAGATGATTAATTTATGATGTGGTCATATATGTAAAAATTGACACAAATCAAAATCAAATTTCTAATCGGTAAAAGAAAGGGTGAGAATAGGCCAGATCATCCGATATGGGCCTAATGCTTAGTCTATTTAAAGTCTAGCTTGTTTAATAAAAAGATCAGACTCAAACTTTTTATAAAGCCTATTTACTTAAATACTCACCCCGGTCCTATTTACAAGAAACAATTTACTTTTTAGATACATTAAATAATTTATGTATTTGGTTTAGGTTCTTGACTAAATACATGCATTATTCAATGTATCTAAAAAGTCAACTTTATCTTATAAATAGGACCGGAGGGAGTAGATCAGACTAAGGCTTAAAAAAAGCTTATTAAGTCTGTCAAGCCGGCATATTAAACTTTTTAGGCTTAAATATGGTTTTGGTCCCTGCAAAATAGGCCAGTTTTGGTTTTAGTCCCTGCAAATTTTTTTTATAGCTTTTGGTCCCTGCAAAAATAGGTCAGTTTTGGTTTTAATCCCTGCAAAATTTTTTTATAGCTTTTGGTCCCTGCAAAAATAGGCCAGTTTTGGTTTTAGTCCCTGCAAATCTTTTATAATTTTTTTAATAGTTTTTTTTTAAAAAAAATTAAAAAAGTTAATAAAAAAATTCTGGAAAAATTAAAAATTAATAAAAAATTGAAAAAATATTAAAAAATTCTGGAAAATCGAAAAATTAATAAAAAAATTTAAAAAATTCTGGAAAATTGAAAAATTAATAAAAAAATTAAAAAATTCTGGAAAAATTAAAAATTAATAAAAAATTGAAAAAAATATTAAAAAATTCTGGAAAATCGAAAAATTAATAAAAAAATTAAAAATTCTGGAAAAATTAAAAATTAATGAAAAATATTTAAAAATTCTGGAAAAATGAAAAATCAATAAAAATAATCTGAAAAAAAATAAAAAATATAAAAAAATGGTGGATTCTAGGGTGAGGGATCAATCAAGTTCCTCACCGGTGAAGCACGCGAAAAGTATCGTTAGATTTAACGAACGGTTTAGATTTGTTGATATTAAAAATGAGAACATTAACAATTTTCCACACACAATCCTGCATTATCTCTTTTGTCAAAAAAAAAAAAAAACTGCATTATCTCTTCCCTATCCTCTCCAACCCACCAAATTCCCTCGAAGATTCTTGCTGCAAATCAAAACTTTTCTGACAAAATAATATATATTTCATGTGCGTCCTCTCAGGTACAGTGTTTAGATGAAGGAAATAGAACTATTGGTAGATTAGCATAAACAACATTAGCCACACCATGGATGATGTAATTTAATTACACATATGGTTGCTTTTTGTTTTAATTAATTAAGCATTGGTTGCTTCTTTGTTTTGTTTTTCATGGTTTTAGCATCATAGATCGATTAAAGGTTAAAATTGAATTGATTTCCTAAACCATTGTTCTTGTGAAGTTTTTTTTTTTTTAAAGGCTTGTTCTTCTGAAGTTAATTGATTGCAAAATTAATTTTTTTCATATAATTTACATCTTCGTGGAGCAACTTCTGCAGATTTGAGCAAGTAGGAAAAGAAGCAAATGAAGAAGAAATTGTGATAGAGACACAGTTGTGTGTGGAGATGTATTGTTGTTCTCATTTATAATATCAACAAATCTGAACCACTGATTTAATCTGATGGTAATTTTTAGGTGCTCCACCAGTGAGGGACTTGATTGATCCCTCACCCTAGAATCCACCTAAAAAAATTCTGAAAAATTGAAAAATGAAAAAAATTGAAAAAAACGGAAAAAATCTGGAAAAAATAAAAAAGATTAAAAAATTCTGAAAAAAACAAAATTTCGAAAATTTTCTAAAAAAATTAAAATTCTGGAAAATGAAATTTTTGAAATTTTAAATTTTCGAAAATAAAAATGAAATTCTGGAAAAATGAAATTTTAATGAAAATTTTTCGAAGTTTTTGAAATTTTCATTAGTATTTCTCAAAAATTTTCCGGGAATTTTTGTGTATTTATAAACCGAGAATAAGGGAAAAAATACACTGAAAAAACATAAGCTCGACATATATACTAATCAAAATTTCGAAATTTCGAAAAATACATTTTTTCCAGAATTTTGAAATTTCGACATATATACTAATCAGAATATTTTTTATTTTCCAGAATTTTTCATTATTTTTCGTTTTATTAGATTATTTTATTTTTTTAATCATTTTTTATTTTTATTAATTTTTCCAGATTTTTTAAATTTTTTCCGTTTTTTTCAATTTTTTCATTTTTATTATTTTTTCAATTTTCCAGAATTTTTTAATATTTTTTAAATTTTTTTATTAATTTTTAATTTTTTAAAATTTTTTTATTAATTTTTCGATTTTCCAGAATTTTTTAATATTTTTTTCAATTTTTTAATAATTTTTAATTTTTCCAGAATTTTTTTAATTTTTTTATTAATTTTTCAATTTTCCAGAATTTTTTAATACTATAAAAAAAATTATAAAAGATTTGCAGGGACTAAAAGCAAAACTGACATAGTTTTGCAGGGACCAAAAACTATAAAAAAAATTTGCAGGGACTAAAACCAAAACTGGTCTATTTTTGCAGGGATCAAAAGCTATAAAAAAAATTTGCAGGGACTAAAACCAAAACTGACCTATTTTTACAGGGACCAAAAGCTATAAAAAAAATTTGCAGGGACTAAAATCAAAACTGACCTATTTTGCAGGGACCAAAACCATATTTAAGCCAACTTTTTATATATAATATATCTTTCATTGTTGATATTGTTGAAGTTTTTTCATAAACTCAAACCTTGATATGATTTGTTATTTAGTAGCAAATATATTGGTATGATTAGACCTTTGTAAGATTTCATTATTTAGTAGCAGACCTATTTGCGTGTTTTATGTCTTCATAAGTTTTGACTTATTTAATAGTAGGTTTATAGGTGTTGTTGTTGAGCCTTAGTGTAAAATAAGTCTTTAAAAAGGTTAGACCATATATTAAAAATGAGCCTATGACGAGTAATATGTTGGACTTAGGCCTATAGTTTTTGAAGTAAGACGTGCTTAAGCCTTAAAAGACTTAGTCCGACTTAACTCATTTCCATCCCTAAATAAATGTGTTTTTTCCTCAAAATTTCAGTTGCAATCATAAATCAAAATGGCCCCCTTTGCCAAAGAAAATAAAACATGTGTCTTATTTTATTTTATTTTGACAAAAAAACACGTGTCTCAAAATAGTTGAATTTTTTACACAAATGAAAAAGATGCATAAAAATATTTGGGTGTACTAATCCCTGTTAATTATCTAATGAAGTTCAATGTCCCATCTAATATTTGGGCAAACACATGTGAAATCTGCACAAATATATAGTTAGAAAGACAAGATCATAATAAAAAACACAGAAGAAAGAAAAATAACATGTGGGTTGCACCTGGCAGTATGCTGCAAATATGCAATACATAGAGTTACTTTGCTAGTAAACTTATTTACATTACTAGTACCTTTGAATTACACAATAAAGACAAATATGTCAAATAAGATGCAAAAACAATGCAGCCAAGTAATATGTAATCCGAGTAAAAATACAGTAGATGGTTGACAGGATAATCAATTTCTTCTTCAAAACTCCTGCACTATATTTGTCTATAATTCAAAGATGGTGCTTCAAGAAAGCTCCTAAAGTCTTATTGTTGCCAACTTCTCATATAAACAAGAGATATGCAAAAGCCCGTTTAAGAAAGCACATAAATAAATCAAAGAAAACAATTCATAAAAATCAATCTAACCATGTAAAAGATAAAGCAATCAAAGAAAGAAAACCTAGCTGTTGCATCTCAATAGATCTTTTATGTTACATACATAAATTAGAGATTGAATTCTTTATCACATGCTTAAGAGATTCTATTAATATATCACTTGTGTCACATTGGCATTCTAGGGAGATATTTAAGAGAAGGGATATATGAGGAGAACATAGAAATATACCCCACCATGAAATTTTATTTTTTTTTAAGTGTGAATCAGATATCGGCGCACAACCACGGATACTAATATCTCGAGTCGTGTAGGACCATAATGAGTGTAAAATATATATAGAAGAAACAAATATGTAAAAAAAATGAAAGAAGTTTGATCTCTTTATTTCCTTTTGTTTGGTTGAATAGAGAGTAAAAAGAGAGAAATACAATTAATTATGTTAAATGACTAAAGTATTTCAAACCACAAATACCAATACTATTGATTGATTTTATTAAGCTAATTAGTTTAAATAAATTATTTATTTTATTAATTTAATAATGGGAGCCCCTAATATGGTCCTCAAAAATAAAGGTCCACTGGTGGACCTGTGTAAATGACTGGCTGCAATCGGTTACTCTCACTTTAATTACTAGAATTTATTGTGTAAATACTAGTACCAATCTTATCCTGATTCATTCCATGCGGCCCCCACTAGAACAATATAGACAACAATTCACATGCTTCTAATCTTCTCAACCTGCATAGATCTGCATTGAAGAGTTTACTTGTGAGTTTTTGCAGCCAGATCTGTGGAGTTCGAAAACAACCATGGAAGATTTTCTATACAGATCTACTGAGATTGGACTTCATCATCACTATTTCGTTTTGAGCCTTTCATTTATTTTCTTCTTGTTCAATGTCTAGTTGCTCAAAATTGTTTTACGAAAAGTACGTAACATTCAATTCATATATGTTGGCCTAATTTCTTATTTTTGCCTTGAGTAATCTCTATTAGAATATGTCTATATTCATTGTTTCACTTGTAAATATTGATTAGTCTTTCATTAGTATTGATTAGTCATTCATTAGCCATGAATCACAATTCATGAGAATTGTTTTAATTTCCTAAATAGGTTTGTAAACAGTTGTATATATTTTCAAAAATGATATCAATACAATCAGGGAATTATACTCTTATAATCTCTTGGCTGGCTGCTTGACAGAAACAAAAAGCAAACAATACTTCAGATATTTTATTTTTAATCCCATTTAGATAATAAAAATCGATTCCCACGAAGAATTAAAAAAAAAATTAGTAACACAAAGTCTCTAAGTTTGATGGTTAAGTCATTGTATCACTATCAAGGGCTTCTTCTCTTTTTACATCCATAAGCTTCACGCCGGTTGGTGCTTGAAGAAGGGTGAGAGTGCGTTGGGTGACGATACAATGAAAAAGGTGAAGCAATTTAAGTGGTCGTGCAGTGAAAGAAAGAATTGAGCTTAGTGATGGAGAGGACACACTCAAGGCTAATTAAATTAAACTGTTTAACTAAATTGAGGATGACCGGTTGCAGCAAGTAATATGTAAAGGTCTACGAATGAGCCTTTATTTTTGAGGTCCATATTAGGGGCTCGGCTCCCTTTAATAATATAATCCAAATATCACAACCCATAAAATAATCCAAATATCACAACCCACAAATATCAAATTTTTGTTTAGCATTTGAACCTCTCAGATGTTATATGGGACACATTGTTCACCTATTTAATTTTTTTTTTTTTTAATAATCATTGTTCACCTATGTTTAATAATCACCCAATCAATAAAAAAAATCGAAATAGTTAATAAATAGTAATATATTTGTTGCATTGCAACGCTCACGTACTCACTGAGTCACTCCAACCTCATAACAAACTCATATACGCTCCAGTATAGTAAGCCTTTATTTGTGTGCAAGTCCAAAAAATTGTTGTCGTTTCTCCTTTTTCAAATTTTCATCATGTTGCGGGAAGAATGTAAATTTGGTGGATCCATGAAATCTTACATGAGAAACGAATTCGTATTTCTTTTTAATTGAAAAAAAAAACTTGAGAAAATAATGGAGATATGATTTCAACATCACTTTCAAGTTTTTTTAATGGATAGAATCTTGGTTCCACGTTATATTTATTAGGGAGTCCGAGGAGCGTCGAGAGCGACAACGAATATATGTGTTTAATCTCTAATATATGCAATGTTTTCTCTATTTTTAGTCAGGAACTTGATCATTCACACTTGATTTTTAAGAATATTTGTCTGTGTGTCTCTCTCTCAATCATTTCTACCAAATCAAACAGACCATTGAGGAAAACTTGAAGTGTGTTCAATCCTATATTTGGTTCGATAATAACCACAATGAAAAAACGCGATGAGAGTATGAATGAGTTTTTTATCTTCCATGGGTAATCCTCAAGTTGACAATGTTTATAATATTAAATAAATCTCTTCCAAAAAAGAATAATTTTTTATAACAAAACCAAAATTAAATACGAATTTTTATGTTAATTTTGACACTTAAAAATTCACAATTAATTAATGTTTTGTTAAAGAAATCTATTTTTTTAGAGAGATTCTTATATTATTCTAAACATTTCAGAAAATTTTTATTCAAAATATAAGGGTTATACATGAGTTGACTTAAAAATATGAATCAAAAGTGGTGATAAAAAAACTTTTGGGAGATTAAAATTCAAAGAAAATTTTTAAGAGGACTAAAACGAAAAATTAAAATACTTATATGGACTAAAATCATATTTAAGTCATTTAATAACTAATATAATTTAGGGCAAATTACAATCACCTCCCCTGTGGTTTATTAAAATGGCACTAACACCCCCTCTATTTTTAAAACTTACACTGACTTCCCTTAAGTTTTTATAAAATAGATTAACACTTCCCTTCCCTCTTAACACCGTTAATGCTCAGTTAATTTTGCTTTTTTTTTTCTTTTTCTTTTTCTTTCAGTTCCATGGTCACACCATCAGACAAAAAACAAAAGGGATCGTTGTTGGTTTTCACCATCCATTCCATATGGACTAAATGCCAAACCATAATCATTAGCAAATCATTAAGTTTTCTGTGATGCATCTCCATATCATCATCCAATTATTCTCCCAAATTGCAATTTTTTCTTCGTTTCAATTTCATCATTCACCAAAAAAAGAAAATTCAATTCCATCTCCAACAAAACCCTTCCCATTTTCTTTATCTTTATCTTGGTATTAATAACTCCCCCAAATTGCAATTTAATTTATTAATTTCAATACAATTTCTCAAGGCATGGTTACAAATACTTTAACTGTGTATATTGTATTACTGTCCGTATCACTTCAAAAGAACAACGAGGGGTTTAAATTAGAAGAACAAATACAATATTGATGATCATGCAAAACCATGAAGTGGTATGCCTCTAAAGGATCAATTCAAGATAATCAATTGAAGAAGTTCCTCTCAGGAACGATGATTATATAGTAAACAAACCATCCGGTAAGGCCTTGAATTTTGGTGAGGTTCAATCCTTGAATTTTGCTGCCGAAATACAGAGAGTGCAAGTATAATATTTATTAGTTGCATTATGATATGAAATGATGGGAGATATTATCATTAGAGCGGGTGCACTTAAGCTGTCAAAACTGCAACCCGGCCAAAATTGTTTTCTGTTTAATGGTGTGATTGACGTAAAAAAACAAACAATATTAACGGAGTCTTAATGGTGTTAAGAGATAAGGGAAGTGTTAATCTATTTTATGAAAACTTAAGGGAGGTTAGTGTAAGTTTTAAAAATCGAGGGGGTGTCAGTGTCATTTTAATAAACCTCAGGGGAGGTGATTGTAATTTGCCCTATAATTTATTTAAATATACATGCCCCGCATAAAGATATGAAAATATAATTAAATAAAATATTACAAGAAGGTCCACAAAAAAAGTTCCTCCCAAAATGGAAGGAAAGTTGCATAAAATGTTTTTCCCTTTCAACACAAGGTAATTTTTGTCGGTTATAATTATTGGTTTTTACTCTTACCTTTTGTCTAACCAAGAAAAAGGAGGCTTTAACTTTCTTTTCTTCTACAGACAATTTAGAGTTCTACTTTCTCTTGTATCAAATAATTTTTTTTTAAAAAATAATAATAATTAACTTTCTGCTCTCCTTTTTACCTTTTACTTTCATTTTTTTGTATAGAGACAAAAAAACACTTAAAACAAGACTTAGTTTGGGTCCTCAAGCTTCAAAATATAAATTCTAAATACTACGGAAAAACATGTCGAAAGGTCACACCCAACCATAAAACGCGTTCGTACATTGTCAAGAAAATTCACGCAACGGTTGGTCTTTAACTTTCTTTTATAATAATAATCTTAACAAAGTCTTGTCCAACAAAAAAAAATCTTAAGGATATTTATATTTTTCAATTAAAATTTCATCATTTTCAAGAGAAGAAAATATTTAGTTAATAACCCTAACCCATCATTTCATATTTCACATATAGGACAGACAGAAAGTAGCCATAGCTTATTTTTATCAATTCCAATCCAATGGCAAGAATCCAAGACACCACACTCCAATTCACCAACTATAAATATCATACAGGAGTTAAAGTATTCTCACACTTCAACATTCAGAAATCACGAGATAGAAATACCAGTAAACATAATAATAAAGTAATGGCTTGCAAGGTGCAGAAAAGGGTAGTAGTAGCACTGCGCAGAAGACTTCACATTCTGCGTTTCCTTACCAACTCCAACAACAATGATGTACAACATTCTGCCTTCTCTTTTACATTATTGCACAAATGTAGCCACTATATATATTTGTTAATTTTTCAAGCAATAAAATTGTTGCTGGTTTGTTTTGAAGGCTAACAGAAATTCCATTGCTAAGAGTACTTTTCTACAGATACAAAAGCTAAAGCTGGCACTGGAAACTGTCAAAAGAGAGTATAAAAACCTGATAGCCACGAGAAGATGCTACATTAGCCTACTAAATAATGTCAACAAAGATAACAAGGTATCTTTATTTTTATTCTCTTTAGTTCTTGTTTGAAACTTTGAATTGTTGGTGAGTTTGACAGGATCACAGGGTCGCAGTGTAAAAATTACACTTTCCATTTCAACAAAATCACACTATCACCTTCAATTAAATGCAAACATGCAATCAACAAAGGACGAGCTAATAGCGGGGCCTACTAAAGTCATGGTCCCGGTTAGAACAACAACTAATTACATAAGAGTAAAGAAATGATAAATCGCAAAACAATGAACATGATCGTTATGCAATGCGGCCAAGTGTGGCCACTAAAGAGCAGTTGTAATTCTCTATTATTTCGTGAATGATTAGGGTTTATAGTGTTCACTGATCCCTCTCGCGGATAGGAAATAAATTGGTGTGCAATGCATTTTTTTAAATGGAATTTGTTAGGTTAAATAATTGCAAACCTAATAAAGCAAATGAGCGGAAAAAAATTAGGTTAAGCTGCTGCAGACGTAACAAAATTAATAAATAAGGATGACTATGAGCCATGCTCAACTGTCCCCCGCCCCAAATGATTTCATATATGATCATGTATACGATATAATATTAATAAGCTATACTATCCTCTAGCTTTCACGGAAAAAAAATATATATTATACTATGATAAGGACGAAAAGAAAGAAAAAATTGAAAGAAACTTTGAGGCGGTGAGGCATGAATTGAAGAACCACACTTAAATTTTAAAAATTAAATCTCAAATATCATATTTTAGTTGTTTCAAAAACATAGTTTTGAGTTATGTGCAGAGAATATTTGAGTTTATCGGAAAAAAAAAGAAAAAAAACCTTTTATGTTCCTCATTTTAAAATATTGAAATATTTTTACAGTGTTCTAAGATTTTGTTTGGTAAAGAATAGCGAATATCGCATAAACTAGCTTATACAGATGAGTTTGCTAGCTTATAGTTGATAGCAGATAAGTTGGTTGATTGAATTTATAGTGTTTTGTAGAATTAATGGATGAACTAACTTATAAATATGACATAAAAATGATATATTTAATGAATATTTAACTTTTTTATTAAGATTACAATGGTAAAATTGAGATAAATAATGATAAACTATAAGTTACTTGAATTAGCTTACCAAAAAACGTTATAATAAGCTCGTGAAAAAGTGACGGTTACCTAACGAGTCTTTTTAGTCAAATGAACTTATAAACATAAACTATAAGCAATAAAATCAAAATTGTGTTACCAAACAATCCCTTAAATAAACTAAGAATTTTCCTAGATATTGTCCTAAATGTTTTAGATATGAATATGAACAAGTACCATATTTTGTCATAGAACTTCATTTTTAGGCCGATGTAATTGTCTTGGTCCCCTTAAGATCAAATTTCTGCCTTCGCCCTCAGTACTCAACAAAATTACAATGTTACCGTAATATGATATTGATGATTTTTTTTATATGTTTTGCAAAATTTAACAGGATGTTAAAATAGAGAAAATAAGGGCAGGAACATTTATGGTGAAGGTTACATGTGAAAAAGGAGGTGACAAGTTGGTTTCTATTCTACAGGCTTTTGAAGAGATTTGTGTGAATGTTCAACAAGCAAGAGTTTCATGCAAAAATGGGTTTTCCATAGAAGCTATTATAGTGGCTGAGGATCAAACTCTTGATGTTACATATATTACTCAAGTGCTTCTAAAAGCTATTGAAAAGCAGGGTGGTGAAAAGGGTTCGGAAGAACTTGATAACTTCAATAATTTGTGAATTTTCCAAGTACATTAATTTGTGTAACATCTTATTCTGCAACTCAACCAGTTTTACCTATTTCATGTTGCTCTGTTATAAATATGTAACACTGTTGTTGAATGACGTTGGAATAATAAATATTGTTTCGAAAGTTTGGATTTTCCACGTTTTTTTTAAAGAACTTCTTCCACGTTCTTCTTCCTCCTTTAAAATACTGGTTGCTATCGACCAAGATATCGAAGCAACAAATTCGATTCAATGTTAAAAATGGATCCACCCTACCATAAGATTTTGGATTATAACGTGTGATGTCAAATTCTATTTGTTTTTCAAAAGTCAATATGATGATACCCAGGACCCCTTATCACCCAACATTGGTATAGTCTTAAGTGTCCAGTTGATGGACACTCATCCATCCAAACTACATTTTTGGATATGGAGGTGCGAGGTTCAAGTTTTCTCGAATGGAGTATTCTTTAAATCTTAAAAGTTTTCTTTGCTTTAGACTGAGACATTATCTTCTCACCCTAATATTTTATTTATCAGAGCCATGTCCAAGAGACTAGTGTTGAAAAGATTTTTTACATTAGTTAAAATGAAAAAAGTAATAAACCGGTATTACTTTTTTCCAAATTAGCATTTTTCTTCCAAATATATTCTTTGATAGACTAATACCGGTTTATTACTTTTTTCATTTTAACTAATGTAAAAAATAAGCTTATTGGTTTTGTTAAGCTACCTGCAAGTATTATTTTTTACCAACTTACAAAAATAATAATAATAAGTTGGTTCTTTCTTTAAGGAAAAAAACTCATATATTTGTATAATGGGATTAGCCCAATAAGCTACAGAAATATTGAAACCATAGATCTTCTAAAACTTATCTCGCACTTTCAAAAATTTCATTTTATCTCCATTTAAATTATGAAATCTAAAGTGTGTTTTTTAAATTTTTGAATAATAGAATCCGAACACTTCTAAACTGCAAACACAAGAAAATACATCTTTAACATAGATACCTCTATGCAGTTTTAACAGATATTCATAATGTTATTATTAAACAAATTATCATGACCATAGTCCACCCCATCTTGAATTTTTTTTGTGCGTAAATCTTTCCGTCAAATGAAATCTCTAACTAGACCCCTAAAACGTCCCCATCGACAAAACCATACTTATGCAATCAATCTCTTGAAGGGGAGTTCAAATTATCTAGTTAACTGATCCAAACCATTAACCAAACTGCATTGAACCATATTTTCAGCTGAACCATTTCATATAGTTTTGTACTGAGCCACTTTTTAAAATCAGTTTTGGTTCATTTTAAAATCGATTTAGAATCGGTTTGTATTTTTGAGGTAGTTTACTAATAATGTTTACTCTTTCCCTTTACCCCGCTCGCTATCCCACTCTTCCCTACTCTCTCTCTCTCTAATATATTGAAACTTTTGATGGCTAAGTCAATTTGTTAAGCTATCATTAATTAAAAGAATGGCAGAAAATAATCTTAATACGGCAAATTAAATATGCTACACATTTAAGAATTTTCAGATCATATACAAAGTGCATAAGTTATGGTTTGTCTATAAAGCCTTTTATTTTGGGTTGGGGGCACATAAGCTAATTAAAAACAATAATAATAAGCACAAAACATAATACTGGACTTTCTAGTATCTTTTTATTTTATTTTTTGACAACGCTAAACTTTCTAGTATACACAATAAAAAATATGTTATTTGAAAATGTGTAAATGTTGTATAAATCATTTATCATCATAAAGACAAAAAAAAGAGGAAATTAAAATGTGAAGATCATGGTTCTATAAACACGACTCACTTGGTAACTACAAGGAGAATATCATGCAAGGGATTAGGGTTTGAATCTCAAACTCCATGTTTCTTCACATTTAAAATGTGGGAGTCCAGCTACTAGACTATTTGACAAAATAAAAATGTGAAGATCATATGAAAAAATAAATTTGTCGAAAAATGTTGATTATATGCTTAGAAAGAAGAAGGCTAACAACAATAGTGAATTTGTTAATTTTAAAGCAAATTTTATAATAACAATTTTCTAATAACCTCCGACAACAATTTTCTAATAAAACATATTTAAATATATGCATTTTAGAGTTTTATTTTATTTCAAAAGTTAACATAAATTGGTCCTTTTGACACCTACTCTAATTCATGATTTTATAAACTACATGTCATGGTGTTTTGACCACGTGATGCTTTACTCAGTCCAAAACTTATTCTTCTAAATTCTGTTTGGTGTTGCTTTGACCATGAGTCTGTTAGAAATTTTCCTATTATCATGCCTTACTTCCCCACTAGTAGGAAAAAATAATGACCACGTTCCTTCTTTATTTCCTTCATTCTGATCAATATAAATAGTATCCACCAGCAGCAAACTAGCGATCTCTTCTCTTTCAATATTTTATTCCTAGATTGTATCTCTTGTGTTTAGCAAATTCAAGCTGTTCTGTCACCTCCAGTTTGTTAGCGCAGCAAGCTTGTTGAACAAGCAATCAGAAAACCAGAAGCAGTAACCAGAAGCAGTTTCTGGTTATGGGGTATTATGAGTTTTGAGAGAAATTAAGAGAAGAGAAAGAGTATGAATTGATGAAAGTAAAGTTGTTTATTGAATGATATCAAATATGTACAATGATTTGTAGCTTATATACACAACTAGTTAGGTAGCTTAAAGCATAAGCAATGTAACAAACCCTAACCTCTTATTGGCTACACTCTAACAAACTTGTAACAAATTTTAAAACAAACTAAAACAAACTGTGAATAATCATTTAAACATGATTACCACTAAACTAAAATTGAATTAGTAACAAAACTAACATCCTCCCTTAATTCAAGTTTCCACTTCCTTCATTCCAATCAAGCTTCTGAGCTTGATGAACCTGTCAACCTTCAAGGCTTTAGTGAATATGTCTGCAAGCTGCAGCTCAGTAGAGCAGTGAACAATCTGCAGTGCTCCTTTGTTTACTTGCTCCCTTAGAAAATGAAACTTAGCCTCTATATGCTTGCTTCTCCCATGCAGAACTCGGTTTCTTGCCAAGCTTATAGCAGATTTGTTGTCTATGAACAATGATATAGGTCTGCTAACCTCTATCTCCATTTCCTTGAGTACATTCTCCAACCAGACTGCCTGACATGCTGCCATACATCCTGCAATGTACTCAGATTCACAGGTTGACAATGCTACAATTGGTTGCTTCTTAGCACACCATGAAATTGGAGCATTTAAGAACTTGAATAGGTACCCTGAAGTGCTCTTTCTATCCTGTTTGTCTCCACACCAGTCAGCATCAGAATATGCTATCAGTTCCATAGAACTATCATTCAAGCCTTTTGGAAATAGAATACCATACTGCAGTGTCCCTTTGATGTATCTCATCACCCTTTTGGCTGCTAGCAGGTGAGATACTCTTGGTTCACTCATGAATCTACTGATTATACCAACTGCATATGCAATATCAGGCCTACTATTGCATAGATACCTCAATGACCCTACAATTTGTTTGAACAATGTAGGATCCACCAGTTCTTCATCTTCATTCATCACAAGCTTTACATTTGTCTCAGCAGGTGATGATGATGGATTGCAGTCACTCATATTGAACCTTTTCAATATGTCAGATGCATATTTCCTTTGATGCATCACCAGACCCTCTGTATCTTCAGTAAATTCCATGCCTAAAAAGTATGTCAATCTTCCTAAATCTGACATTTCAAACTCATTCATCATCTGAGTTTTGAATGCTTCTATTTCAGCTTCATCACTACCAGTCATTATCAGATCATCAACATATAGACAGATAAGAAGTTGATTACCTTCATTTCCTTTCTTCACATAAACACCATATTCAGACTTGCATTTGACAAATTCTTGCTGCACAAGAAAACAGTCAATTCTCTTGTTCCAAGCTCTTGGTGCCTGTTTCAAACCATAGAGGGCTTTGTGTAATCTGTACACCATATTCTCCTTCCCTTTGATTTTGAAACCTGGTGGCTGTGTCACATATACTTCTTCATGTAAAGGACCATTTAGAAAGGCAGATTTTACATCCAGATGATGCATTGGCCAGTTTCTGCCACAAGCTATAGCCACTATCAATCTCACAGTCTCAAGTCTTGCTACTAGAGCATATACTTCAAAGTAATCCATACCAGCCTTCTGCATGAATCCTCTAGCCACTAGTCTTGCTTTGTGCTTGGCTACTTCACCATTTGGTTTCAATTTCAACTTGAAAACCCACTTCACATCTATTGGTTTCTTGTTTGCAGGCAGTTCTGTGAGTTCCCATGTGTTGTTTCTGTTGATTGAATTCAACTCTTCAATCATTGGACCTTTCCACACACTCTCATTCAGTGCCTCTTCATGATTGATTGGTTCAGCATCTGCTAATAGTGCAAAGTGCACAAATTCCCCATCTTCATTAACTAAATTATCTGGAGTGACTTCATGTCCAACTAATCTAGTTGAAGCAAATCTCTGTCTAGTTGAAGTTCTGATGACTGGATTTTCTTCAGCTTGCACTTCAGGTTGAACTTCAGTATCAAGTTGAACTTGTTCAGCTTGATCATCTTCTACAATTGCAGTGGGAATTGTATGACTGGAACTCTTCTCTTTCCTATTCCAATCTCATGCTTCATTTTCACTGATTTTAACATCTCTACTAATCACTATTGAATGATTTAGAGGATGATATAATCTGTAAGCACCTGTTTCATGATAACCAACCAATATCATAGGCTCACTCTTGTCTCCCAGCTTTCTTCTCTTTGCATCAGGGATATGCATATAACATAGTGAACCAAACACTCTTAAGTGTTTTGCTGACTGCTTGCAACCAGTCCAAATCTCTTCAGGAATCTGATCAAGTCTCTTAGTGGGGCATCTGTTCAAGATGTAGGCTGCAGTTCTTACTGCTTCTCCCCAGAAAGTGTTAGGCATCTTCTTCAGCTTGAGCATGCTTCTGGTCATGTCAAGCAGGCTTCTATTCCTTCTCTCAGCCAAACCATTATGTTGTGGAGTGTATGGAGCAGTGACTTCATGCACAATACCATTGTCTTCACAAAACTTCTCAAACACCTTTGAGGTATACTCTCCACCACCATCAGTTCTTAAAATCTTAATAGACTTTCCACTTTGCTTTTCTACCAAGATTTTAAACTTCTGAAACATTTCAAATGCTTCACTTTTGGCCTTGATCAGATATAACCAGATTTTTCTGTTGAACTCATCAACAAAACTAATAAAGTATTTGTTGCCCCCTAATGAAGGAACCTCTAAAGGACCACAAACATCTGAATACACAACATTAAGTGGTTCCTTTGATCTACTAGCCATACTAGAACTGAATGCATTTCTAGGTTGCTTTCCCAATAAGCAAGTACCACAGACAGTGTTTGGTATTTCAATTTTAGGTACACCAAGTATCATTTCTTTATCAACCAAATGATTAAGACCTCTAAAATTGAGATGACCATACCTATAATGCCAGAGCCAGCTATCTTCATCTTTCACTATAGCTGATAAGCAATTCAGTTCCACAGCTTTCATATTGGTCTGAAAAGTTCTATTCTTTGCAAGAGGAGTTTTCAACACTAACCTTTGATCTTTATCAAACAGTTTGAAGGTGTTGTCCTTCATAACCACTGAGTATCCTTTCTGAATGAATTGACTCACACTCAGTAAATTGCACTGCATTCCAGGAACATAGAGAACTTCTTCAATTATTGCCCTTTTTCCATTCTTCCCTTCAATAGCAATATTCCCCATTCCTTCTGCAACTAAGACTCTATGATCTGCAAGCTTCACTTTTGTATTCCTTCCAGGATCCACTTGCCTTAACCATGTCTTGTTACCAGTCATGTGATTAGAACACCCAGTATCTAAGAACCAACTTTCTGAATTGCAGCTCTCATTACTGGTTGTTGTAACCATCATGAGTAATGACTCTGAATCTGAATCATCTTGTGCAATTTTTGCTTCCTCTTCATCATTCTTTGATTGCTTTCCTTTACCAGACCAACACTCTGAAGCATTGTGCCCAAATTTCTCACATTTGAAACATTGAATCTTCTTCTTATCAGTTTTCTTCTTCTGATTAGAATTTCCTTCCTTTGAAGATTCACCCTTTTCAGATCCATTGTTCTTGCCTTTAGATCCATTTCCTCCCTTAGAGTTTTTCCTCCCTTTCTTGGAATTCTTTCTATCATTTTCATCCTTCTTGATAGTTTGAACTTGCAAGGCTTGTTGAATTGATCTTTCACTGCTCCTTTCTGAAACCATCAATTCATGAGCTTCTAAAGAACTCTGCAACTCCTCAATCTTCAATGTCTTGACATCTTTTGATTCCTGAATTGCTACCACAATGAAATCAAATCTTGGAGATAGAGTCCTCATGATTTGTTCAACAATCTGTTGATCTGTCATTGCTTCCCCATGATGTAGTCTTTTTGCATCAAACAAGATAAGTATGTATAAATCGTCTCCTCAGGGACTAGTGCGATATCAAAGATTGTTCAACATCACATATCATTTTAAGTTTAAAAGATAAGTTGTTTGTTTGTTTTTAACTAAGTTAACTAAATTGCCAAAGTAAAAGTGGAGAGTAATAAGGCGTAAAAGCGTTGGAATTAGAGTTATTTGATTAAGCGTCAAACATAACCTAATAATCACCTATATGAATTCTAGCTTTTTACCGATATTATCACGTATCGCTCAACAAGATTATTCGTGTCCAAATAATCTTATGAAATCAATTGTATTGTTCAATGGCTGATTTCCCAAACCATTAAACAACCCAATTGTTGATCGTATCGTTTAATCGATGATTTCTCAATCTATTCAACGATCCGAAAGTTTTAAGTTCCAATACCTTGTGTGATTATCGAAACATCAATCCTCTGTCTAGAATTGTTGTTTTGATAGATGGATATTCTAAACCTAGATTCAAAAGTACTTTTCAATATCAATTAAATCAAAGATTAGAATTGAATTGCAAGAATAACTTCAATATCATATAAAATGCTAGAATCATATATTACAAGATTAAAGATTACATTCTAAGCTCAATCAAGTACCTCTAATTCCAACTAAGGAGATTTAGTTCATCATTGTCATGAGAACTTTACAAAAGTGGAAGAAGAGTTGAGAATCCATGCAATGAACTTGATTTCTCCAAGGATCTTGATGAAATCTCAATCAAACACTATTGGCCAATGAATACACTGTATTTTCGCCCTATTCCCTCTCTAAGATATGATAAGATAATGTCTGAAATGAGAGCAATTGAGCTTTTATATGAATCTGAAAAAGTTATATTTCGCCTGGCGGAATTTGTCTCGCCATGGCGAGATGAGCTTCCTTCACCAGTGGGTTTCTGCCACGTCACCAAGCTCAGATGAAACCGCCTTACTTCGCCAGGCAGAATTTTGCTCGCCATGTCGAAGTTCTCTTGTCCTGATCTTCCAACTTTCTGGAACTCTTCGCCATTCAGCTCGCCAGTATTTCGCCTGGCGAAATTTCTCGCCATGGCCATCTCTGTGGCGAAGTGGCCTGGAGCTCTCTGGAGTTGCTCGCCTTTTAGCTCGCCAGTGGCTCGCCATGGCGAGATTGCCTTTGCCCAAATTTGTTGTTTTTGATTCTTGCTTGATGTCTTGACATTCATTTCCTGCACAAATGGGTAGAGTAAGATGACTAAAGCGTAAGAGGTCAAAATTCAATTTTCTCTCGGCTTTTCCCTAGATAACTTGTGAAACAAGTAACAAACGTGCCATAAATGAATGCTTAAAATACTACTTCCTGGCACTTATCACCCCACAAGCCTTCATCTGATTCACAAAATTGATAAGTTTGGAGATGTATTCAGCAATTTTCTGATCATCTTCCATCTGCATCAACTCAAACTTCCTTCTTAGTGATTGAAGTTTAATCATCTTCACCTTATCATCACCTTCATGGTACTTTGAAAGAATATCCCAGGCTTCCTTGGAACTAACCGTCTTTGAGATTCTTTCAAAGTTGGCTTCATCAAGACTTTGTTGAATCAAGAACAGAGCCTTGCAATCTTTCTTCTTCAGATCTCTGTGTGCGTTCCTTTGCACTTCTGTCGCATTCGCTGCTAAATCAGCTACACCATTCTACACAATTTCAAGCAAATCTTGTGCACCAAACAGGTTCTTCATCACTGCACTCCATCGTTCCCAATTACGTGCTTCAAGAATTGGAAGATGCGTATTGAAACTGCTGCTACCGTTCATGGTGATTCCTTCAGCGTTTCTTTCTGCAATTGCGTGATTGAAGATCTTGTTTAACCCTTTTTATCAAAACCACAGGCTCTAGATGCCAATTTGTTAGCGCAGCAAGCTTGTTGAACAAGCAATCAGAAAACCAGAAGCAGTTTTCTATCAGAAGCAGTTTCTATCAGAAGCAGTAACCAGAAGCAGTTTCTGGTTATGGGGTATTATGAGTTTTGAGAGAAATTAAGAGAAGAGAAAGAGTATGAATTGATGAAAGTAAAGTTGTTTATTGAATGATATCAAATATGTACAATGAGTTGTAGCTTATATACACAACTAGTTAGGTAGCTTAAAGCATAAGCAATGTAACAAACCCTAACCTCTTATTGGCTACACTCTAACAAACTTGTAACAAATTTTAAAACAAACTAAAACAAACTGTGAATAATCATTTAAACATGATTACCACTAAACTAAACTTGAATTAGTAACAAAACTAACACAGTTATGATTCATAACGAGGAAGAACTGTTGTATCCTGGAAGGATATGCGCTTATGAGGCGGATAAAATCCTCAAGGACAGTGACTATGTTGAAGGTGAGAAAAACACAAGAAGGGGGGGTTGAATTGTGTTTTAGAAAAATTCTTCGTTTCTCCTAAAAACTGAACACACTGATCAGAAGCTAAGCGAGACAGCTTCTGAAGTGATAATCAGAATCTAAATGCAGCGGAATAAAACAGAGAGAGAGAGAAGAAGAACGACACAAAGCAATTATACTGGTTCCTTCCACAATCCGGAAGTAGTCCAGTCCCCCTTGCACTTCCAAGGAGATTTCACTATGAGTAATATCTGATTACAAATGCTCAAGCACACAAGCAAGAGACTTCCAATGCTCAAGCACACAAGCAAGAGACTTCCTTTGCTCAAGAACACAATCAAGAGACTTCCTGCTCAAGCACAACTGCAAGAGACTTCCTAACTAAACAAAATTACACAGAAAATTGTTTAAGGTTGAACACTTGATATACAATCAGAGGTGCTCACAATACAAATCAGATACAGACTCAATGGACTTAAGAATTTCTAAGATATGACTTTGAGACACAGAAATTCTAAGTGAATGCAGAACAATTTCAGCAGAGGTTTAGTACTTGTGAAAATCTTGTGAGTCTTTCGTTCAGCGTTCTTGCATTACCAATTCTCTAGGTCTTCACTCCTTTATATAGAGGTGTGAGAGAGACGTTGTGAAATTGCCAGCACACCAAAGAGTCGTTGTTGAAGCTTGATCTTTCACCAATAATCTTTTGCCTGATTTGGCTGTTGTCTTATGAAGAACAAATTTGAAATCCATTCCTTATCCAAAGGAACATCTATGCAGGCGAAACCGTATTCTGGAGCTGTTTTCTTGTCCTGTAGCACGGACACAAAACAGAGTAGTGGAGAACGTGGTTGTACAATTCGTACAAAGTACAATGTCAACGCTTTCGTCCAAATTGCAAACACACGCCTTCAAACACCTTTGAAATGACCGTTGCAAACTCCACTAATCCTTTGTTTGTGTTTTCGAATCCAATAGACAGCTTTTGCATTGATAATTCTTCAATTCTTGATTCTTTGCAAATCCAGTTGATATTCAGCTTCTGGTGAAATGGCTTCTGATGAGGCAGCTTCTGATGATGCAGCTTCTGATGATATGACTTCTGCAGCTTCTGATGACGCAGCTTCTGATGATGTGGCTTCTGGACCTCTTGTCTTCAGAAGCACTATTCTTCAGGAGCAGCTTACTTCAGGAGCGCTATTTCTTCAGGAGCAGCTTGACTTCAGGAGCGCTTTTTCTCTTCAGTAGCAAGTTGCCTTCAGGAGCGTCCAAGCTTCAAATTTTTGTTGTTTCCATAGCTCTTTATTTGCTCATTCAGAACCAATGATGATGTAACTTTATAATTATGGTCCTGTACACTTGAACAAATATTAGCTAGTCCAATTTACAATTTTTAATACCTTGTTATCATCAAAACCCTTTAAGGTTCATTGTTAAACACATTTTGTTCCAACAATCTCCCCCTTTTTGATGATGACAAACAAAAGTATTTAAAATTGATCAATTGTTGTTAATCTAATTAACAAGTTGACTTTGGGGTTCTGAGGTTTGTAAGCTCAGAATCTGAGGTTTGTAAGCTCAAACTCCCCCTGAGTCTGATAGTCTTTAAGGTGAGGTTTGTAAGCTCCCCCTAAGTTCTATCCAGGTTAATTAAATTCATTTTTCGCGCAATAATATTATCAGAGCTTAAAAACAAAATTGAATCATTGAAAGAATTAACTTATAGATAAGAAGAATGGTTCAATTAATTTTACTTGAATTTTGATACTCCTTCGTTCGTTCATAGCTTATACCAATAAGGTAAAAAAAAATGATAGAAGGTTTTCAAAAATTTCAAATGCCATTAATGGGGCTCAGAGCCTTTAAATACTTGTCACATATACTCCCCCTTTTGTCATTATCAAAAAAAAAATTAAAATAAATTTAAGCATAAAAGACAAAAAGATATGAGAAAAACTCAAACAGGAGAGAGTATAAAAGAAAGTGAACTAAATAAGTCAGAGCAAAATATATGAACATGTATATCAATTGTCAGAAGCAGCTAAACAGTCAGAATCAGTAAGCATTCAGAAGCAAGAGAAATAAGACAAGATGGTTTCAGAAGCAAGGACTAAGAAATTTTAAAACAGACAACAAACAAAGAAAAACACAAGGGTGTGCAACTAAGGGTTGGTTTGTTGTTGTTTCTTCATCTCTTCCATTTCTTCAATCTTCTTCTTCAACAGTTCTTCAAGTTGTTGTTGCCTCTGAAGAAGAGCTTGTTCCCTTTCTCTAGCTTCTTGCTGCTGCTGTGCCATCTGTTTCTTCAGAAGCTTACACAGCCTTGCTTCTCTGGTCAAGTAATCCGTTTCAAAGAAGAAAGGCTGGTTTGCCAGGAGCAGTGTAGAACTTCTTACTCTAAGACTCTGATTCACTTGCTCCATTAGCCTTCTGACTGAAGCTTGCTTGACTCTGATGCATTTGGCCTTGATTTCTTCAATAACCCCAGCTGCCCGGTTTTGAAGAGATGCCCAGGAGTCTTCATATGCACCTGTGAGATCAATTGTCCTTCTTTGATCCACCAGATTATGCATCTGACTCAAGATTGTGAGAAGCTCAGAATTAATATATCCAGATTCCAGGATGTTTGTGGGTGGATGATCAAGGGTTTCAAGATCAGAATCACTGTTTTCTAAATCTTGAATGGGGTTAGGAATTGGAAAGGTAAGGTGTGTTTGTGTGTTTGAAGACGAAGGCTGGTCAGAATCAATGTGTGTGGTGGAGGTTGAGTCTTGAACATTGACTTGAGAGATGTCAACATCCATGGGAGTTGGTTCTGGAGAGTGTTCAGGTAAAGGTTGAAATTCAGTTTCAGTTGGTGGTTGTTGTAGTGAAGTTGTTGTTTGATTGTTGAGTTGGGGGTCAATGATGGCTATTGGTGATTGTGGGGGTGTTGTGGGTTTTTGTGGTTCAGGTGTTTGTTGATGGGGGTTTTCTGAAACAACATTTTCAGAAGCAGCTGCTTCTGGAGTTGTTTCAGAGGCCTTTTCTGAAGTTTTGTCTATGGGTAATTCACCTGAGTAGTGGAGAGCAAGATTGTCTAAGACAGAAGTGTCTTCTATTTGTTCAGGTGCTGATGGTGAAGAGGGTGAAGTGGGGATAGAGGTGACTGGAATCTGGATTACCTGATCTGCAGGGTCAGCTTCAGAAGTGATCTTCTGTGGATCAGCAGATTGAGAAACTGCTTCTGAAGTTCCCTCTGCTGGAGCATTTTCAAAGACGAGCATCATATCGTCTTCCTCATTGTCTTCAGTAGGTTTACCAGCAATGGCTCTTACTTCAGCCAGTTTATCTTTGTAGAACCTATCACAGTCCTCCAATCCCAAAGCCTTGAGCTTTTCATCTCTTTGATGAATGTATTGAGCTTTTTGATCCTTTCTTTCTGATATAAGATCAGCAGCACGTTCATCTGCCATCCTTTTCCTTATTCGAGTCATCTCAACCATAGGACTCACAAGTTGAAGGGGAGCCTTCTTCTTCTTCAGCTTGGGATCAGCCTCCTCTTTCTCTATTTCTTCAAGAGCTTCATCCAGCTGCTCTTGAGTGATTACCAAGTCTGCCTTACCTTTTCTCCTCTTCTGTGGAATAGAAGCAGCACCAACCTTCTGCATCTTTCCTTTTTCCTTGATAAAAACAGGTTTAGCAGCTTCTGACTCAGTACTAGTTCTGGCCTTCTTTCCTTTAGTAGGAGCAGCTTCTGATTCAGAACTAGTTCTGGCCCTTTTCCCTTCAGGTGCCTCAGAAACAGCAGCTTCTGACACAGCAACTGCCTTGGCCTTCTTGCCTTTCCCTTTAGCAAGAGCAGCTTCCTCCTGAGACCTTGCATCTTCCTCCAAGACGTACTCAGCTACTGATTGAACTAGGAAATCAGAGTCACTTTCCTTAAAGATGGGAGGAAAGTCCCTGATTATCTCAGTTTCAGCAGTTGTCATCTCTAACCACTTTTCATCTTTAGGGGCTTCTTTGATGAACTTCATAGAGCATAAGCTCCTGCTACTGATAGTCCTTTCAGCAGTAGAAACTTCGAAACATTTATCAGAAGCACTCCTTGTCCTTTTTAAGAACTCCAGCACCCTTCCTTGATGAAAGATTTCAGAAAGCAATCTTCCATAGGGTACTTGTTTTCTTCCTCTTGTAGTGCTTTCGTTTATGGCCCAGCAGAGATGATCCATTACATATCCGGGGAAGTTTATCTTTTCAAGATTGGTCATGAAATAAATTGCTAGCTTCTGTTGGTTGTTGGGTTGGTCAGACCCTCCTGCTCTTTGAAAGAAGCAATCATTACTGAATTTCACCAACATTCTGTTGTGAATCTCCATCTCTGAAGGCTTTGCATCTTTCTTCCCACCCAGAAGAGAGTTGTAGTAACCTTTTAGCAGGACATCTTCCTTCCTGACTATTTCTTGGAATCTTCCCTCTGCATGCATCCTACAAGCTTTAGCTATAACGTCCTCAGTGATGGTTATAGGAATGCCCATCACTTCAGACCTTATTTCTAAGCTATCAAATGATGTATGATTCATATCCATGACCATTTTCCCTTTCTTTGACCCCGCTTGTTTGCTTACGACTTTTGCAGGCTTTTCATTGTACACTTCAGCTTTTAACCAAAAGTCCTTGACCAAGTTCACATATGTTGGCCCATTTAGCATCTTGAAATACTCAGACATCATCTGAGTTTCTATCAAACCTTCCATGTTTACTTCATACTTCTTGAGTGAAGCAAAATCCACCGGTGACTCTACTTGAACTATTAAGGATTCCCATGGAATATCCATAGTCTTCTTTTTGTAGATGGACCCAGATTCTGATACGCTTTGCTTGTTTGATGTAGATTCTGAAACTTTTGAGCTTGATGATGCCATTTGATGATTTACGAAGATTTGAAGAAGATGAAGATTTTAGGGTTCTAAGGTTGAGAGAATGCGCTTACTTCGCAAGAGGTTTGAGAGCAAATGTGTTTGTTGTGAGTGAGTAGTGTGTGAATTGACAAAGTGTTAAAAGTAAAACGATTGCAATTCAAAAGAGACAAACAAACATAACATTAATGACAAAATTGGGGGCGCGTGAAAAGTACTTTCAAAGCTTTTAAATCATCATTGCCCTTTTAGTTATACACCAACACATACAGGCCACGTAAGAAGTTCACAGAGTAACTACCAAGTTAGTGGGCCAAAAGTTACTTTTTAAAAGGTAACTTCCAACGTTTCCACTAATTCAACTATTCAGAAGCAATAAATCCAGCTTCTGGACTTCAGATGCTGACGTCATCATCAGAAGCGAGTTTTCCTCAGAACCTCAATAAAGAGCTTCTGATGGACTACTGCTTCTGAACTAACTTCAGAACCTAAAATCCTATCCAGGAGCAAGCAAGCATTTAATCAGATACAAAGTGCATGTTCAAATTTTTCTTTATAAAATCAAATCTTTCAACAGTTAAAGGCTTAGTAAATATATCAGCCCATTGATTTTTAGTATCAATGAATTGTATATCTAAAATTCCTTTTTGAACATAATCTCTGATAAAATGGTGTTTGATTTCAATGTGCTTCGCTCTTGAATGCAAAATTGGATTTTTAGACAAACAAATAGCAGCAGTATTATCACAATAAATGGGAATACTGTTAGCAGTTATCTGATAATCTTCCAACTGATGTTTCATCCAAAGTAGTTGTGTACAACAACTTGCAGCTGAAATGTATTCTGCTTCTGCTGTAGACATAGCAATAGTTGTTTGTCTTTTGCTAGCCCAGGATATAAGATTATCACCCAGAAATTGACAATTGCCACTGGTTGACTTTCTTTCAATCCTATCACCAGCATAATCAGCATCACAGAATCCAATTAGCTTATAATCTAAGGATTTCCTATAAAGGAGTCCAAGATTGGTTGTTCCTTTCAAATACCTGAAGATTCTCTTGACAGCAGTCATATGAGATTCTCTAGGATCTGATTGGAATCTTGCACACAAGCATACACTGAATAAAATATCTGGCCTAGATGCAGTGAGGTATAACAAAGAACCAATCATACCTCTATACAGCTTCTGATCTACTTTAGTTCCTTCATCTTCTTTGCTCAGGTTGCACGTAGGATGCATTGGAGTGTTCATCACTTTACAATCTTCAAGTTTGAACTTCTTCAGAAGCTCCTTTGTGTACTTTGATTGATGAACATAGACTCCATCTTTGCATTGATTGATTTGAATGCCAAGGAAGAACTTCAGCTCTCCCATCATGCTCATTTCAAATTCATCCTGCATTAACTCAGAAAATTCCTTGCAAAGAGATGCATTAGTAGAACCAAATATTATATCATCAACATATATTTGCACAACAAGAATATCTTTCCCAAGGGTCCTTCTGAAGAGTGTAGTGTCAACCTGTCCTCTCTTAAAATCATTTTTGATTAAGAAATTACTTAGTCTATCATACCAAGCTCTGGGAGCTTGTTTCAAGCCATATAGTGATTTCTTCAATTTAAAAACATGGTCAGGATATTTAATATCCTCAAATCCAGGAGGTTGCTTAACATACACTTCTTCTTCTATGACACCATTGAGAAATGCACTCTTGACATCCATCTGATATAATATTATGCCATGATTAACTGCATAGGAAAGAAGTAACCTGATTGCTTCCAATCTTGCAACTGGAGCAAACGTTTCAGTGTAATCAATGCCTTCTTGTTGACTATACCCTTGTGCAACAAGTCTGGCTTTGTTTCTTGTTACTTCACCTTGCTCATTCAGCTTGTTTCTGAATACCCATTTTGTTCCAATAATGTTCTTGTGCTGAGGTTTGGGTACCAGATCCCACACATCATTTCTTTGAAATTGATTCAACTCTTCTTGCATAGCTAGGATCCATCCATCATCTGAAAGTGCTTCATCAACTGTTGTAGGTTCAATCATTGAGATTAGTCCAATCATTGACTCTTCTTGTCTGAAATGTGATCTTGTTCTTCTTGGACTATCTTTGTTTCCAATGATTAGCTCTTCAAGATGTGAAGACTTGTGTTTGAATGTGCTTCTGGGAGGATCTTCTTGATGTGAGTCATCTTGTGCTTCATCAGAAGCAGCTTCATCTTGTGCTTCTGATGTGGGTTCAGCTTCTGGACTATCTTCAGACTCAGCTATCTGATCAGGTTCTGGAGTAGCTTCAGGAACCTGTATCTCTGCAAAACTTTCACCTTGCTTTGAAGTTTTATCTTCAAGCTCTTTGTCATCAAATTTAACGTGCATAGATTCTTCAACACAGAGTGTTTCTGAATTATACACCCTGTATGCCTTTGACCTTTCAGAGTAACCTAAAAAGATTCCTCTTTGGGCCTTGGCATCAAATTTCTTTAGGTAGAGCTTGTTGTTCAGAATGTAACATGTACATCCAAATTGATGAAAGTAAGAGATATTGGGTTTTCTTCCTTTAAAGAGTTCATATGCTGTTTTCTCCAAAATAGGTCTAATATAGATCCTGTTTTGAACATAGCGTGCTGTATTCACTGCTTCTGCCCAAAAATGTTTTGGTAAATTGTTTTCATGAATCATGGTTCTGGCCATTTCTTGTAAAGTTCTATTCTTTCTCTCTACAACCCCATTTTGTTGTGGTGTTCTAGGAGAAGAGAATTCATGGAAAATTCCATGTTTTTCACAAAAAGCTTCAAATGGCTCATTTTCAAATTCTCCACCATGATCACTTCTGACTTTCAAAATTTTTGATTCTTTTTCAGATTGAATTTGAGTGCAGAAGCTACTGAATACATCACACGCAACATCTTTACTCTTTATGAATTTCACCCAAGTCCATCTGCTGTAATCATCAACAATGACTAATCCATATCTACTTCCATATAAGGATGCAGTACTTACTGGTCCAAATAAATCAATATGGAGTAATTCTAAAGGTCTTGAGGTTGAAACAATATCTTTTGTTTTAAAAGATGATTTCACAATTTTCCCTCTCTGACATGCACCACAGAGTGCATCTGAATAATAGTCAATGTCTGGTAGCCCTTTCACAAGTTGTAACTTACTAAGCTTAGAGATTAACCTCCAGTTAGCATGTCCCAACCTTCTGTGCCACATCCATTTCTTATCATTCACTGATAGTAGGCACATCACCTTCTGATCAGCCAGTTTAGAAAAATTGATTTTATAGACATTGTCAACTCTCTTTCCTTTGAACACAATGGATTTGTCTTCCTTGTTGATTACTGTACAGTTGGGTTTTTCAAAAAGCACATCATAACCATTATCACAAAATAGACTAATGCTCAAAAGGTTATGTTCAAGACTATCTACCAACCATACATTATTAATTGAGGTAGAGGAGTTACCAATAGTTCCTGTACCTATGATCTTGCCTGACTGGTTGCCTCCAAATTTCACATTTCCTCCCTCTTTCATTGTTAGGCTGAGGAACATGGACTTGTCTCCTGTCATGTGTCTTGAGCAACCACTGTCTAGGTACCATGATCTTTGCTTTGGCACTGCTCTTAGACATACCTGCATCATTGACATTTTTAGATTTAGGTACCCATTGTTCTATGGGTCCTGGAAGGTTAGTACTTAAGGCTTTACTCTTCACTTCTTGTACCTTGTGCTGTGAGTTGGGTTGCTTCTGATTAACCATCACCTTAGGTTTTGGTACTTCAGAAGCAGTAACTGTCTTCTTCTGAAACTTAGACTTCAGAACCCCAGATTTTGGTTTCACCAGACTCTGAGGAATAGGTTCTGATCTTTTCAGGATCCTAACCTTTGAAGTTTTGGAATCAGATTTGATCATAGCCTTTGACTTAGAGTTCTTTGGCTTTGAAGTAATCTTAGCCTTAGAACTAGAAGCTTCAGGTTCTGATTGAACAACAGTTTCCAACTCAGCCCCTTCTGGTACAAAGAATGTTTTCAGACCTTCCTTGATGCATTCACAACAAGACTTTAGATTGGTTTTCTCCAGTTTCACTTCTGGAAAACCAATTCCTTTGCCATTGTTCTTGTAAATGCTATAAATCATAGAAGCCACTCTGCTTCTGTCAATGCCAGATATAATAAAATCTTCAAGAGCAATTTCATGGTTACTTAAAGGTTTTTCATTACACTTTTCTTGTAGCTTCTGACATAAGAACCTGAGCTGATCTTCATATGTTTTACACATGAAGTCAAAGCCCCTAAGTCCTTGTTCAGAAGCTTTCAGATCCAATAAAGTTGATTTTTGCTGTTGTACCAAATCAGCATATTTTTCTTTTAAATCCTTCAACTCATTGGTTCTTACTTCAAAATGTGTAAGAAGTTCTTTAAGTGACTCAACAAGTTCATCTCTGGGAATTTTGGAATATACCTCGTTTTCATCTTCTGAGTCTGAATCTGACCCAGCTTCTGAAGTTGCTGTTGCTACCAACCCAACAACTACCTTTGCATCTTCATCAGCTTCCTCTTTATCAGATCCAGATTCACTACCTAAATCATCCCAGGTTGCCATTAAACTCTGCTTAATCTGCTTCTTGAATTTGCTTGGTTTGAATGTAGACCTCTTTGACTTGTCCTTTGACTTTTCTCTTTGAAGATCAGAGCATTCAGCAATGAAGTGACCTGGCTTCTTACAGTTGAAGCATCCCTTCTGATCTTCTTTCCTTGAGCTTCTGGAGTTACCCCTTCTGGAGAGAAACTTTCTGTTCTTCTTGGCCAGATATTGAAGTCTGTTTGAGAGCATGGCCATTTCTGCAGCATCTGGTTCAGAGTCTGAACTTGACTGTTCTTCCTCTTCAGATTCAACCACTTTGAGAGCTTTTGATGACTTGCCTTTGGATGGAAGAGCTATTGATTTACTCTTCTTAGTAGACTCATGTTCATTAAGACTTAACTCATGAACTTTGAGAGAACTAACAAGATCTTCGACACTTAAAGTGTTTAAATCTTTAGCTTCCTCAATGGCAGTCACTTTTGGTCTCCATCTGGCAGGTAAGCTTCTGAGTATCTTGCTTACATGATCAGAAGCAACATAGCTCTTCTTTAGAATCTGTAGACCAGAAACTAAGGTTTGAAACCTTGAGTACATCTCCTCAATAGTTTCATCATCCTTCATTTTGAATAACTCATACTGATGTACAAGCAGGAGAGCCTTTGCTTCTTTGACCTTCTTGCTCCCTTCATAATTTGAACAGAGAGAAGCAAACATAGCTTTAGCAGTGGATTTGTCACTCATCTTCATGTATTCTGCTTTGGGTATGGCAGTGACAAGAGCTCCTCTGATAATATGATGCTTCTTGTAAAGTTTCCTCAGTTCTGGAGTATGTTTCTTTCTATCCACAGCAGCTCCTTCTTCATCAAGGACTAAATCACCAACACCATCTTCCAGAATATCCCATAATTCTTCATCTAGGCTCATGATGTAACTGTAAAAGTTGGTCTTCCACCAAGAGAACTCTTCAGCATCTCCATTGAACTTTGGAACTTTTCCAATACTGGTTTTCTTACTATCACTATAATCATGTGAGACATGTTTATAGCTAGTATCACCAGGACCAGTAGGAGTAGGAGTAGACATGTTTTTCTCAGATCTTTGACTGTTGCACGGTTAAGTGTTACACAACAGACCAAGGCTCTAGATACCAATTGAAGGTGAGAAAAACACAAGAAGGGGGGGTTGAATTGTGTTTTAGAAAAATTCTTCGTTTCTCCTAAAAACTGAACACACTGATCAGAAGCTAAGCGAGACAGCTTCTGAAGTGATAATCAGAATCTAAATGCAGCGGAATAAAACAGAGAGAGAGAGAGAAGAAGAACGACACAAAGCAATTATACTGGTTCCTTCCACAATCCGGAAGTAGTCCAGTCCCCCTTGCACTTCCAAGGAGATTTCACTATGAGTAATATCTGATTACAAATGCTCAAGCACACAAGCAAGAGACTTCCAATGCTCAAGCACACAAGCAAGAGACTTCCTTTGCTCAAGAACACAATCAAGAGACTTCCTGCTCAAGCACAACTGCAAGAGACTTCCTAACTAAACAAAATTACACAGAAAATTGTTTAAGGTTGAACACTTGATATACAATCAGAGGTGCTCACAATACAAATCAGATACAGACTCAATGGACTTAAGAATTTCTAAGATATGACTTTGAGACACAGAAATTCTAAGTGAATGCAGAACAATTTCAGCAGAGGTTTAGTACTTGTGAAAATCTTGTGAGTCTTTCGTTCAGCGTTCTTGCATTACCAATTCTCTAGGTCTTCACTCCTTTATATAGAGGTGTGAGAGAGACGTTGTGAAATTGCCAGCACACCAAAGAGTCGTTGTTGAAGCTTGATCTTTCACCAATAATCTTTTGCCTGATTTGGCTGTTGTCTTATGAAGAACAAATTTGAAATCCATTCCTTATCCAAAGGAACATCTATGCAGGCGAAACCGTATTCTGGAGCTGTTTTCTTGTCCTGTAGCACGGACACAAAACAGAGTAGTGGAGAACGTGGTTGTACAATTCGTACAAAGTACAATGTCAACGCTTTCGTCCAAATTGCAAACACACGCCTTCAAACACCTTTGAAATGACCGTTGCAAACTCCACTAATCCTTTGTTTGTGTTTTCGAATCCAATAGACAGCTTTTGCATTGATAATTCTTCAATTCTTGATTCTTTGCAAATCCAGTTGATATTCAGCTTCTGGTGAAATGGCTTCTGATGAGGCAGCTTCTGATGATGCAGCTTCTGATGATATGACTTCTGCAGCTTCTGATGACGCAGCTTCTGATGATGTGGCTTCTGGACCTCTTGTCTTCAGAAGCACTATTCTTCAGGAGCAGCTTACTTCAGGAGCACTATTTCTTCAGGAGCAGCTTGACTTCAGGAGCGCTTTTTCTCTTCAGTAGCAAGTTGCCTTCAGGAGCGTCCAAGCTTCAAATTTTTGTTGTTTCCATAGCTCTTTATTTGCTCATTCAGAACCAATGATGATGTAACTTTATAATTATGGTCCTGTACACTTGAACAAATATTAGCTAGTCCAATTTACAATTTTTAATACCTTGTTATCATCAAAACCCTTTAAGGTTCATTGTTAAACACATTTTGTTCCAACATATGTCACGCCTCAGGTTACATAATAATGGTTTAGTGTTTTGCAGGTTATCACTTTCATGGTGTCATGTTTGTTTACTTCGATTTTGCCGACATCAAATTACCGCAATTTGAAGAACAGATAAGTTTATTGTTCTCTCTTTTAGCTATATTTTATTGAGGCTTGTATTTATATATGTTGATTATTATTCAGAAATAATTATTATGACGAATTTTTACAACAATCTTGAGGATTTTATAATTGTTTGATGGCAAAGCTGAAAAGGAATGACGAGAATTGAAAGCAATGTTTTGTTCATCCTCTTAATCTAATTGATCAGTGCTTGAGTAATTATCATATATATGTTTGATGTTCCTGTTGATTATTGTTACGTATAATTAAATTATTGTTGATCTATTATATAATATACAATTGTTTTGGGATTACTTTTGTTGTCCTTTATCATGCTTAATTATTTTAAGAACATGCTGGTAATTAGTACGCCTCTAGAATAATAGAAGGTAATAGGCTGTGTTGGTATAAATCAATAAGCAGTTTACAAATTAAGCGTACTGATCAATCCAGTAATATCTTATGGTATCTTTGTTGCAGTTGTTGGATGCTTGTAAAACTCAACTTCAACTAGGGCTTGCTCCTTCTTCTCGTCCACTCGGGAATTAAGCCTTACCTTTCGCTACTAACCTGTTAAATGGAGTTGAGCTGGCTACAAAAAAATTGCTTCAGTGATGGTTGCTTCATCAAATCAAATATAGGTACGTGGTGAACTAATTGGTGTGCACGGAACTAATGGTGAATAAGTTTTCATAATTTTTCTGGTATAACAAATGGTTCGTTGAATTTTTCTGTTCATTCAAGGTGATCAATTTCTTTGTAAGTTTTAAACTCTTCTCCCCTTGAAATCATCCATAAGGGGTCATACATGCGGTAATGTTATTTTTCATTTAACTCAAATATTCTTTTTTGATTTGAGACTCTATCACAACCTACAATTTGAGTATAGACTATTCACAAATTTATTTGAGAATGATAGAGACTTTGTTTACATGACTTATAATTTTAGCAGAAACATGTATGAATTGCTATTAAATTAGAAGGGATCATTCTTTATTTTATTGATTGATTTATACATGTTTAGGGAATCTTAAATTTGTGAAAACTGGATATGAATATGAAATATTAGTGAGAAATTGTCACGTTTTTATAGCTGCACAAATAATGTGATCAATTTATTGTGGGGAAATTTATATGTATAATGAGAATTATTTTGACTCCGCTTATGTCAATATCATGGTTTGAGATATTTTATTTATTGTGAAACAATACTTAATTTTATTATTGGCACCAAACTTGGATTAAGAAACTTACGGAGATATTTGAAACTAGCGCAATATTGAGATGTTGTCGCTTAGAAATAATCTTAGACCTGTATATTGTTATGACACTGTTATACCCTAATTTTGGACCTAAAAATACTAGCTCAATTCTTCTCTTCTTGCATTTCAAGTCATTTGATGTGTCTCTGATCAATTGCATCTTTCTCTGCATCTCATTTCAATGTCATTTGCAAAATTCATGGAAAAAGGGTATTTTAGTCATTTCCTGCATTCAAATTCATTTTAGTCCTTGAAAATTGTTTGTGTCTTTTCATTTGATTTGTATAAGCCCTTGTTTCATTCCCATGTTAAAATCCATTTCAAAAAAATTACATTTGAAGTCATTTTGAGTCAGTTTAGCCCCTAGGGGCATTTTAGTCATTTCCTATGTTAAAATTTCTTTCAATCTTTGAAAAGTTGTCCCTGAGTCCTTTCAATCGGTTTGAATGAGTTTTTGTTTAACTCCATGTCAAAATCCGTTTTAAAAATTACATTTGATATCATTTTGAGTCAGTTTAGCTCCTAGGGGCATTTTAGTCATTTCCAGTGTTAAAACTTTGTTTAATCTCCAAAAATTGTCTCTGAGTCTTTTCAATTGGTTTGAATAAACTCTTGCTTCAATTCCCTGTTAAAAAACCATTTTAAAATTGCATTTGAGTCGTTTCGAGTCATTTTAGTCCCCAGGGGCTTTTTGGTCATTTCACACGAAATTTTGGCAGAGAGAGGTTACTTTAAAGTACCTCATTTAAGTAATTGGTTCATTTTAGTCCGTTTTGTTATTTTTAATCGTTTCACTTTACGTTATTTTCAAATTACATTTTTTACCAATTTTATTTTAATTACATTTTAGTCCTTTTGTTATTTTGCATTTTAGTCCTTTTATTTCAGTTTTTGCAGATTAGCCCAAAGGGAGTTAGTTACAGTCCAGGTACACGTGGCAGATTATGACAGGCCAGAATATCACATGTGTCAGCTATAAATTCCAGTCATCACAGTCAAAGGGTCAGGACCATTCATTCTGTTACACATCATCAAAAACACATTCCAGTTTTCTCTCTCTGCTTTTTTCGATCGAAACCCAAAGTTCTTGATGAACTTGATGAATATTCATCAAGAATATCAAGAACATTCATAACAAACTTTCCAACTAACCAATCCAAAAACTCTCTAGATTCTCACACCAGAATCATCATCATCAACACTCATCATCACCGAACCCTAATTCAACAAAATTCCAGAAATTCGACACTGTAATCGATTCAAATCACCACCGTAACCTCATTCCTACTCAAAAATTTCCAGAAGATTCATCAAACACAAACACAAGACTGAATCACAGTGATGAAATCTGCGAAACGGTTCACACATCAACAGTATCGTAAGAACAGCTCAAATCGAGTTCAACACATATAAACTCGAAATCATTCAAAACAAGTTGAAACAGAATCAAATCCGAAAGTACAAAAGCAAAATCGAAGGTGCTTAGAAGCCTTTCGTCGCGTTCTCGTTATCTCCGGTCTAAACTCAAGGTAACAGTTTCATTTCATAAGTTGTTCATCATTTCTTGCTAAATTTTTTTTTCGAAACCATAAGTGTAGATCTAGGCCACACAACTTTGATTTTGAAACAACTAGTTTCATATTTGAACGGAGAAGGCGAAGACGAAGCTTCCTGTGTAAAAATTTTTAGAAAAAAGGATAAAAAGTGCTCCAGTGCGGCGGCGCTACGGCCGACCACCGCATCGGAGCGTATTCAGCCGTCTTCTCCGTTTAACTTCCGGTGGTCAGTCCTAGAGAGAGAGAGGGAGAGAGTTTGCAGACTTTTAGAGAGTGAAAGAAAGGATGAAATGAACAAAAAACCGGTTCAAGGCCTTATATAGGCCTGTGAACCGGTTCAGCCCGTTGCCTGTGCCCAACGTGGCCTGTTACCTCCCCTAAGGCCCAATTTCCATGTCTGTAGGTCTCCTGCTACGCACACCCCCCTTCCTTGTGTGTTCTTGACAATTCCTTGCTTTTTACACCCATGTTTGCTCCAAATTGCTTGATAAAATTTCTAAAATTTTTCTAGTTGTTTTTCTTGATATTTTTTGTTAATTCTTGATGTGTTTTATATGTTAAAATTGCTTAGAAAAATATATGTGAAAATATTGATTGATTGTTTAGTTTAGTATTTTAACTTTGGTAAAATCTTGAAAAAACTTCCAAATTGTTTGAACATTCTTGTGGTTAATATTGATATATGAGACTTGATTCTTGTGTTTCTTCCTTGCATGTTAAAAAAATGGATAAGAGTCTATGCAAAATTTTCTTGTGATCTTGTGGTACTTCTTGTCCATTTTTGTGAAGTTTTGCATGCTTTTGATTCTAATATTTTGCCACATTATGTTGACACTTAATATGCAAATATGTGATGTGTTTACTCTTGGGAATTGTGTTTGTTTGGCTGTTTCGAAAATGCAAATTGTGAACTTCTTGTCTTGTAAGTAATGTGTATTGTTACAATGGGAAATAATGTGTGAAATGGATTTGAAAATGCACTATAGGTCTTGGCTTATATTTGTCCTTATGATTCTCATAATATGGCTGAAATAAACCATTTGAAAATTACCATTGATATGAGGATTTTAAGTCTGGAATTTGCTTTGATGTTAGGGCAATTTTTCAAGTCCATTTTCCCTTTTTTTTTGGCTAAAGTTTTTGTTACTTTTTGGTTAAGTCTTGTCCATTTTGTTGTGCAATTTCTACTTGCTTTATTTTGCATATTATATCTTGTACTACTAATCCATTTGTTTCATGTTTCATACATCATGAGCATTCCATACTTCATCTCCTCCTTCACTTTATTTCTTGCACTTTAATTCTCATGCCAAGACTTAGTATGTAAAGTCCTAGGAATTTTGTATTTTACTTCATGCAATTTTAAATTCTTGCAAGACCATAGCATGTATCTAGGCCAATGATGTAAAGGACAATGGACTCTAATGATGTACACCGACACAAGCACCGACACATGCACACACATCACATAGATATTTTTAGATGTATGTTTAGGATATGTATGCTTAGATGTATGTTTAGGAGATTTGAAACTTAGAAAAAACTCTCTTTTCCAAAAAACATGAACAACATCACTCAAATCATTTTCTAAATAAACCTTGGGATCAAATCCCATTGAATTTTCCTTTTCGTTTCTTAAATAAAATCTTAACAAATTCTTAATCATACTTAGACTTTTTTTGCAAAATGACTAATTCAACCTCATATTTTCACAATCTTATGCCCTTGAGGCCTCTCTCTCTCATTCTTCAAAATTCCATTTTCAAACTTAAAATCAATCAACAAAAAACAAAAACATTTTTTGAAGAGAACTACGGTGGATTTGATCCCTTAAAAGGGTACGTAGGCAAGGAAACAATATTCCTTCAATTCAAATAAAATAAAATCCAAAAACCTTCTTCTCCCTCCAATTCTTCACTTAGTAAACTCTTAGGTATAAATATCATTTTTTCAAATAGCATTTAAAAATAAAGCTCGCGCGTAGAAAGTAAAGACGGTTCCTATAGGATACTATAGTCGTTATGGGTGCCTAACACCTTCCCGTAGCGAAAACAACTCCCGGACCTCGATTCTCAAGGGTTTTGCTTATTTTTTCCCTTCCTAAGAAAAAATGAGATATCAAAGGTTAACAAGGTTCAAACGTAATCAATGTTTGACACCCGAAAACCAAGATAAAACAGATACTTGATATAAGAATGCGATATTTGAGAGATATCATGTATTGTTGATTATCCATTGTATTATTAAAATAATACAATGATGTTTGATTTATTTATATGAGTGGATTTATTTTCCCCAATGTGTGGGTGTCGTCACTTGGAAGCATTTCAAGTAGACCTGTATAATAAATTTAATCATAGATTTAATTATTCCCTTTACGGAGATGTCGTCACTTGAAAAAAAAAATCAAGTAGACCTGTATAATAAATCCACACGTAGAGTTATATTTTTCCAATGTGGGGGTTTGTCGCTTAGAATTTATCTAAGTAGACCCGATGAAACATATCAAAAAGTCAGTTTGACAATATATGAGATATTTTTTAAAGTGGATAATCCATTGTATTCAAATAATACAATGACGTTAATTAGATATGAATCCAATGACAATATATTTATAAATAAATTTATCTTATTGATGCATATGTTGTCACTTAGTAGACAACTAAGCAGACCTGTATGAATTTATTATAAAAAACAAGTTTATAATTGTTAACTTGGTGAATATGAGATTAATTGACTGAGAGACGTCTTAGTCAATATTCTTTGATGAAATAAATTTTTGTCTTCATCAATGTGTGTAAAGTACGTACTAATAAAGCCCCTGGGATGAAATAAATTTGTGAGCATCGAGGGGATTGAGACTTAAGCCAATCGAAATTGACATGTGATAGGAACCCAACCTTTGTGATTGGAGATCCCATGAAGAAGGTTCAATGTGGTAAGAACAAGTCACATGTTAGTTCTGCTAGCGCTAAATTTAATCCTAGTCTCTTTCCTATGGTGTATTTGAGTAAGTGCTAGACACTGCAATATTGAGAGGATAAGCTATAATGCTTTCAACGATTATCATATCCTTTATGGGTGGTGTATGACTTGCAGCATACACTTGATGAAATCGCCTATATGAGTGTCAAGTGGGGCCGCTTGAATGAGATCTTGGCAAAATCTCTAGAGCACTCATGAATACCAGGCACGCGCACGGCCTATTCGCGCACAACCGCGTAACAACATGAATTGTGGGGGTGTAGTGTGATTATGAGACCTCTGGCATACAACAAGTGTCTTGGGTTCCATAGCTTGCTAAACCAATTCACTGTGTGTTAAGTCTTATTAATCTAGGACGGGTTCCATAGCTTGCTACACCGTTCCGATGCATTACATCTACGATGTTTATCCAGGAAAAACTCTTTTTTACCTTTTAGTTTAGCTTTTGAAATATGTGGGGGATTGTTGTAATTTTAGAGTTTTATTTTATTTCAAAAGTTAACATAAATTGGTCATTTTGACACCTGCTCTAATTCATGATTTTATAAACTACATGTCATGGTGTTTTGACCACGTGATGCTTTACTCAGTCCAAAACTTATTCTTCTAAATTCTGTTTGGTGTTGCTTTGACCATGAGTCTGTTAGAAATTTTCCTATTATCATGCCTTACTTCCCCACTAGTAGGAAAAAATAATGAGCACGTTCCTTCTTTATTTCCTTCATTCTGATCAATATAAATAGTATCCACCAGCAGCAAACTAGCGACCTGTTCTCTTTCAATATTTTATTCCTGGATTGTATCTCCTGTGTTTAGCAAATTCAAGCTGTTCTGTCACCTCCAGTTATGATTCATAACGGGGAAGAACTGTTGTATCCTGGGAGGATACGCGCTTATGAGGCGGATAAAATCCTCAAGGACAGTGACTATGTCACGCCTCAGGTTACATAATAATGGTTTAGTGTTTTGCAGGTTATCACTTTCATGGTTTCATGTTTGTTTACTTCGATTTTGCCGGCATCAAATTACCGCAATTTGAAGAACAGATAAGTTTATTGTTCTCTCTTTTAGCTATATTTTATTGAGGCTTGTATTTATATATGTTGATTATTATTCAGAAATAATTATTATGACGAATTTTTACAACAATTTGAAAATGTGTAAATGTTGTATAAATCATTTATCATCATAAAGACAAAAAAAGAGGAAATTAAAATGTGAAGATCATGGTTCTATAAACACAACTCACTTGGTAACTACAAGGAGAATATCATGCAGGGATTAGGGTTTGAATCTCAAACTCCCTGTTTCTTCACATTTAAAATGTGTGAGTCCAGCTACTAGACTATTTGACAAAATAAAAATGGGAAGATCATATGAAAAAATAAATTTGTTGAAAAATGTTGATTATATGCTTAGAAAGAAGAAGGCTAACAACAATAGTGAATTTGTTAATTTTAAAGCAAATTTTCTAATAACAATTTTCTAATAACCTCCGACAACAATTTTCTAATAAAACATATTTAAATTTACGCGTTTTACACATCTCCAACCAAACCCCATTGTCGGACAAACTTTTGTCCCAAATTTTTTTTTTTTGGTACAACTTTTATCCCAATTTAGCAGCATGACGAATTTAAATTAACACCAAGTAAATCCTTGTGAAAATCTACCTTCAATCCCATATACTAGTTCAAGCAGTAGCATATTTTTACATTGAATCATAAGGTACTCCTCTTGAGTATGGACGGAAAGGACAAACGTACAAGACACATATTTTTACTTAGTAGTTAGTATTATATAGATATTTTTTTTTAACTCATTCTGATTAATTCGATTGAAAATATATTTTCAACGAACCTTAATTATGAATGAATCTATTGCAACAAAAGATGTAAAAAGAAAGATTTTTCAATAATAAAAAAGGGTACAACTTTATTGATTCATTCAGAAAATCAAAAATCTTAAGACCAACATTGATTGAACCAATTTTTTCAGTCACCGGTAAATGAAATATCTAGTCCAGCACTCTTCGTCATTAGAAATCTGGAAACCTCTTAAGAAACTCACATACGATGGAGCACAAATCAAAGAGTTCATACCTTCAAAAGCCAAGAGTAAAAAGCTGAATCCTCTGTCTCAACCCAGTGTCCAAACTAAGTTCTTCGGTTTGATTGCCATTTACTAATTCATATAAGTTGTAGCAATGCGGGGACACTCAACCCCTCCACTACTTTTTAATAGGGGCCTCTAATTTATGAGTAGTGTTATTTGAACAACTATATTAGACAACTTATGTGACAACTTCTTTTTTCTTTCTTTTCATTGGTCAAAAACAATGGAGAGAGAAAAAGGAAGAGAGAGAGAACAATAGTATAATGTGAGTATGAGAGAGAATGTTGTCAAAAAGTTGTTACAAAGTGGTTGTACAAATATCATTTCTCTAATCTGAGTTTAATGTGTAAATTAGCAAGCTATATAAGTGGGTGTAGTTTGTTAATTTACATCTTAGTATTTTTAGGTGAATGTAAATTAGCCACCCTTTTTAATAAAGCACAACCACTTGTAACTTCCTTTACGGTATTTTAAATAGGGCTGGACAGAATATCCGTACCCGCCCGAAAACCGGCCAAACCGGTGAAACCGTGACCATTCGGGTCGGGTGTATATGGACCGCGGGTTGGTGATTCATGCTTTTTCGGTTTTATACAGTTATGGACGGTCGGATTCGAATTGCAAAAATCAATCCATCGGTACCCAGCAACCGACCGATTGTATGCCAGGAATGATAAAAATTAACACTTTTACAATGTGAAAGCTGGCTTGCATAGGGAAGACGTGTTGTCTCTCTCAATTGTCTTGGAACTCTCAAAAACTATTCACTTTCAAGGCATTAATTTATGTCTATTTTTAATATTTTATATTTTCAAATCACTACTTTATGATCATAGTCATTGCACATCAGCATACACGCATCACATCTCCTACTGGAACTAGTAGTCTGCCACTACTACAACTACAATTCCTTCAGATCTAGAGCTTTTCCTCAATCAGCTCCACAAATCTCAACTCTTTCTTCTTCTACTTCTTCCTTTATTATCAACACAGACAACACAATCATTTTTCATTTTTTACATGTAATAAGTTGTGAATACCTACAAATCCAAAACCTTTCTTCCTCACTGTTATTTCGTTTTTTCTGTAATTTTTGTACCAGAATCCAAAACCGGCAGAGTCCGGCCGACCACCCGCTGAAATCGTCGAACCGCCAACTGTCGAAACCGTAGGCTCAAACGGACGGAAACGGACTGTAATATTCACACCGTCGATTTGACCGATTCCGGATTTTGAGACCGAGAACCGCCCCGAACCGCCCGTTGTCCAGCCCTAATTTTAAACATCATACAACTCCAACTTTTTTTAAGTAGAAACTTCAGGAACAGTTTCTTGGTAATCATATGTAAGTCAGTTTAAATTTATCAAAAAAATACAAAGATGCATATCACATTATCTTTAAAAAAAATGCATATAAAATCAAATGCTACATAAAACGAAAATAAATAATGATTTTAGACCAATTAAATGTGGAGAATGAGGTACAACTCATATCGTAATAATTATATTATATGAGTTTTCAAAATTGTCTACCAGATGTCATGGTTTTACATTAATTTATTTATAAATAGATTCGATTATTGGTATAAAAATAAATAAATGGATTAGATGAACATGTTGATTATAAAACTGCAAAATAAATTAATAATACGGATCGAAAATTAAGGTCTTCAACTTTAATGCGACTTACACGTTACAACATGTTTCAGGATCTATACATGACATGTGAATTACATTCTATTGATTTGTGTTCTGTAACCAAGCCAGTAAGCATCCATACACAAGATGAGTATCATTGATTTACGCAATGTATGTTTTTATAAAAAAGACAAAATGAAATAAGTTTTCCATGGAATTTCAGCACGAAGACGGGTTTGGCGCAAGGGCCAAACAAATAACAAAACAATCTAGAATTTTATGCCTTAGAATTTTGAGCCAAAAAAAAGTCTCACAATATAATTTAAACATCATCCGGTCACTATTATAAACAAAAATCAATATTTTAGATCCATTTATTAAATGAAGTATGTGGTCTATAATAAAGATCACATACATCATTAATTGAATGCATCTAAAATAATATTTTTCTTTATAATAGTGACATGAGGGTGTATATAGGAGAAGCTAGTTTTAAATGGTTGCTCAGAATACCTCATATCCTCCCTGACTAAGCTTCAGACGATATCAAACACTTTTTTACAAAATTCGATGCATCTTTAGCATAAGTAGTTACTGGCGGGTGAAATCGGTGGATGTTGAACAACAATTCCTTCAATGCATCTTTAGCATAAGTAGTTGCTGGCGGGTGAAATCGGTGGATGTTGAACAACAATTCCTCAAAGTGGTGGGGTATTGGTAAACACTCAGATGATCAAATAAAAATTCATCATGAATGTGAAGTTTTTAGGTTAAAAAAGTTTGTACATGAGTAAAGTCGATGAGTTCGGTGGATTAGGTTTTAGAACCCAAAACTCTAACTTGGTTAGTTGTCTCTTTTAGACATTTGTATATACGATGTCATAAGATACGATTTGAATGGTTTCGATTTAGTGGTTTTCGAGGGAGTTCTGGTTTAGTAGTGATTTAGGGTGACCAGATCAAATGATAGATTGACATTTTACCCGATCAATAACAAGTATAATATACAACGGAAAAAACTAATAATTTTAAGGTTTAAATATGTCATTGGTCCCTGCACTTTCATCAAATTTTAGCATTGGTCCCTGCACTTTTTTTTGTTTGGCATTGGTCCCTGCACTTTGTAAAAATATTCGTATTGGTCCATCTGTTAACTTTTTGTTAAAAAAAACACAAAACTAACGGAGTGCCACGTGGCCCAATCATTTCATGCCACGTGGCACCAATACCAATATTTTTACAAAGTGCAGGGACCAATATCAATATTTTTACAAAGTGCAGGGACCAATTCCAAACAAAAAAAAGTGCAGGGACCAATGCCAAAATCTGATGAAAGTGTAGGGACTAAAAACATATTTAAGCCTAATTTTAATTAAGGATAATAATTGCTTTATAAAGTAGTAATGTGAAAATGATAAAGTCAATGAACAAGTTAGATTATTTTGGTCAAAAATATTTTGATTCTTCAGCATCTTTCTTAAATTAAAATAAGCAAAAATGAAAGTATAAGGATCAGATCAGAGGTGGCATTTAGCTTGCGACAATGAAATTGTTTCCCATCATGAAAAAGTTTTTTTTGACCTTCAGATTAAAGAGGAACACATATTTTATGATGGTCTGCCCACACTATATCATCCATCAACATTCTCTCTCCTCCATTCCCCATTCATGCAGTCACCCACCACACCCATTGTTTCCTGCTGATTTAGTCTACTGAATCAAATCTAGTTAATATGTATGATTCTTATGTTTGAAAAAAACGCAAACCACATCAATAACTTTTCTTTATTCATATGTTTGATTCTTATGAACTCCGGTTAATATTGGTAGTAAAAAATACAAACGTAAATATTTGATGCAGCTCAATCTTCTCTACCACGTCAATCCTCCTCCTGTGAAGACAATAAAATTCCAAACCCTCTTCTTATTCTTTCTTTTGTTCAATTGTCTATGGCACAAGAACCCAACAACATATCAACCATTCCATAAGTTGAAAAACCTTCAAACTCTTCCTCACCTCAAATAAAAATGAAATTAGATCTGGGAAATGAAATAAATCAGAGAAAAAGTTTTTAATCTAAAAACAACAACAACATTCATATCATGTAAAGCATATTGCTTAAAACCTTTCAAACCCATCACCCCCAATTTTCACACATTAAATTTCCATTACAAATCAAATTACCTTCTTTTATTGTGGGATTCAAGTGAAAAGTATCAAATCAAAATAAATATATAATATAAAATAAATAAGAAGATTGGTTTGTGAGAAATTGTGAGTGGTAAAATAATAAGTTTGGTATTTCATTTCTCAATTTGGGAGGAAAAAAACTATAAAGAGAGCGAGGAGAGATGGTTGTCGTGATTTAGAAGAGGTAGGACAATGAACTTGATGTTGCTGGTGGAGTGGTGGTGGTGGGTTAGTGGAAATCACGTTTTTTGTTTGAAGGAAATTTTGATGCCATTGAAGGTGGGGAGTAAGTGAGGATGGAGGAGAGAAGGGTGATGGAAGTGGAGATAATGTGAAAAAATATAGTGTTGAGAGTATATGATAAGAATATGTTCTTTATTTGATCTAACCATTAAAAATAACTTTCCCATTATGGGAAACAACTTTCCATTCCCATGCTAAACCCCACCCAGATGAGAAGGACTTTATGGTGAAAAGAATAATGGGCCGTGCGTCACCGATGCCGTAAGGTAAGGGCGTCAAATTTTTTGGAGAATGCATACCTATGAAGCCCGGATACTCCAAAATGGTGCCGTACCCGTGTCGGATACGTATCGGATACCGATACTCCGCGGATACTCCCGGATACGTATCCCAGAAGTATCCGAATGATTTAATTTAATTTTTATTTAAAAATATATTGGATACCTTAAGGATACGTTAAGGATACTCCCGGATACGTATCCCAGAAGTATACGAATGATTTAATTTAATTTAATTTTTATTTGAAATTTTTATTTGTATTTTGATCACAAGTATTAATTTTTGTAAATTGGGATCATTATATTGACCATTACTTGAAAAGGGTGACTATCTTCATACTACCTTAGTATCATCATGGTGCAGGTTGTTTATATGGTATGTTTTGGTTTAAAGGATGCTATCTTAGTTGGTGAATGGTCCATTGTATTTTGACTTGGTGTAATTAGTTTTAAGATTTCACGCTATTTATTTTTTGTGCGTTTATGTCTAATATATATATATATATATATATATATATATTAAAAAAAATTGTCAACGTATCCAAGCCGTATCGTATCCTAAATTTCAAATTTTTGACGTATTCGCGTACCCGTATCGTATCGTACCCGTATCTGTATCCGTATCGGGGCTTCATAGATGCATACCTAACAATAATATTATTTTAGTTTTTTTATTTTATTTTTTATTCCACCTAAATACAATTTTTTTTAATTGCAAAAGTTAATGATTAGTTATCAGATTAATTTTTTTCTTATTTGTTTGAGATTGAATTAAGACTAAAATTTCTTATCCGTTAGATATATTCACTCTTATTTTTTATTCATTTGTGGATTGGTTTCTTTATTATTTCTCTGACGAAGTATAGAAACGAAAATTATAGAAAATGGATTCAACGAGTTTCGCAATATAAAATTTGGGTTGCTCATCGTATGATAATAAACAAACACAAAATAAGTTCATTGCTTCACGCTATTAGAAACCTTAGAAAGATTGGTTTGTTTTCTAGTGATTGATAATTTTGATGAACCATATCAGCCAATAGGCTTGCATTCTCTTTCTCATTAGAGAGAGTGACCAGATCCAGCCATAAGTGACTCAGTCAATAATGGGATCTTAATACACTTCATTATGATAATTTTTTTTTTTGAAAGAATTATGATAATAAAATTGTTATTTAAACTTTGCGAACCCCATTCTCTATAATGTAGATCCAAATAAATTTGATCATAAAAATCATTATTTGAAGATATTTATATATAGGGTCTTGCTAACAAGTGTCCTAAGGGCATTGTTTAAGGAACCCACAAAAAGAAACTATGTCTTGAAAATACAAGTCCAACACATGTTAAAGTCATGACCGTATAATTTCCAATGCAAAAGTTGTTACTTTTAGATGCTTAAACAATGTCCTTAGGGCACTTGTTAGCATTTTCCTTATATATATCGTAAAAGATTAAACATATGCAAACGACAAAAACATTTGAACTAAAAATTTGGAACATATTCAACATTCAAAGCTTACAAAAAAATGTAGTACATATTTAGATATTTAAACATGCTTGACAGAAAAAACAATAAGGTTAATAAAGAAGTGATAACTAACTTTCTCTAAAAAAAACTAACTTACCAAGTAACAACGACGAGATGAGAAGAATATAGTGATTGTAAGAGATACAAATCAAGAGGCATTAGAGACTAGGACATCAGGATGTGAAGAAGATGACATTAGTAAGAGAAAGCAAATCAAGAGTGGTTAGAGACGACAACAAGATCTGAAGAAGAGGGTGAACGTGAGAGGAACAATGATTTCTTTCATGACAATGGTTTCTTCAAAATGGTTTCGTTAAAATTACTAGTAGGTTTTAAGTCGACTATATAAACCACTTAGACATATTTTCTACGCTAGTTGTCTAAATAACCGATTTAAATCGCGTTGCATATATTTCATTTCATAAATATAACTCATTAATGTTTTTCTTTAAAAGAAAAACTCATGAATGTTTTACACATCCAATTTTTATATAACCGACTTAGAAGTGGTGTATTTTACTCCTTATATCGCACTAATGTTTTTTTTATAGTTTTCATAATCCTATCTAATATTACACATCAAATATAACACACTCTCTTCAAAAAAAAAATAACACACACTATATCTCACTAATGATTTTTTATAGTTATCATTAATCTTATCTAATCTAATATTACACATCAAATATAACACACACAATGCAAATACAAATTAGGTTTTAATAAGGGTGCACATAGGCCTATTTTACAAGGCACTTAATTATACTCTTTTTCCTCCTTTGCCGGTTAAGTACAGCTTGTGCTAACCGAGCTTAATAATATCTGCTGATTCAAAAACAAAAAATAAGGGTGCACATATAAGACAAAAAGGGGTACTTAGTTCCCTTCAACTAATCAATGAGTTTATCCTTAAGGAAAATTATCATATACTATAAAATAACGACGACTAAAGAAACCAAAAGTTGCTTTCAAATGACACATACACATTGATATTATTAGTGGGAGGTTCGATAAGATGAAGTATTTGCTCGCACGTCCCCTAATAAACAAAGACCATAAATGTAGCGTAGCCAATCTGTCAACATGAATCCCCATTTTTTAAAGGCCTTTGCCTAATCTCTCACCTCCTTCTCCCTTAAATTTCTTATTTGTCGACTTGCCTTTCATTTTGTGCAATCTACCTAAGCCCATTTCCATGCTTAGATACGTCCATAGCCACATTAATCATCACATATATTAGATCAACATTACCACACAGAGACAAGCTAATCTGCTCCAAATCCCAAGAAAATGAAAAGAAAATTCAAAAACCCACATACTCACCAAGAGGAAGACACTGACATATCTCAAGATTCCACTCCTTCTTCCACCTCATTTAACATCGATGGCTCAGTCACTTCCCACTCTTCTTCTTCATCTAAGAAAAGGTTAGTACACACACTTATACTCTAATTACACATCCAATCCAATTAATTATATTTCCTAATGATTAATGACCATAATTTCCCACTACTCAATCCGATCTTGAGATGTTACAAAATTAAAAATAATAATCTGAATTGTTTTGTATATATTGTTAAAGCAGGCGAGCCATACAGAAAAGGGTGGTGCAAATCCCAATCAAGGAACCTCATGGATCAAGGCTAAAAGGAGAGAGTAATACACCACCTTCAGATTCATGGGCATGGAGAAAATATGGCCAAAAACCCATCAAAGGTTCCCCTTATCCCAGGTATGTATCTATAAATGTAATCTAATGTAATGTAGCAACTAATTAAATATACTGATATAGTCATGTAAAATAAAAATAAATAATTTTATTGCATCTTATATGTTTAGATCATGACAAGTATATTTGGTAATTTTAAGGTTTGTGTGAAAGTAGAAGAAACTGAAAGTAGGTTTGTTTTGTCTGTGTGTGAATTGGGACATGTACAGAGCGTACTACAGGTGTAGCAGTTGCAAAGGTTGTCCAGCAAGGAAACAAGTAGAAAGAAGCCGTGTGGACCCCACAATGCTCATCATAACCTACTCCTCCGACCACAACCATGCATGGCCGGTTTCAAAAACTACAACAAGACTCTCCCTCAAGAAAACCGAACCAGCCCCGGTCGAACCCGATGAGAAATTTGCAGGCCACTTGGTCTTGGACGACGAGTTGGGGTGGTTGGGAGAGATAGACACAAAGTCATCAGCTATTCTGGAGAGTCAGATAATGGCAGAGTTTGATGCTGACATGGCGTCCGTGTTTTTGCCGATGAAGGAAGAGGATGAGTTGCTTTTTGCTGACCTTGGAGAGTTGCCGGAGTGTTCTACGGTGTTCCGGCATGGGTTGTTGGATGCACGACGGCGGTTAACGGCTCCATGGTGTGGGACCACATCTTGACAAATTGGTGCCCCGTTTGACACGTTCTTCGTGCGTACCTACACAAGAAAAAGATACTACATTCTATTTTATTCTACTTTTTTTTCTTCTTGTTTTCAGATTGTCGTTATTTTAAATTTTTTTTATTTTGTTGAGATTAGTAGAAAAATGAAGATCGAAGAAACAAAGAGTAGGTTTTGGTGTGAATGGAAAGAGAGGATTGGGGAAGGAAATGATGTGGCAAATATGTACCAATTTTCAACGTGGTTTGTAATTAACATAACTTGGTCTTTCCTTATGAGCAGCTTGCGCCATGTTACTTTCAAGATCTTAATGTTATCTGTTTTGTGGCGGCACCCATTTCTTCTTCGCTGACTTTTTGAATATCTACTTGTAGAAGTATAGAACCCTTTCCTCAAAAAAGAAGAAGTATAGAACCTATCTTAAATGCGCTCGTTTACACATTTTATTTAGAGATGTTACACTATACTCTTTTCTTACCTTGAGATGGACATCATCTAATCACTGTTAAGTAGAAAAATTACATTTTAGATTCATTGAATTATTGATATATTTAATCTATATTATAGACTAAAACACCAATCGTTATTTATAAAATTATTTTTTTTTGCTTATAATAGTGATTGAAGGTAGTGTACAAAAAAAAATATCATTTTCTAAAAGCTTGAATTACATTCTTCTTTTCTCTTATGTTAAATTATTATAGATGTTTCATTTACCAATTTCATAACATTTACTCCTATTATAAGTCTCAAGTTGTAGATGCAGTTGAGGACATTAAGGTCACCTCTTCAATGTGTCTTCTTGTTATAAAGAAAGAGGACCTTGTATGCACCAAGTGGATTTTAAATCCTCCACTTTAGGTTTTTTAGTTTTCATTTGTGGAATAAATACCCCTACTATTTCTTCGTGTTTGTTAGGTGATGTACTCTTTTTACTTCTTTCATAATTTATCTAATAAAATTTCATTTTGCCGTTAAAAAATAGTTTTATCATTTCAGATAGAGATTAAATTTGGATACTCTAATTGATTTGATATCTTAAATGAAGATCTTACCATATAGTTGATTAGTTCTTCTATCTACTTTAACTACAGTCTACAACCATAAATTTATCAAAAAAAAAATAAAACTACAAGCATAAATTCATTTATCTACAACAACTATTTCTTATAACACTTCATAACTTTGCTAGATACCCGCTCTGCTCTAGAATATATAAAAAAAAAAAAAAAATTCCTTTTTCTCGAATATAAAAAAAGTTGAACTACACATGAGCCATGTTATGCCATCCACTTTTTGGTCAACCTCCTAAGGGTCATCTCCTTTCATGACCACCATTAACTCGACCCCTCATATAAGGTCAGTTTTGCGTCGTGGTCAAGCAGAAGACCTTTGATGGAGAAACGCAGCTGGTAGGACACATCTTTCAATGTCATTGTCATCTCGTCAATCGAAAGATAGTAAATGAATGTCTCCTCATGTCACCTTTCTGAAAAGGCAACCATCAAGTCATGGTCGGTCAGGGTATAACCCATATCAGTAAGGTGCTTCATTCCACTGACGGTCTGATGCCTGATGGTGTATGTGAGCCAAGGCCTTCAAGTCTTGATTGTTGAGAAGCCCCGTCTGTCAAGATGGTCTCTGAGTATGTCCTACCTCCTGCGCTCCTGCCTAGCCAAGGCCAAGTCGAGGCAGTCGTTCTCATCATGTTACCTCTAATACGGTTAGTTTGAACGCATCTGAAATAAATCAAAGCCCAAAGACAAAACAATTTGATGACCAAAATTCTGAGATAGATCAAAATTTAAGATCCATAGCCTATTTTTGATTTTAGACGTCGAAATGCCGATGAACATTTTTCGGCTTCTAAAATTCGAAAACAAACCCAAAACTCTAAAAAAAAAAAAACAATATCCAGAAGAAGAAAAAGAAACACAAATGAAACATCAAATATTCACGCAAATGCAAACTAACCTCTTGTTTAAATGCTGGAAATGTCTCAAATGTGATATATTTGTTAAAAGTCTAGAGTGTTTTTTTAAAGAAGTCTAGAGTAATAATCTTAACAAAAAAAAACATAATATAACAATTAATATACTAACATTTGTCATAAAAAAATATTCGAGCAACTAAACTTCAAATACCGGACAATGTAACAACATTTAGATATGAATAAGATTATATAATATATATTATATATAAAGAGAATACATGGTTTAGGGCTGACTTTATCACTTCTAATTATATCCTTAAACAAATTTTACTATAAGAATGCTATTTTATAGGTATAAGAATGCTATTTTGTTGGTGTTCTTTAAAAATATAAGAATTTATATTATATTTGCTATATTGTTAATACCATTGAAAAAGATAACTATAGTTTGTTACAATATAAAATTGCAAAATATCTATTATATATAGCTATAATTTGAATCAAAATCAAAATTTCATTAGAAATATTGTTTGTAATTTATAGGCATTAGCACAATAAAAAATCGGACGGATGGCCATTATGCTAGTTTCCAATAATGTTTTGTAAGTATGATGAAATCGACAAAAAATTCTCGCCAATTTATACAATTTAGCCCATGAGATCAATTTAGATTGGGCCGACCCATTTCACAACTCTATTTTTTCATTAAGAGCACCTACAATGAAGATATCTATTTTTAGATACTTAAATGAGTCTCACATATACTCCCTCCGGTCACATTTATAAGCAAAAAACGCCTTTTTAGATTCATTGAATAATTAATGTATCTGGTCGCATTTATATGTTAGATACATTAAGTATTCAATGTAACTAAAAAGTTGTTTTTTGCTTATAAATGTGACCGGAGGGAGTACATATAACTTATTTATAGTTTTTCAATCTCTCCAACCTACCATCTATAGACAAATTTCTTAAATAAGACCTATTAATGAACTATGAGTCACATTGACATTGACTTAGCTAATAGGCATCGAGTCTTAAATTTTTAAGACTCCCATTGGGACGGACGGTCCAAGACTCATTTTAGAGATTGAGTTAGCGACCGAACTCAACTCTTGCGCATATAACTCCCACCTTCTCTTGCAAACCCTAAGAAACAGCCATCGAACTCAGTCTTCCCAATCGAATCTTTGCATTCTCGTGCGAATTGCTCAACCGCCGAACGCATCCTCTGCAACTCACCGAACGCTTCCTCTTTCTCTGCAACAGGTAGTTTTCTTAGATAACGATGTTTACTTATGGATACTTTGTTTATGCATTGATTTCTAGTATGATAGTATTGAATGTTTCCAACTAGTAAGTAGGACCCTTGAATTAAGTTCTATTCGTTATTTCTAACTTCTATGATCTGCAATTGCATCTTCCTTGAAAGAATCAATCTTGGTTGCAAATGTATGATTTTATAAGTTCCGTTAAGGCTTAGTAATATACAACTGGGAGTTTTATTTTTGTAGCTGTAACGGTAAGACCGATGGTGTTGGGTGGTAAAACAACATGGGAATAGAATAAGTGTAGCACTGATGAGGATGTTGTGTTGGATGTGTGGTAAGACTAGACTAGATATGATTAGAAACGACAACATTAAATTGAGTTGTGTAGAACCTATAGTAGAATAGATGGTGAAAACTATGTAGATTTTGTAGTCAGGAGAGATCAAATGGAGGATTGTCAGATCACTAGAGGCAATGGAAGACCGAGAAAATTATAAGTGAAACTATTAAGAAAGATCTAGAGATTAATGAGTTGGGTAGAAATATGGTTTATGATAGAACATTATGGCGTAATTTGATTCATGTAGCCGAACCCACTTAGTGGTATAATGCTTGGTTGTTGTTGTTGGTATAGTATCTAACTGACTTCATTGTCATCACTCATGAATAGGTTTCAAAGTTTTTAGCTTTCCTTCAATTGTTTCATTGCATAGTATTCCTACTACTTCTAGGCATCCACTCAACACTGAATTTGGCTGTGTTCTATTTTGAATGTGATGATTTGTATATCCTTTGATCATATGAAATAATTTGCTATCACAATTTTGAGACCATGCCCTTTTTCTGACTGTCCCTTCATCAATTTAGTTCCACATGTTACTATGTTAGCATATTAATTATAATCTTATATTATTAGATTTGAGAAATGCTGCTAGATTATGCAATACCTTTGTCATCTTTGTTGGCTAGTAGAATTTTCTAGGACTTAATAATGATTTGTGAACCGTTTCGAAACTTCTAGAAGTTCAGTATTCTTCATCGAAATTGCAGTTTCTTTCTTCAAATTCGGCCATATATATACATATTAAACAATATCATTCAACCTTTAGGATTCAAATAAATGTCTATCATAAGAGAATACAAAACGCAAATAGAGATCAATGCAATACCAATAAACCAATTTTTTTTCTTTCTTTCGCATCTATCATGCTAAGTATGCTATAAACAGTTCTAATTCTAACTTTTTTATATCAAGTGCAGATGGCAGGCAAAGATCAGGGTAAAGAAAAACCTTCCAAGAGTCGTCAATCGAAACGGCATCTCAAACATTCAATACATAAAAATCCGTCTTCTTTAAAACCTTCTGCATTATCTCATACTACTACTCTATCACCTAGGACGTCTCATGATGCACCTCGTCTTGGGATATCTCTTGTTGCACGCCGTCTTAGGTCATCTCGTGCTGCACCTCCTCCTGTGACATCTCATATTCCACCTCCACCTAAGGCATCTCGTGTTGCACCTGCTCATAATACATCTCAAGTTCCACTTCCTCCCAAGTCATCTCGTGTTGCACAGGCTCATAATACATCTCAAGTTGCGCCTCCTCCTAAGGCATCTCATGTTGCACCTTCTAGTACATCTCATGCTGCACCATCTTTCAGGACATTTCATGCTACACCTCCTTCTAGTACATCTCGCATTGCTCCTTCTAGGACATCTCATGTCACACTTTCTCATGTTGCACCTCCTCTTAGGACATCTGCTACTGCCCCATCACATAGGACATCTCATGTTATACCAGCACGTAGGACATCTCATGTCACACGTCTACCTAGGACATCTCCTGTCACACCACCCTCAACAAGAGGGGTAGAATCACCATCTAATTCACAATCATCTCATTCCGAAGGAGCACACACCCCAGGATCTAGTGAAACTATTGTTGCATCTGAGACACAAAGCAATGGTGGCAAGAAAACTTTATACCTTGATGGACAAGGGTAAATATATTCATATGTATTTTCAGTTATTTCAGCATACTTTATGTAAACTTCATAACTACTGACCTGTATTGTTTGTAGATTTTTGCCTTCGCATCCTGCTGCTAATGGGATCGGAGATATCATCAGGACTAATTTTACTGAGCCATGGCCCTCATGGAAAAAGATACACGTTGATACAAGAGACTTGTGGTTTGCAGAATTTAAGGTATGTTTCATATATAATTAGGTTTAATTTTGATATCTATATTTATGAGTTAATTTATCTAACTGTTTCTTTTTATATTTATAGAAACAATTTTCATTTTGTCCACCGGATGATGTGTGGGCTAGAAAGAACTTTGAAAGACGAGGTGCAACAGTATTGAAAAACAATCTAAACAAGGTCCGTAGCCAAATGAATAGACCAACATGGATTCGTCCAGCTGTGTGGAGTACATTATGTGATCATTGGGGAACTCATGAATTTAAAAAGAAGAGCATACAAGCAAAAAAAAATCGAGCATCTGACCGTGGAGGTTTTGGAGGGTCCTTTCACACCTGTGGCTCAATCACCACATCCCAACATAGAGCTAATATGGTTAAGTTTCCTTTCTTTTTCTTTATATTAACGTTTATATATGATTCAATAGTTGCAATATGTGTTGTTGCTGTGTATAAGTTGAAGGAGTGTGTAAATGCTTATGTGAAATAGACTATATAGCCTCAACTGCCTATGTATAAATCCTATTTTTTTTGTAGACATTTTGCATAATTGATCAAATTCTGGAGTGTTAAATTCTGCAGTATGGAAAATTCTGCTGGGTAGAATTCTGCTATGTTAAATTCTGCTTTGTGGATAATTCATAATTCTGATATGCAGAATTCTGCTTTGTGGAAAATTCTGGTTTGTGAAAATTCTGCTTTATGTAAAATTCTGATTGACATGTATATAAATTATGAATGGAGACTTTGAAACGTATGGAGTTGCTGTTATGAATGAAGTGTATATAAATTATGAATGGAGTGTTTGAACCTTTTGAGGTTGCAATTTATAAGTGTTATTCTTATCATTATTCTTCCAATGCCATGTTTGAAGCTTGGTTGCACATTTGAGTTGTCTTTGAGAATATATTATATCCTAACATGTTTTTAATTCATATTCTTATTTTTTTTTTAGACGGAATTGAATGGCACCCCTCCCAATCCTTCAGATTTGTTTCTTTACACACACCGGAATCGTAAGAATAACACCTGGGTTGACAGAAGATCGGAACATGTGCACGTAATGCGCTCTCAACTTTAAATTGTATATTGTTTCTTATTTATTATGTTGTTTCATTCTATTTTAATGTGTTTCAAAATATCAATTAGGCTTATATTTGTGTTAACAGGGAGAGTTTACACAAAGATTGGAAGAATTGACCCAAGCATCGTCTTTGCAAGGGAATCCCCCACCAAAAGAATTAGATGTGTGGTGCGAGGTTGCAGGAATAAACAAAGGACGAGTGTATGGTCTTGGAATGGAATCTACTGTATTAGTAGGGAAGGGGAGGCCAAATTATCGTGGCTCATGTTCTTCATCAACTGAGTGGGTACAAAGAAATGAATTTGAAGAAATGAGAAATGAAAGAGATCAACAAAGACACGAATTTGAGGAAATGAGAAAGGAAAGAGATCAGCTTCGTAAGGAATTGGCTAAAACAAACAGAGCTGTTGAGCAAAACAACCAAATGCTAAAACAATTGATGGAAAGCTTGAACTTTCGGCACATGTCACATACCAGAGACCGAGTTCATGATGATGATGATGAGGTTGGTGATGATGATGACACTGGTGGTGAGTATTATGACGAGGAATTAGATAGTGAATCTGAATGAAAAAAAGTATGTTGCATTTTGTTAGGACTAAAACATATGATGTTTATATGATGTATTTTTTTTTATGAGTACTTTCAAGCACTTAATATTAAATGTTTAATTGACCACTAGTTTAAAAAAAAACTCCATCTGTTTGAGACGGAAGTAGTGACAGAAAATTAGTCACTAAAGTCTCTAAATACGGTCGTCTCTATAAGCCTTTTTTCTAGTAGTTGTTATGTTATACTAAATTATGTTGTGCATATATTTATTAATTGTGCATAACAGCCCAGCAGTAAACAAGACTAATACCATGTGATGTATCATAAATTACTGTTTAGCCAAATTATTGTCATCTGCATATAATTCCTAATTGTGTTTCCATATGATTATTTATCAAAAACAATATATAATTTGCATATGATAAATACGTGTGGAAAAATATGGTGTCCCAGAAATGATTAGTCCCGCATAGTCCACATTTACACATGCTTCTGTTGAATATGTTGTCACCAACAACCTAAATTGAAATAAAACCAACCAACTAGGGGCAGGCCACACTTGAGGTTGTGTTGTTCCGTTACGTCAATACCACCAAATAATTCCTATATATAAATGTAGTTCATTATACAACCAAACTATACACTTGGTTTTCAAACAAACACCAAACTAGAATCTCAAACCAATTAATTAATTATTATATCATCATATGATGGTGCTCACGACCTATCTATGATTGCATACAGCCATACACGTCCTTGTCTAAAGTTCCCACCTTCTGCATCATTAGCCCCTCTTCAAATTTGTCTCCTTTTTACAAATGCTACCATCACTCCCAACCTGTATTTTCATTATCTCAATCACATGCACTACTACATTGGCATATTACCATTCTCATTCTTCATATTTTCAATTATAGTTCTCATAACTCTGAGTGAAATGATAGCTGAAAACCACATTTCCCACGAAACATATCCACAGAAGGTTCAATTTGTTTCAAAGTCTGTCTCTGATAGGTTGCTGCTGAAATTCTATGATGAACCACAATTCGACTTTGATTATGAAAAAAGTGGATTATGGTCTCCTCCGGTTCCACGCACAGTGTTCTTGAGCTCACCAGGAAGCATATTCACCGACCAAGAAATGCTTGAAAGACTTAGAAGCAAAAATGCACGAAGACGAAGTCATACCAAGAAAATCAGAATCTGTTTCTGTGTACATTAGATTCTTCTTTATTTTCATGTTTCATTGGTTCCAATCTTGTTCTTTTGGCAGGTGTTCTGTTGTTTCTGACAGAGAATGTGAAGAAAGTATGAATGAAGATTTTCATCATTGAATCATGTTAGAATACAAAGAGAATAAAATTTTCAGTGTTACTGAATTATCATATTCATTCATATGAACTTACTATATTTATTTGAATGTTTGTTTTCTTTTACCCTAGACAAAATTGACGTATAATTTATTGTATATGTTCATTCATGTTAGAAGCATATATAGTATGAATTATTTCATTTGTTGTGACTTCTGAATGAATTTTTTTTTAGCGGAGATTCCTAGGGTACCTTTATGGGGTCCTTTTGCTACATTAACATGATCTAACGTGATTAAAGCTGCTAGTGAATCACTTGTTTAAATTTGTTATAAAGGACTCTTTGAAGTGGGAATAACATTCCTTATTTGTTAGGGCAATGTGTTAATAAATTAATTAAATTTTTTCGAATAAATTCGCTGTGATGATATAACGTTTCATACATTATCTTTTTTGTACTGACAAAATGGGACTAAGCCATTTTGTCCAAAAACGTACGAAGGGCCATGTGCCTTGTGAGTCTTACAATCAAAACCCTATATGGAGTATGGACACATATAGAATCATTTTTAACTTTCAAAATGTAGAACCAATTGAGGTATTTTCCCAAAAACATGAAATCATGATATTTTCATGACAACAATCTGGAATCAAAACTTTAGCATTGTGAACTGTAGTTCAAGTCTGAGACCCCGATGACAGTTGGTTAGAGAGGACACATGTGAATATTTCATCAACTTACCCACATGTCTCTCAACAGTAAATGAGACTTATTCTATAACATCCAAAACAATCATATACAGTTTGGTTTGGATGAAGTTGGAGAGAGGTATATTTTCCTTGTCTGGGGTATGAAAAGAACTTGCAAAGAGAGACTAAAAACATGTGGGCCCTATCTTTTTCTTTTCTCTACTCACAAACAAAGAAAGAAGGGAGAAATGGGACTATTTCTTCATCTCCCATTCTTGCCCTTGCTATCCCATATTATAGATTTGCTTCTAGAATTGTAAGAAGAAAAACGAGTGCAGTATATTTGCACATTTCGATACACCCATGACCAACACTGTTGGGCTTAATGTGTGAATATAAACGGTGGGTGGTTCGAATTGATAAACTTCGATTGCATATTATGTTTTTTTTTTTTTTTTATCGTGCTCAACTCATTATTACAAAACTGGTGTGCAAGATAAGGAGTGTCACTTTTGATAACTATTCAGACTCTATTTTTAATCAACATGGGACTTGATTTTTAATCAAAGCAGGACTTGGTTTTTCAATAGAAAGACTAAAATCTAGAAAATGACCACATCATTTCCAATCAACAGGTAGGAGAGTCTCGTTTTTGTTGTTAATCAAGTGGTACTATATTAGGAAACACAGCAGCCTAATCACATCAAATGCAGAAGTAAAAAATTAAGAGGACTTTATTTTATTTTAAAAGTAAGTGAACTCAATATATAGGCGTCCTTTTTCCTATTCAATATTGTTGCACCTTATATTTTGGAGTCAGCAAAATGTCAAATACCAATATGTTAAAGTGAAAATAAATCAGACTAGGATAAATGTTTCATACAGATATAAGTGTCAAAACAAAATTTATTTTGGTTTATGAAAGTGTGGTGTGGTCGTCTGGATTATGAATATGAAAATTCTTTGCCTTCCTATCTGCTAAAGCAAACAAGGAAAAGGAAAGCCTGTTTAAGTACTATGAACATACATGTATCTTGTATAAGGAACAGTCATGTTTAGTTTTATGAAGTATCCCAGATTTGTTTGGTCTATATATTTCTTTGGATTCAAAGATTATGTGCAGCTCTCAATATTGTACTATGTCCGCAATATCCATAGATGAACTACAATGCAGGAATGTTAAACAGGCGTAGGACTTTGTTGGAGGGCCTCCTTCCCAGTTATGCCTTCTTTTAAATTTTTAAAGTATATGTCATAGTCCTTTTCTGGAGGAGGATTTTCTGGATCCACAGTAAACGGCTCGCTAAATGGAATAACACTTTTGACCTGAAATAGATATAGATCATGTAAAGCTTCGAAACTAGAGTGAGACTGTCCACAATCAAGTTACTAGATTCATCTATATAGGGAAACATAGTTTATCTAATCCTTAACAATTACATACACTTCGCCTGTATAAAATGGCAATGCACTGTGATGTGATTGTGGTATTTAGCAGATAGAAACAACTATAGAATAATTATCAAAGGCTGATATTACCATTTAAATTACGTCTGAAATTAAACATAAAAGTACTAACACTAAACAAATTATGAAAAATTTGAATTGGAAATTATAAAGGAAAAGGCTGACCTCAAATGTTTTGTCACATGCATAAGGGCTGTCAAGTGCAGCTACGCACATGCGGGCAACCTCTTCCCTTGATATTTTACCCTATTTATAAATAAAATTGGAAAAGGTGAGTGACACAGAAGCACAATGCTACTATGCTGAGATATATTGTGAGATTAATGTTTGGCAAGAGCTCTTAAACCAAGAAAAGTATCCAACTTTTGTTTTCTCAATACCGTAATATTATCTCCTTGATCAAAGATGAGATCAGCTCCAGCAGGTTCCTCAGTTAATGCACAAGGCCTCACAATCACATATGGAATGCCACTTTCACGAATTAAATCCTCACCCTATCGCAACATTAATTGTCGTTAGCAAATGAAGATGTAACACAGAAATAACAATCCCATTTTAAATACCAGCTCAGCAAATGGAATTTGCATTTGTAAACACCATTACTCAGTTGATAAAAATGTAGAAAGCAGACCACTAAATGTACCCCAGTTTTTAACATCTAAACAGCTCACAGTTTACCTCAATCTTTCAGATTTCACGAAGACTAAAAAAATAAAAATGCTACACATATCTGGACAGCAAAAAATAGATGTTTGAGAGGTCTAGCTCTATCTCAATGACAAAAAGTTTGATTTTCAATTTCAGCTTCAAGTTTCATATCTGAGAAAGTATTATCTAACAAAACCAGTCTTGCGAACTAGAGACCAAGTAGACTAACAAACATCATTCTTTGCAGACTGGAGACCTGAAAATTTGCTAACTGCCAAATAAGGAGCCATCAACAGTTTTCTACCTTTAGTTTAAATGTGAGGATATAATCCAGTTCCTTGTTTAATCGAACTGCAGGAGGCTGTTTACTTAGATCAAGTCCGGGCCTTTCCGGTCTGGTAACTCCCGCCGAGCTCACATGTACAAATCTTAATGACAGAAACACAGCAAAAAATTAAGCATATAGGGATGAAAAAAAGAAGAAGGGAAAGACAACCAGAAAATAAGGCTATATACCTAGGTGTTATTGGATCATTTATATATGCTTTTATGCTAGACACCGGAAGCTCAAACGGACCTTCCACAAAAGTCTCATTTAATTTACCATCATATTCAAACTTGCTGAACATGAGCTGCAGAGAATTTTGCTTCATCATTAAAAACAAGCGTGGGAGATTACAAGGCCAAAAGACATAAAGAAATACTAACAGCAGAGCCATGCCTGCAATGATGCGACATTGCTTGGATCAAATGGTGGAGCATCAGATACAGTTTTTGCTCGGAATATGGGCCTAAGAGAAGAAAATGGCAATCGAATCTGTGAAAAGGAGAAGAAAAAATACTTGAGAGTTGTCATTAGATAAGATAGAATGTATCTATTGTATTAGATTTCAACTACCGATTGCCATTTGCCTTTCTCTGTGTCAAAGCCTATAGTGTACCCAAGAGCATCCCAATCAGCGCTTGTGCGAACAATGACTTTATATCTACGCCCATCACCTTTTAGACGGAACTCCAAACCATCATATGCAGAGAGATCCTCCGGTTCTGAAAAATTCTGAAGACCATTTATGTAAACTCTTCTTTTCATTTTAGAACTTAGTTTCCCAAAGTACTTGATTAAAGTGAAATGACAATAAATATGCTCGTCAAGGCAACAAGAAAAAATAATATGAATCAAATTACTTCATAATGTGACCCATTGTTTTTGTATTGTGGTCTACATATTGATTCAAGTGCATATAAAGAACACTATTCTACAATTTCCAGGCCTCGCTGAAAAGTTGATATAAAAAATTTAAGTTTACCTTTGTTCTGATACTTGTAAAGCCACCGTTATTTGCCGATGAAACAAGACCTGGATTAGACAAGGGTGTATTATTTTGAGCGGCAAAAAACAAAGAACAGGCTATTCTAGTCCTCCCAAAGTGCAATGGCATGCGTTTACTGAAATCTGACACATACCTTTAAAAACACCAGTTGGTCCACCATTTTCACTACCATTTGGATCAATTTGAAAGGTACTTTCACTAACTCCACCCATTACCACGTCATCTAAAGCGCCCCAAGAAAGCTGTCTATAACTATCTCCTGCAAGAAAAATAAAAAAAATAATAATATCAATAAGTTGCACAAGGCAAATAAAATCACTTGTCACAAAGAACAAAGCAATGGTAACAGAAAGTCAATCCATGCAACAGAGAGAGTCTTCTGCTAATTCAGAAGGCCATTCCAATCAGTCAAAAAAGTTAATGTTCAACTCAATATCCAACATTTCATCCTTTAAATTTTACTCCTATTATTAGCCTACAAGAATATGTCATCAAATGTCAACAGCAAGATAATCTCGTTTGAAATGCATGAACCATACTTCATCCTCCCTCCCCCTCAGAAAATAAAAGAAATTTAACTTTTAATGGTTTTCTTGTTAGTAGTCAAGTGCATAGTTCTAGTTAGGTGGTTAGTGGTCACTGGTCATTCATATGTTGAAAATTAGATCAAGCAATAATGAAGTTGAATCAATTAAGCATTTCTGTCAATTAGCAACCTACCTTCAAATCCAAATAACAGCTTCCCCCTTCCAAGTCCAAGGTTGTTCTTCACAGCCTTGATCAAGTTTCTCATTCCTATGTACTCTACCTTTTCTGGTGAATCACCTTTTATCTGATTTCAATAACCAACAATTAACAGAAAATATTCTACAATTTCTCTTAAGAAGCTTGCATACAAACTGGACTTCTAAAGTAAATAGACAAGAAATATGATTCCAAAGATAGTCTCAGCAGAAAGGAAAATCAGCTAACTACCTCTGGCTCAAAGAACTTAATCCCCTGCATCAAAAATAAATTCAATCAGTTAGAGAGAAATAATTATGAAGCCTTCAATAACTACTACATTAAGAAAATCAATTGGTTGATAATGATATAAGTCAGCAATATCCCATGCATTTGTCATGATAGAATTACTTTGATAGAATAAATCAAATTCTATTCTTAATAAAGTGAGTGAACATACTTGGCTGTATTTTGCTCTGTCTGGAGTGTCTCCTTCTTTAGGGCCAACAATGACAGAAACAGCATTGATCACTTTCCTCACTCCTTTAAAGTATTCAGGGATCAAAGTACTATCTTTTGTAATGTCTCCAATAACCTTAATTGGCCACAAAGTAATAGAGGGTAAAGAAAATTTATCAGTTTTTATGCTGTATAATATATGTAATCACACAATATATATAAAGCAATTCTGCCTAGGCATAGCCTTGCTATGAGTAGCCGGTCCCAAGCCCGGGCGAAAGGAGAGGGTTGTGTTAGGCCTCGACAACCAACGTAAAACTTTGTCGAATCTCTATGACATAGACAGTTAGACACATTATATATAAAGCAAGTTTAGCATTGGTGAACATCATTATCATCCACCAACTAGTCTTGAAAAATTCTGTAAATTTTTCATGCAAAATGTGGTAAAGAGTCTAGACTCTGAACATGGTTGGCAGTCAATTTGTTATCTCTTGCAAACAAACACATATCCTCCAGAAGTAACATCTTTTTTCCATTATTATTGGATCCATCATATTAGGTCCAATTCTGTAAATTTTTCATGCAAAAAGTGGTAAAGAGTCTAGACTCTGAACATGGTTGGCAGTCAATTTGTTATCTCTTGCAAACAAACACATATCCTCCAGAAGTAACATGTTTTTTCCATTATTATTGGATCCATCATATTAGGTCCAATTACAGCTCATTTTCAACAACATCAAAACTTCAATTTGAAATTTATGAACCAATAACAAAGAAAATACAACAACCAAGCCTTATCCCACTAAGTCGGGTCGGCTACATGAATCAAACGACGCCATAGTGTTTTATCAAAAACCATGTTGTTCTCCAACTCATTAATCTCTAGATCCTTCTTAATAGTTTCTCTTATAGTTTTTCCGGGACTTCCCCTACCTCTAATGATTTGACTCCCCTCTATTTGATCTACTCTCCTTACTACAAAATCCACATGTCTTCTCTCTACATGCCCAAACCACCTAAGTCTAGTTTCTACCATATTTTCTACTATAGGTGCTACTCCAACTCTCTCTCTCTCTCTCTAATGTTGTCATTTCTAATTCTATCTCGTCTAGTCTTCTACACATCCAACGCAACGTTCTCATCTCTAGAAAATACATGATAATTTTATCATTTGTGAAGTATTTCAGCACATTCATTTAAAACTCACCAGGTCAACATCAGAGCCTAACATCTTTCGAGCCTTCTCTTCATTTCTAACCTGATAAATATCGATACAGAAGTTAAATACAATATTTATCATTCGCTGAATTCAAATAATTTGAAAGGTAAGTCACAAAACAATACCAATACTCGAACTGGAATTCCTTTCTTTCGTAATTCGTCAACCACTCTTCGACCAACACCACCCGTAGCTCCAGCTACTAGAACAATATCCGAAGTCCCCATCGAGTTAACTGATTCACTTGTGGAAGAACTTGATAGTTTCCCAACTAGAAAGTCAAAGAACTTCACAATTCAGAAATGATAAATATTCATTAGTTGATCCATACCAATGTTTATCTTTCTCTCTATTATTCATTGAATTATACCAATTTAACATAATTAAAAAAAATAAAAAATAAAAGGTTACCTTAGCTGGAGATGGGGGTCCATTGAAGAAGTATAATGTTTTTACAAATCTTCCAAAATCCCAACTTTGTCTTCCAGCTTTAGCTGATATGTTTGTTCTATATGCTCCAGTAGAAAGTCTTGTTGATTTTTGTTCATAAATTAATGTCTGTGGTCTACCATAATTCTGAAGAAATGGTTTAGGCAATGTAGGGTTTGAAATTTGGTGACAGAAATTCCTCTTAGGAAATGTATGGTTCTGCAGCACATAGTAACAGAAAAACAAGATAAAGCCAAAAAAACAAAAAAACATATCAATGAGACATAAGTATAAAATTAGTTTTACTAATTAACAACAATCGTTAGAATCAATAATCAACATGCATGAATATGAATGATTCAAAAGAATACAAATTAATGTAAGCTATTTGCATCACATATTGATAAACAATAGTTAATCATAAGCTAGTTTTTGGTTTATGAGTTAAGAAATTTTGACCTGAAAATTGAGAAGTGGAATGGAAGAAGAGAAAGAAAGAGTTGTGGAACACCATTCCATTAGGGAAGTTACTAGAGTTGTTGCAGTAGAAGATATTATGGCTGTGGTGATATTAGCAGTGGAAGATTAACATGGACCACAATTCTTCGTTAAGTGGGGTACCCTATACCTATAGTTTATTAACAAAAAATAGGACAAAATGCGTTTGCCGGGAGTCGAACCCGGGTCTATTGCTTGGAAGGCAATTATCCTAACCGTTGGACTACAAACGCTTCATGTTCTGTTTCCAATCAGAATGTTTTAAATCAATATCTGTGTATTTTTGGGCTTCACAAAACCTAAAAATGCTATAAATGATAAATCTGATTAATTGGTTAAAATTAAAAAAAAGTAAAAGTGTTAATTTTTCAAATAAGGGCCACCATAAGTTTTTTGTTTTTGGTTTTTTTTTTATAAGTGGTCACCCTTGAGTTTTGTTTGATATCCTTCTCCATCAATGTATTTTTTTGTGAACCTGGTACCGATGATACAGGGAATTACAAAAGAATAAATGCTTGAGTTAGGGAAAATCACAATGGAATAGTTAAACGTTAAACTCTCTTTCAAGATATTTAACACTACTACATTCTTAAAGCAACATTCAAAAAATAAAATAACGATCATTAACCTAAAGTTAGTTTTATAAGCAGTTATCATGTTGCCACCTCACAATTGAGCAATCCAAAATATTTTGTGAAATTCTTTTCCCGCATGGTTCTCGAAACACATTTTTTCTGAAATTCAAAATCCAGACGTGTAAAGTTTGTTTTTTTAGTAAATAATAACGAAATACATATCCGAATTTTGAAATCCCAACCCAATGAAAACACATATGCAATCAAGAAATGAAAAAAACTAGCATTCATTGATTCAAGTACAACAACATAATTCCTAAAATGATAGTTGGATAAAGAAACCCTTGGTGCATGCCCTTCAAATATATCAAAATAAACATCCTTATTTGAATGCCAACTTCTGCACAATGTCATTATTTCTGCTTTTGATAGTAATGATCATTTGGTGTGGAAAAATTATTCATGCTTTCTAGAAAATGATTGCGTAATAAGCTTTCAACCGATGATCAACTTATGAGAAGACGGTATCAGATTTTTTTATTTGTACAATTTATGTAACTGTGATGCAGGGTCGTTCCTATGAAATTGGAGGCTTGACTCTGGTTATAAAGATAGGCCTCTGGTGAAAAAACCACAACTTTTTGTTAAAAGAGAAAATAAAGTTTATAACTAAAACTTTGCTATTTTACATGATAACTATGAGTCAAAAGTTACAAGTGTTCTAAAAAAAATTATATTTTGTTTTTAAAGGAAAAGAGAGTATTAAAGATATTTAGAACACAAATCCATGATAAATTAGGCCAAAAGTGAGGCCGATCCCGTTGAAAAAAAATAATAAGCCTAACTGCTGGGAGTTGAAACCACGCCACTTAACATATAAATGTGTTTCTCTACCAACAACCTACCTTTATTATATGGGAAATGCTAACTTGTGCTCTCAAGGCACAAATTAATCAACTAAATATAGAAATACTTTATTGGAATGTGTGTATTATATTTAATCTTTAACTTTTTAATAAATTGAATGCATAAAATATTAGAGAATATTTCTTTTTTGGATTTCTTAACATGTGTCCTAAGAGCACAAGTTAACACTACCCTTATTATATTGTTATATGGGCATGTTTATAATATATATTGGTTGTTTCTATGTATTATACATATAAAAAAATATTTTAGACCTCAAAATTTGGGAGGCCCAGCTCAGTAGAGTTGTTTCCATGTATTACATGTTTTAAAAGCTTTCTTGGTAAATATTCATCCTTCAAAGGCATCTTTTTTAAGAAGTGATTTGACACCCTCCCAAAGATGTTTGGATTAAATGCAACACAAAAGATTATGCTAGTTGTTATTTTTTGAGAATCAAGTGGATATACGCTGCTACCTTACATCTTCATAAGTTTGGATGTAAATTATCACCTTACACACACAAAATATATATAGTATATTAAAATAATATTATTCAAATATTTCCAATATTTGAATTGCAATGACATTTGTTAATTTTTTTGCATTATTTGTACCAAAAAAAAAATTTGCATTATAATGAATGCGACTTTTAATTTTAGATATAATGTTAATTTATTCTTTTCAATTGTACTATTTAATGAATGAGCAACACATAATGAATGCGACTTTTAATTTTAGATATAATGTTAATTTATTCTTTTCAATTGTACTATTTAATGAATGAGCAACACATACTTAGTCACAAACTTAAATGAAAATGATTTAGACACGCACATATCAAAATACATATTATTTATTTAGTTAACATCTTCCACTTTTTTCCTTAAAAAAACTCTTCCACTTTTTTTTTTACAACTAACATATATAAAATATTTGTACCTAATATTTGTCATTGATACATAAAATAACACAAGACTAATATTTGTACCTAATACATAAAAAAAATGATGTAAATTTTTGTCACTTATAAATAGAAAAAGGACAAATTTTTTCCACTAACATATATAAAACACATTGGAATAATTTTGTTACTGATAAATATATAAATAAATAAATATGCAAAGACTAAAACAATGATGACCAAAAACAAAAAATTGTATAATTACAAGAACTAAAATAAAAAAATAATTTAAATAAACTAAAATAAAATATTATGGGTTAAATATTTCGTACTAATAAAAAAAACAGTATTAAAATATTAGTCATTGATAGACCAAAAAAAATGGGACAAATATTTGTCATTCATAAATATAGAAGAAAAAGAGAAAGGCATAATTTTTTTTTCTTTTTCAAAGGAAGACATATGAGAGAGGATCACACATATTATTATAGATCGGCTCCCATGCAATCAGGACATCAATGATTGTTTGATCAACACATTACAATCTATATTGAAACCGTGTTATTTTGAATTATAAAATAAAATTGTTATAAAATTGTCCGATATTGATCAAACAATTATTGATAGGGAGATTAGCCACTTTAGTCCCTGAATAGGAAAGGAATCGTCGCTTTAGTCCCTGAATGCAGATAAATTGCAAAATAGTCCTTGAATGCAGACTCTGCTAGTCAATTTAGTCCATGAATGCAGACTATGTTAGTCAATTTTGTCCCTGAATGTAGACTCCATTAGTCACTTTAGTCCTTGAAATTGACCAACATAGTCTACTTTAGGAACTGTTTTACAATTTCTCTGCATTTAGGGACTAAAGTGACTACTCTTTACCCATTCAGGAACTAAAGTGACTAATTCCCCTTATTGATATCTCAAATGCATGATATTATTCTTTCAAAAGAATCTAAATTACATCATTATGGTCATCATAAAGCAAGTTATTGTATATATGTACCATTGTACTACTATTTGGTGTTTCAAACTTTATACTCCATCCGTCCTGTTTTAAATGGCCTAATTTTAAAAAGTGTACTAGTCATATAACATGTTTTGACCTCATTTTCCTATTAATACATAAATACAAAATACAGCATATAAGATCTTGTTGGATTCGTCACGGTGAATATTTTCAAAATATCAAATTTTCATAATTTTTTCTAATAAATTATTAAAGATATTTAAGTTCAAAATTGTGCATTGACATACGTGACATGGTCAACTAGGTCACTTAATATGGGACGGAGGGAGTAATCAAAACCAGACAAGGCTGTGTACTTTCGGTAAATAGGTAAATCATGTCCCAAGGGAATCACCATCGCCGTGACACGCAAATAAATCAATGTCTTTTCTGTATCCATTCTTCCCTACACCACCACCTTCATACCCTTTTATTTTACTTATTCATTTGACATTCCCACTGTGTAGCTCTATTCAATAAGACAGTGACAGTGTGACTTTCCACTCCTTTTCCTCTAATCCTTTAACGTGATTTACCACATCAAAGTCAGCAATATTAAGTGCCTGTTTGGTTGAGCTTTTCCAACCCATAAACCCACGTTTAGTTGCCTTGAACGTTGTTCCTTCATTTTCCTTCATGTTTGGTTTCCTTTTTCCAAATCGATTTTGCCTTCCAAACTCATATGAGAGATTTTTTTTTCCGACCTTGTTTCCCAAAAAATTTTCAAAGTTGACCCCCTATGAGAAAAAAATACAGAAATGACCCACTTTCTATTTTTGTGGTTTTTTTTTTTGTCGCTTTCTGCCAGTCCCGCCATTTCAAACGGCGGGAATGAGCCGTCTCCTGACACATGTCATGTCGTGACAGGCTGCTGCAGGTTTTGTCTCTTTTTTTTATTTTTTTTTGGTACCGCCATTTGAAATGGCGGGAATGAATATTTATATTTTTTTTTCGTTTTTTTAATTTTTTGGCCATTATTTGTTTATTTAAAACACAAATAATATTTTGACCAAAGCTTTAACCCATCCACCAACTACAACTACAACCAAACTTACCAATCACCGCCACAACCCACAAACCAAATCTTATATAACACCCCAATCCCATATCCAACCTATTCTCAACAAAGTCATCATGGAGAAAGCTCCCAAACATCAAACTATTCATTTGATGACTACAATCCAACTTAGTACACCACACAAACCAGTTACCCAGACCAATCACAGTACTCCTCGTTCAACCTACCAACCCCCCCACACATTGTAAACTATCCCCAAACAAACTACGCACCTCATTGGACAAATTCACAAACTAATACTATAGAAAGTCTGGCAGCAGGGTTTAATGACGATGACTTCGTTAACGAAATCTGGACCAACTCAGCTCCACAAGTGCAAAATGAAGTCGCTATAGAAACTAATGATGATGCTGAAATTCCTGATGAGGATGTGGAACAGGAAGAAGATGAGGAAGAGGAAGAGGAAGAGGAATGATGACATGCTGTCATTACGTAATTTTTAGGACTTATTGTGACATTTTGATAGAGTTCTCATGCAATTTATACTGTTCTGGAGTGCAAAAAGCTTAAATATTGAAGTCTGTTCGAAGGAAATCGCGCCACGCCAATTTCAAGCCGTGCTGCGATTTTTGAAGCAAAATTACATCCTCCCTGTTTGAGGGAAATCGCGGCACGCCTATATACATGGCGCGGCGCGATTTTGATGGGTCAGGCCCATGACTTCTATAAATACTGCACTCAATCTGAAGAACAAGGGTTACGATTTTGGAGAGCAAAGTGCGATTTTGAGACATCGGAGACGGCTAGAAGGGCGATTTCTTCAACCTTTTACCAATTCATGTATGTTTTGATTATTTCATTGATTATGCTATTTGTAAACTCGATTATGAGTAGCTAAATCTCTTAGAGATTAGATCCGAGATGAATCTTTGTAACCCTAATTGACACATGTTGCTGTGAAACTCTATTTTGTTTATGAATTCAATTCTAGTTTATTCAATTCAATTGTTCTTAATGCTTTTTATATCTTGATCACATATAACTTGATTTCGTGAGAATGAATGACCACTGACCATGGCTTTCAACTTAGACCTAATTGAATTGTTCTAATAAACAGGATTAGTCTAGGAATAGATAATCGTTTGTTAGTGATAATAGGTTAACGTTTGGTAAAACCTTCAAGAATTATTAGACCACCTAAGGAATTAGGGGCTGTAGTTTAAGAAGAGGGTCCTAACTCAAGGGATTGATTAGGGCTATTTTGTTAATCATCGTAAATTAGAAGAGGATTCATAACAAATAGGTGCAGTAGACAAATTAGGGGAACTTAGAGGATTCGACGGATCTGATCTCATCTTTCTCTCATATTTTCTTATCAAATCTTTATTTTCTGTTACTTGATTTAATTAAAATCAAACCAAATCTTCTGCCTAGTGGCAAACTAAAAATAAACTTTACACATCCTATTTCTATAACGTAAATTGAATTATTGAAGTTAAAAACAGTCCTCGTGGGATCGATATTTTTACTACTTCGATAGTATTTGGTGCACTTGCCAAACGTCTATCAAGGAAGAGGAAGAGCAAGATCAACGAACCGTACGAACTAAAAAAGATAAATTATGTGCTACGGGAGGTCATAGTTTATATTGGCGTAAATGGTTGCCGAGGAGAAAGTAGTTTTTGTTTTTATTTCGTATGAATAAAATAATTAGTGTTTTAAAATTAATAAATTAATATTTATTATCATTAATTTTCATTTATTATTATTTGTGTTTTAAATAAACAAATAATGGCCAAAAAATTAAAAAAACGAAAAAAAAATATAAATATTCATTCCTGCCATTTCAAATGGCGGTACCAAAAAAAATAAAAAATAAAAGACAAAACCTGCAGCAGCCTGTCACGACGTGACATGTGTCAGGAGACGGCTCATTCCCGCCGTTTGAAATGGCGGGACTGGCAGAAAACGACAAAAAAAAACCACAAAAAATAGAAAGTGAGTCATTTCTGTATTTTTTTCTCATAGGGGGTCGACTTTGAAATTTTTTTGGGAAACAGGGTCGGAAAAAAAAATCTATATGAGAAGCTCAAGATCCTAGCTTTTGCGGCAAGTCCAAATCAATTCTACCTTTTTAGTAGGTTGGCAATTAAATAATTAATTTTCTTCCTTAATCGTCCTCGCCTCATGTCTATAATTTCCCACATATCTCTTTTGTTTTCTCCCTCTTGCACAACTCATCTTCTCTTTTATCTCTGCATTTTTTATCCTGCTCGCATTTTTTTGCTAATTTTCAAGCTTCTCTTGCTGCATTTTTTTTATTCACAACAAGATTTTAAATTTAAAATAATTAATTAACATAAAAACGTTTCTTCTAATTATTTGTTTTTTTTGAACAAACGTCTCTTCTATTTTTATCAGGCAATGTTTTATTTAATAAATTAATATTAAAATATCAAAGATACCAAAGATATAAATTATAAACAGAAAAGATATTTTTTATTTAATACATACATTTTTTGAACAAGTATTTAAATACATACATGAAAACCCATTTTGGTAATTATACACGCAAAATAAATTTTGACACAAACTATCCAAACAACATAAATTTTGACGCAAAAATTTTGCAGGGACCTTTTTAAAAAACAAAATATTTTGCAGGGACCAAAAACTATAAAATGGGTTCAGTCATCATGTGCCACGTATGCAAATCATCACAAAAACGGGGTCAAGGACTATTCTAAAAAACAAAAAATTTTGCATGGACCAAAAACAATTTTTTTTTTAGGGACTAAAACCAAAACGAGACATATTTGCAGGGACTAAAACCATATTTTAGCCTTTTGAGAATTAACATTTGAACAAACAACTTTTGAGACATTGTATAAATTAAAAATACATTATTCATCTTTGTGAAATAAATAAATGTCTTATTTTATACAAATATAAACAAATAAATAAATGTATTTTTTAGTTTCCCAAATGATGAGGATTTTATATTTTGAAGAAAAATAAGTCCCCAAAGCCTTATTCTCAATATCCTATATTTCTTCCGCTTATTCTTTCCTTTTTTTTTCCCTCAAACCCCTCCTTTTCATTCCTCTCCAAACTCGTAAACAAAGTCTTAAGCTTTTTCTAAGGGGAAACCAAACAATTAAAATCCGTTTAAAATAAGATCCGTACTAATTAAGTTGACCTAATTTAGATTTGATATTAAACTAATCGATATTTCATTGAATATAGTTACTGGTTTCCTTTTCATGTCCACTGTTCCTTTTGAATTCATTGAATTGTTAATTATGAATTAACAAAGATACATGTACAACTCAAACTCCAATTAACACTTAGCACAAGCCCATACCATTGCTCCTTATGTCCAAATCACATATTTTCAAACCCCACATATCTTTTTTCTCTTGACTTTGCCACTCTTCAAAGCTTGTTCTCCAAACTCACTTTTTTCTCTACTTCCTCTGTCTCCACCCTTTTGCCCATTCCATATTACATTCTATATTATATATATTATAGCTCCTAAAATTCATTATTGTAATCTCAAGTGCCTTATTCTTTTTACAATTGTTGTAGTTCACATGGCACGATTTGGAGCTTCCCTAGTCATATTCTTGATTCTGTTTTCTTCACTATGTTTATGTTTAGAAGGAAGAAAGCTAGTTGTGGGAGCAGAGAAGCAGTGGAAAAAGATGAACATGAAGCCATCATCAAGGGATAGTTTGTTTCGAAGTGCACTTCCTAAGGGAACCGTGCCATCTTCTTCTCCAACAAAAAAAGGGCATGCTGTGGTTGTTGATGAGAAGCTCATAGAACGCCACCTCATAAGCATGGATCGAGTTCTTATTGTATCTGTCCCTAGCCCTGGAATTGGTCATTAATTTTTGCAATGTTGAACCTTTTTATTTGGTAGGTTTGTTTTGTGATATTGTCAAATTTTTTGTATGGTATATGAGGCTATAGGAGGGGATAGTTGAAATGTGTAAAAGTACGTATAATATGTATATATTGCATTCTTGCATGTTTTCCTCTTTTTTGGGACTGTCCTTTCAGTCTTGAATGAGAAAAGGAAAATGTTAAATTTTGAATGTACTAATAATTTTTGAAATATAAGGGCCAATTTACTTCACTATGTTTTTGTTCTTATTTTTACTTCAATTTATAAACATTAGAGAATACTTTTCTCACCATCTTTTTGTAAAATGTTTTTAAAAACTCATTCTTTCTAGCAATTTCTCTCAATCACAAATATTCACTACATGAGTCCTCTATTTCTTTATTAGCAATTTAAAATGAAATTTTTTAGAAAAATGATAAATTGAAAATCTTTTAAGAAAGTAATGGCCTGGTGTTTTAAACAGAGGGATTGCCGTTTCAGTACACTTTGCAATTGATTGCATGTTTGGGAAATCGGTTTGGGTAAACAACCCCAAACTTGCTTTTCATGGTTTTAGCCAGAAATTTCAAATTTTTATTTCGAGATACAAACTTGTTTGATATAACTGTTAACATCAAATGTGTAAATCTAGTCCTAACCTACTTAAAATAGTGTGAGATAGGTTAGATATCAAGGGTCTCTTTGGCAAGCAAAACTTTGAACTTGTAATGAATAACTTGTAGCTTAAAAGTTTATACGACAAAAGTAGACCTATTTGATAACAAATTTTTCCTATCACAGGACAAATGTTCATTAGCAAAAAAAAAAAAAAAGATAAATTACACTAACCTCCCCTAAGTTTTGTTAAAATGTCACATACACCCCTTCTATTTTATAAACTGACACTAACCTCCCTTATTTTATATTGGAAGTGACACATACCTACCTCGAAGGTTAACACCGTTGTAACTCTAAAAACCTAACAAACATTGTGAAGCTCTTCGTTCCCTTTTGTCTTTTACTGAGCAGCGACAAACACTATTCTCAAGCTCTTTCTACTCCAACGTTGTTGAATGACGTGGCTTTGAAACTAAGATATATCATCATCAAGGTCACTCACAAATGGTTGTTTAATTTCATATAAGATTTACACTTTTTCAATTCAACCATAACAATTGATTCACTCACAAATTCATATATTATACATTATCTATTTTGTTGTTTTGAATAACCTATTGGTAATTCGATGAGATACCAATTCATTCAACGATAACCTACTTTGTTGATTGCTGCGAAGGTTTGGAATAATATCTTCTCTCCAAACATTCACAATTTTTCTTCTAGTTTATTTTTACTTTTTCTAATTTGTTCTATTCCAATTTGTTCTTGGATATGCTCAGATTTCAAGAGACCGCATACGCTATCCAATTTCAAAACAACAGATTTAGTAGCTTTGCATTGGAACAACGGGATGATTGAAAGACGTAGTCAAAGACAAATTGAATTTTGTTTTCATCATATATACGTTTAATGGAGATATCCTAGAATCCTAGAATGGATGTAAAATTAAACAAGGGAGGTTAGTGTTGGTTTATAAAATAGAGGGGATGTATGTGACATTTTAACAAACCTTGGCGGAGGTGAATGCAATTTACCCACAAAAAAATAGAGCCTTGCTATATGGTGCGAAGGGTACAAGGCACGACGAGGTACGATACATGGTGGGCAGTGTTTTATGTTTCTAAAATAAACAAAAAGCAACACATGGTTAAAATAAAGATTGAATCCAATGGCTGATATGCATTCGATTCTTTTCGTCGGCTCTTTTTCTCGCAACATTAAGCTTTTCCCAAAAAATATTAACGAATAACTTTTTTTTTAATGTAATATTCACACATAAATCGCTTTATGTTCAACTCACTTTTACCAACGATTAATTCACATGAAATCAATTCTAATCCCAAACATAAACTAAAGATAGTAAAGTTAAATTTTTGACAAGAAATTATTGATAATATCTTGTCATGATGATTTTTCATTTGACAATCAAAAGAAACAAAAAAAATCATTAACAACATGCTCTCAAATCGATTTCTTATCACACGGTCGATGATCATTAGCCAAAAAGCTAATTAAATGTCACCTCATTGTCCAAAAAGCTAATTAAATTCACCCCAAAACAAGAGTGTTGAGTCAGAATCGCAAATAGCAAAGCAAATATGAATGACAGTGATCCCTTTCTGATATCTAAACAAGCAAATAGTTTGTTAATGGTTAGGAATAAGCTATAACTTGGTTTTGGGACGCGCTTTCAGTCTTTAATCTAGAACCATATTTTCATAATCTTAGTGGCAGACCAGAGCTTACATGCACCATGCATGGACCATATCCATGACCATTCTCCCCTTTTTTTGTACTTTAATATTTAAGACCTCACCTACCATACTTTCTGGAAATAATTATCAATCTGGCAACTAATCCAAGGTCCTTGCTAATAAAATTTCAAAGGATTACTTACAGCTGGTACAAGTTTTTCTATCTCGTAGGAACAATGTTACAACATGCACACCACAAACGGGTTGGTATCAGACAACCCCCGAACCCCAAACCTCCTTGTTAGAACCCGAATTCCAAATCATCTTGTCTGAGTTAATATATTATATTTTTTTGTCTTATACTAGCCCAATTTTTTTTTTGGCTCTGCCCCAAGTACCATAGTTTGAAACTTAAAAATCACTTTGTTAGACATTCTCTGTCGGCTTGCAAAATCTTAAGTTCTAAAGCTAATTGAGATCAGTAATTATTTTATTTTTTTGAAATAATTGAGATCAGTAATTATAATGTAGAAATCTACCCCATATATTTTGTTCCTTTATACTAGTTGAGAATTGCTTTTCTGACATAAAATACTTCCTTTTGACACAAGTAAATGACCAAATTACCCTCCAGCGGCAGTTAACAACCGCTGGGAAAAACGCCGGCTACGTTATATTAATTAATTAAATCACTTACGCTACGTTATTTTAATTAATTAAACAACTTACGCTACGTTATTGTAATTAATTAAACCACTTACGCTACCTAATATAATTAATTAAAACATTTAAAGAATTTTAAACAATTTAAACACTTACATTATTATAGTTCATCCAAAGAGGGTTCGCCACGTGTCTCGCGTAGTCGGACAACAATGACGTGGTCTGAGGTCCTCCAGGAAAGGGAGCCTCTCCAGCAGGATAGGGCGGTATCCGCGGAACACGACTACCTCGTCGTGGCTGAGGCTCACGCTCAGGCTCACCCTCAGGAATAACATTCTGTGCCTCCATATAATCTGCCACAACATCCTCTGGCACCCCCTGATCATGTCCCATCTCCGCATCCTCTGCCTCGGCCTCCGGCTGAAAATACATCCTCTCCTCCTCCATCCGATCATAGCCAACAAAATCATCATCCGCATACCCAGCATAATCATGCGCTGGTGTCGGATCAACCACCTGGGAGGAGTCATCCACATGTGCCTGTGAGCCCTCTCCATGTATCATCGGGTCCCTGCGCCTCCGAGTCTTAGGGAGATACGGGTCTTCAGCCCTCTTTTCTCTCCAAGCACTAGCGGTACTCGCCTCTTTACCTCTCCGCATCCTATCCTCTCTAATAACCCGTTGCTGCTCATCCGTATCCCTAGCCATATCTGTACATAACAAATTTTAAAAAACATAAATAAGTTGCCAAAAAATCCAACTCCTTAAGTGCATTTTAACATAACATATTCAAAATCCAACATAACATATAACATATTCAAAATCCAACATAACATAACACAACAAATTTCACATATTCACATATTCAAAATCCAACATAACATATATACATTATTAAATTTAACATATTTGGAAAAAAATCACAAAAAAAGCAAGATTATTTCACTTAGGCATTTCATCAAACACCTTAAGTGCATTTTAAAATACTAGCACAATTAGTGTTAATTCAACATCAAATTCAACTACATTGAACATAAACGTACTCTAAACAACAATGTCAGCATAACCAAGCCTAAACAACATCTAATTCTATCATAATTTGCAAATTTTATACCTAACCTAAACTCTAAACATTTTGCTAAAATTATGAAAACTAACAACCCAAACAGCCTACATTACATGTAAATAGGAAGAAAGGTACTTACTTGTTAATTACTTGAAGAAATTTGCCTCAAATCCGTGCAATTGAAGTTGGGGTCAAGTTGGTTTTGTGTTGTTTTGTACTTGAACCAGAAACTGGAAGCTGTCTGCGTTCTTAAGATGCAGAACTCAGCGGTAGTTAACAGCCGCTGGGTCTCAGCGATAGTTAACTACCGGCGTGTTTACCAGCGGTTGTTAACTACCGCCAAGGGCATTAAAGTCATTTCCATGTGTCAATTGGAAGTATTCTTTGTCAAAAAAGCAATTTTCATACTAGTTTAGGTCAGTGATGCTTCTGTTGTGCAAATTTTGAGAGAAGGCCCAACAATGAGATTGTGGACTCGTTGGTCCATCAAGCTCGAAAGCAACTTCATCCACCATTAAGATAAGAGCTTTATTTTTCCCGCCCTATCTATTTCTTAGGTGCTTTATAATTTTTACAAAAATGCTCATGTAATTTTCGGATTTCAGAATTCGAATGGAGTTTTTTCTTTGTTATGGGGTGAAAAAAATGAGTTTTTTTTTTCACTAATTCGGATTTTATAATCCGAAAACCTCAAAAAATATGGCGCGCTCCTTACTTTTTTTGGATTATAAAATCCAAACACTCCCTGAACACCCTTTTTTGGGATAAAAACAGTTCGAATTATATAGTCCGAATTGCATCAATAAATTATGAGTCTGTTTGTAACATGGATGGCCAGTTTCAGGACAATATTAATCGTCATAACTCTCATCCTTCTGTTTTAGGTCATTGTTAGTTGTTATTAGTTAAAAATCTAGTTTTCAGGCTACTTGACCAGATTGCTCTGAAACTTCCCTAAAAAATCAGGAAAAAAAATCAAGGATCAAGACTCACTTAGAAGGAACTTCTTACGGGACTTCGCCCCTCAAAATTCAAAATTCCATCTTTTAGACCCATTTTAAATTTTTCATATTCTCAGAAAAATACGAAATTTTTTGCGTTAGTTTTATTTGATTTTTAGAATTTTTTGGTTGTATTTTTATATTTTTATGATTTTAGTTGATAGGTTTTTATCATTTTTGACTTTGTTTTGTTGTTTTTAAAAGAAAAATTCAAAACAACTGAAATGTGAGGGATTCTGATTGCTGATTATATATGAACACAGTTTAGATGTGTTCGGGTTTTAAAATTTGAAATCTCATGGACATTTTTGTAAAAATTATAAATCGCGTTAGAAGTTGATAGGGTGGTAAAAGTAAAACTCTTAAGACAATAAAATAAAACTATGTTTTTGCTCGAAAGTAATTTTGTACGGACAAAAGAAATATTTTTCTTTTAATATTGCAAGCTTAAAAGTGGCAAATTTTGCCAAATTTGTTGGACTCCCTCCCCAAGTCTAGCTGCATGTATTGATCTCTTTGTTGGTTTGATTATGTAACTTCCTTCAATCTTAGCAAATAATATAGGTTTTAATTTACTATTTTTTTTTTAGGAATTTATATTACTATCAATCAATTATAAACCTTGATTAAAAAAACTTCAAAAAAAATGAAAAGATTAATTAACAGACACCGTCACCCTAAAATATTTTACATTATCAATCAATTATCATAAACCAATATTAACATGAATTTTTGTGTTAAATATCATGGAAGTCAATCATTTTTTTAAGGGTAGTGTTAACTTGTGCCCTTAGGGCACATGTTAAGAAACCTAAAAGAAGAAACTTTTTCTAAAATTTTGTGCATTTAAATGATTAAAAAGTTAAATATTAAATGCAATGCACACATTCCAATAAGTTTTTTCTATATTTGAATCATTAATTTGTTCTTGAGGGCACAAGTTAACATTTCCCTTTTTTTAATAACAAATGATTGTGGTTAACTGAAGGTGTAAAAAAATCTTTACAACGTTAAGAAATAAGAACTTTGCAAGTACACATCCAGATTGTCTGCACCATGTAACTTACAAATAACACTGTAATTGAAAAATATACCAAACGAGTATATATGTTAGTATTAAATATTTATGTTCTTCAAATTGTTCAACCAGCTGGCCCATTAGCTCAGTTGGTTAGAGCGTCGTGCTAATAACGCGAAGGTCGTAGGTTCGAAACCTGCATGGGCCATTATTTTTTTGATATTTAGTTCTTTTAATATTCGGTGCCTCTCCTAAGAACGAAAACTTAACGTAAAACTACCGGACAAAATTTGGTGGGGGCACACACTACCACTTTAACATTTGAATTAACATTTCCAACGTTGTCATTTATGTCTTCCATGTTTGTTTTTGTTTCTAGTAACCCACAACATCGAGAAGTTGTTTATTAGCTTAAACAAAAGCCATAGCTTATGCAATCAAGTAACTGAACAACACACACAGATTAGTATGAGTTACCACATGAAAAGGGTTGTTTCCAAATTTTTCATCATGGTGCCAAACAAACAGTAGTTGAACTTTTTTCTTTAAGGTACGCAAAGCAAGCAAAGGGATACATACATTGATGACATCTTTAGTTGGATTTGCTCTAAAGGGTTTGTTGTTATTAGGAGTGCAAATCAAGCTACGAATAAACTAAAATATCCATATCAAGATATATTATTGCTCCATTTTTCTTTTTTTTACTCGTACTCTCTTATTTGGTGTATATACTAGACTATAAGGCTCAACTTTTACTTTAAAAATCAATTATTTTAATTATATCTTGTCCTTACATGCTTCCTAGTAATGCTGCTGTGGATCATAGTCAAATTAAACTTTCAATTAGTTTCTTTTCTTCCTATCACCGAATTATCCCAAAAAATACGACAATTCCAACAAGGGTTAGAAAATTAAGACCGTTGTTTGTCAAGAAATTGAAGAACTCTATGCAAGATAATGGGTTAGGTAAACTAGCTAATCATAATGCATAGGTATCCGTTATCCAACATATAAGCAAAATGTAGCGCCAAATAAAATGATTAAATAATGTTCTAATAGAATGTGTATTTGACAAACATGTACATCATGATGTTGAAATAGTACTTGATCGATTGAATTAATTGTTTCTCCCATTGGCATTGCATCCCTGGCCCATCATCATGCACATAAGGCAGGCTTAGCCAGCCTCTCTTACTTTCTAACAAATGTCAGATTTCAAATTCAAAACATATCTATGATTACGTATGAACAAGAAAACACTGTTCTCTGGAGGCCATCAAATGCAAGATAAGTTCCACTAGAGACAACAAAACATTACTAAAAAAAAAAATGGTTCACCTTTTATATTGAATGTGAAATTATTATTAAGATCAGGGTTAGAATAGTGTAAGTAAATTAACTCAATAAATAATAGTGTATTATTACGATTTAGGATTATACTTAACAAATGTACATAGAACATAATAAAATGCCTAATTATACATGAATAGTTTAGCATCCATAATTTTTCCTCAAGTAACAATGGACTGCTTATTACATTTAATAAATGTTTTTAAATCAAAACTAACCCTTAGTATATACTTAACAAAAGATTATTATGAGTATAATATACTCATAATATATGGTACAATAACATGAAACACTAATTTCTATTAGCAACTTGTAGAAGAATCCACCAAAGACAGATAAACCTGACTCTGTATCACTGTCTTACCAATGTTGAAACCAGGCACCACCGTGAAAACCACCCGAAACTCGCCGGAATTAGAATCAGTAGAATCCCCTGAACATGAAGTTGAAACTGATTCTTCTGTGACACTTTCCATGTAAACCTCAGAGAACCTAGTATTCTTCTTCACCTGGAAAATGCTAACATCTTCTTGAAATGACAATGCCAAGTAATGCAGTGTCCAAACGCGCTTTGCCATCTCCGCAAAAGCTAAGAAAAAAGCTGAATCTGGATACCCTCCAGAATTCACTAGCTTCCTCTGGTTCAAATTTCCAAACAAAGAACACTCCATTTTAGCATGGACAACTTGATGATATTTGGATTTTAGAAACTTGGTAAAAGATGAGTTTGGATTGTTTTCTAAGTACTGTTTTGGATTCAGAGATTTTAACCTCTTGAATTTGTCAAAATAGTGATTTTGGTGAATATTGTGAAGAGGGTCATTTGAAACAGTGAAATTTGGATAGTTGAAGCTTTCAAACATTGTTATGCAAACAAATGATTCAAAAGCAAAACAACGATGACTTGGTTTGGTGAAAACTGCGTTTGGATGGATGAATTTAACAGCTGCTTCAACATCCCAGTTTGCTGATTCCATTTCTTCAATCATAAGTTTCACAAAACTTCTTATTGATCTCAAAGTATGGTGAAGAAAATAAACAAAGTGAGTATGATTCAACATTGAAAGTTCAAGGTTAACAAAGAGTGACAAAGAAGCATTTGAGTTGAGCTTTTTTTCAAGTGATTTATTGAATGAAATGCACTCATCAAGTTTTTTTCTGAGGGTTGAGATTTGAGAGTCTCTTGCATCAACTTCTCCTTGAAGCTTCTTGATGGTGATTTCATAGGTTTTCATTATGCTTTGTTGTTCTTGAATCTCAGCTAGCATTATAGTAACTTGAGGTGAAAGATCAAGCTCTTTTTTCAAGAACCTTCTTTTCAATTCTGAGATGGCTCTTAGTTCATCCACCACTGCTTGATCAGCTGCTTGTATTGAATCATTGTTGTAAGGATGTTGAGCCATTTGAAGTTCTGCATATGATGCTTTTATGGTGGTAACTCCAGCAAAAAGCCTTGCTATTAGAGCCTCCATAACTGCTTTGTTTCTAACCTTGTTCTTCTGTTGGTGCTTACTATTAGTTTTCATTTGATGATGATGATCTGTGAAAGGATCTTGATCTTCTTTCACTTTGAGATGTGAGTTGAGCATGCAAATACCATTATTTGAAGCAATTTTTGTTGCACTTTTGAGACTAATCACCTTCTGGAATGTCTTTGCAAATTTCTTTGTCCTCTTGTTCATTGCTGATTTTGGTTTCACAGTTTCCATCTTCTCAATTGAAAGAGTTTTTGTTTGAAGTTGAAGCATAAGAAGAGTTAAATTGAGAAAGTAATAAAATTTGAAGGGAAAAAGTTTGTTTGAGCTTATGTGAACAAATCTTTGAAGTAAAAGAAGATTTTGATTAGAAAAGCAGGCACAAATGTTGACTAAAAGATAGAGATAGCTAATGATATTAATATATAATGACATTAAATTATTGAACCTAAGTGGAAAAATTAAGCAAATAGTAGAATTATTAAAGGGCGGGAAAAGAAAAAGTGTAGGACTAGTTTTGCTTTGTGATGATAAATACTCAAAGTAGGCTTGTAGTATAAGAACTTTGACATTGAAGCCATTGATTTTTTTTTCCTTATCTTTCTCTTTAATTTTCCACCTACTAAATTTTTTGGAATAATATACCTCGAGTGCTACCCAGAGAGATGATAATGTGGGACCTATTATGTTACGTGATTGATGATTTTGTTTGTGATCTAATTATGGACCCTACAAAATTATGCAAATAGAACTTGCCAAGAACTGTGAATCTATGATGCTTCACTGTTTGAGAACATTATGAAACAAACACGAAAGACTAGGAATCAAGGAACTTCTGTTTATTTGTTCGTAAACTAGAAGATACTCGCATGTTAATATCTTATGGTTAATTTGGAGAAAACAATGAATGGCTAAGCAAAACATTGTACAGTAATTATGTAAAACAATGAAATATAAATTGTAGACAAGTTTTTTTATTCCTTCTTTTGGCATGCTGTACCACAACAAAAGTTCCAATTCATTATTGCTGTTTCAATTTTCTAGTATCAACGGCTACAATTGGGAATCCTGCAGTTTATGTATATGATAATAAAATTGCCTAGTACTAGTGACTTAGTTTGACGAATATTGACAGTAGAGTACTAGAGTAGATCAGGAAATGCACACTCTCTACAGTGCAGTTGAATAAAGTTTACCATTGTCCTGACTTTATATTACTCCCTCCGTTCCGGAATATCTGACCCATTTTTTAAAAAAAAGTGTCGCAAAATAACTGAACTATTTCAATTTTCAATACAACTTTCATCATTCCCAATACAATATAACTCTAATTAATACTACTTTCATCATTCCCAATACAATATATTTTACTTTCCCTTTTATTTATATATTTTTCTTAATCTGTGTGAAAAACCAAACTGGCTCAGATAAAACGGGACGGAGGGAGTAACACATTAAAATTGGTATAGTTTATATTTGTGGGGGACACTGAGTGTAGTCAGAAACATTATTGTGGTCTTGAAAAGTTTTTTCGGTGCTACTAATCACTTATCAGAACTTATAAGGATAAGCTGTAGCTGCAGAGATGGAGGATGCTGCCTCAGTGCCTTGTTCAATGTACACAACATTTTAAAAGTAATAATTTAAACTTCTTTTAATATTTCTGCATTTTGCAGTTATTATACATACTTACTTATAAGACTATGTGCGATGGTTGTGTTGAACTGGAAATTAAACAAGTAAAAGCAGTCCAATGGTGTGTTTAGAGGCTGTTGAATGGTGAGATGGATGAGAGAGATGATGAAAGGATTCAACACAATTGAAACCTACACCGTGTGCCACGCGTCACTTGATTATTGACTGAAACAGGGAGCGTGCAATACACGCGGGGACAAGGCGCGTGGGCGCTGCAGAGGACGGTGAGAGAGAATGGGTTATGAATAGATAGGGACACGTGGCGAGATATGATTGGCTGTTCGGATTCTTTTTTTTTTAATAATTGGACCTCAATTATTTAGTTGTAAATTAATTTTTTTTTAAAAATAAAAAATACTAAAATTCATGATTTTTTTTCTCTATAAATAGAGACTTGGTTCATTTGATTTGGACACAGAAAAAAAATCAAGTTTTTCATCATCTTCATCTTATTATTATCTTTCTATTAGCAAACTAAGTGAAGTTTTAATCTTATTTTTAGTGAAATGAATCCCAATAATAATCATTTCAACACCCAAAATTATTCTAATTACCCATTTAACTACGAAAATCCCAACAATTATCCAAATCCAAATCAATTTTTCAACCAACGTCCTCAAAACATACATCAAAACGTACCTAATTTTAATTATAATCGATAATTGTAATTTTATGTAATTATAAAAACAAAAATATAAAATTAAATAAGAATAAGAAATACTCCCTCCGTCCCATATTACTTGACCTAGTTGACTATGTCACGTATGCCAATGCACAATTTTAAACTTAAATTTCTTTAATAATCTAGTAGAAAAAATTACGAAAATTGGATATTTTGAAAATATTAATCGAGACGAATCTAACAACATCTTATATGCTATATTTTGTTTTTATATATTAGTAGAAAAATAGAGTCAAAGCATGGTACATGAATAGTGCAAGTATTCTAAATAGGTCAAATAATATGGGACGGAGGGAGTAAAATGTGGTGGGGTAGAGTGTTGAATGAAAAAAACCATTGGAGAGGTTAAAGTTGAATGGGTGTTGAATTAAGAGAGAGAAAATGATGTGGAGTGTTTAGAATTGAAAAAGTGGGTGTTGAAGGGTGTTGAATGAGGTTAACCATTGTAAATGGTCTAAGTACCTAGCAGAAAATGTTGATAGGTGAGTTCATAGTTCCAATTCTGTCCACATTATAGCACGTTTCATGAGTCAGGATCCATTACATTTTTTACTCTGGTGTTAACGAGTGTCTTTTAAATATTTTGGTTGAACTTATTCCTTTCAAAAAAAAAAAAAAAAGAGTACACAAGGAGTCATGTTAACATTTTCCATACAATAATGTAATATTTAGTGGTTTCAATTATTTAATATACATTTTAAAATTCTTCAAAACTATAGTAATAAAGAGAAGAGAGCGAATGAAGAGGATCCAAACCCCATTTCATGGATTCTTGTACTTATTGTTTCAGTTTGCATTCATTTTAAATGAGAAAAAACGAAATATATACATGTGGTGAAATCGTGTGTTTCAACTATAAAAGGGAGACTCTTTACATACATGTTACACACTCGTGAGCAAGACTTAAACAATAAATAAGATAACTAAAAAGCATTTTATCCTTTTTAATAGATTATTAGATTTTGACCTTGTGTTAGATGTTTTGAATTGTTTTTGCAAAATCCTTAAGGCAAATTCTATGGTACATCCAAAAATTTGAGTGTATTGGTACACCAAATCATTAAATTAATAGTTAAATAATAATGAAATGTTATTTACCAAAAACATCGGCGAAAAAATTAATTTTTCTAAATTTTTAAAACTCAAAATAGAGAATTTTGATTATTTTTTACAATAAAATGAAAAAAAAATGAGTATGATTCTTATAAACAATGAAATGATGTTTTTTTCTTACGAAATGGTATTTTCTAAGATATAAATATCAACAAATAGCTCTTAATTTCATAAAAATGATAATTAATTTATAAGTTTTTGAAGTAAGAGTTGGTACACCTTAATTTGCGGATGTACCGTAGTTCCCAATGCTTAATGGTTCGAATCACATTTCAACGAAAAACTACAAATGACGTGGCATATAGTTATTAGGATGGGTCAATGCATTGGTCAAAATCTCACGGGCACAAGCCGAAGCCAACAAACTGAATCCACAAATCACATAGTTAAAATTCGCCATTTTCCTCTTTCACCTCTCGTTATTCTCTCTCACTTTTTACAAGAAAACCTTCCAAAACGACAACGACAACGGTGTAGATCTCAGCTTTCTATAGGAACCCATAGACGCCATAGTTTTCAAATAACGAAACTTCACACTGTCATCGAAAACAACCAGGTGCGCTCACCGCCAAGCCCTACTGCCTGAGTACTTTGCCACCGCAATTGCCAGTTCACCACCCAGTTGAATGTTATAATATGTGTCACACCGATACCGTGCCGACTCACTTGTATATAGAATATAATCATCAAACTTTGTGTTCAATTGGTGCGACATTGCTTTTAAAACTGACTCATGAGTTGCAATTTTGCTTTATGCAAAGATGATATAGTGACAAAGATTATTCTCTTGTCTCAAGATGTCGTCAAGTTGCATGGTATTGCCAAGGGGTCTGTTGTGTACTGATATGTGGTGTGTAGCCATGCAACAGACCCCTCAGCAAGAGATTTAGCATGGGGCTTTGAGTGTTTTGTGTGGATTAGAAATGTGCTTTAAGCAAGAGTGGTTTTAGAAAACTACAGGTGTAAAATTAAATCAAAACAATGAGCGACTTCTTGAAAATCATGTGTAATGCTAAGTTCTGCTAAGTTCCACTGTTAATTTTTTTTTTTAAAGCAAAAGAGTATGGGAGCAAAGGGGTCTCCTGCTGCTTCACCCTAATTATATTAAAAGAAAGATAAAAGTACAAAAAAAAAGAGGGGGGACATAAACCGAAACCCTCCAAGAAACAGCAAAAAGAAAGACCAAAGGAGATAGAGCGAACTAAAATCAAGAGGGACCACAATCCCTTAAAAACTAGCGAGGCGCTCGGTTGGAAGAACCAACCTTGAACCCTTTGCTAGCCTCAGTCACCGGCTTTGACTTTTTCTTTTTTCTTGAAACCACCAATTGAAATTGATGTTCAGCCAATTCATCGATCTCTTCATTCTGAGACATATTAGCCCATGATTCACTTAAGAAATTCATAGCTTGTTGGGCTGCAGTAGGAGCACTGATAATCCCTAAAACTTGCATATCATGAATAACATTTGCATTAAAATTTGACAAGTTAGGGTCCGTCACCACTATGGACTTACCAAGATCTCTCAAAGGAAGTGAGTCTGCAACGCACAGCTCTTCAAGAAGGACAACATCTCTCATAGGCTCTGCTACCACTTTCTCGCACGGCTCTTCAAGAAGGACAACATCGCTGAAAGGCGCAATAACCGTTGTCTCTTTAGACCTAATCATATCAGTAATTAGAGGATCCTCTTCTACAACTTTACTACATCCTCCAGTGTTGTTTGGAGTTGATTCTGTATGAAGTGTGAGAACTCATCTACCTTTTCTACTTTAGAACTTGATGTATTAGGCTTGGCAACATACTGCGTTTTGTTCTTGGGCACAGAAGCTGAACCTTTTGGAGTCTGAAACTTACAATTCTTAACAGAATGTCCAAATATCTGACATGATTACAAAAATTCTCATATTCAACGTCAACATAAAAATCAAAGCCATTCCTTTCAACAAGGATTCTGTCATGTAGGTGAGAGTTTAAATCTACTTCAATTAAAACTCTTGCAAAGTGACCAAAAGTTCTTTTCTTAGTCGCCTCATCAAGGGTCAAAGGATTTCCTAAAGCCCCTGCAATTTCAAACAAAGTTATGGGCTGCCAACATTCACGAGCAAGCCCGTGAATGCGAACCCATGTTTGAGTGGGAAGATTTCACTGTTATGAGAACATACATAAAATACTTACCTTTTAAAATAATAAAAGGGAAGATTTCACAAGTATTAGATTTTTCACATCTCAATGATTTAAATTTAATAGTAAACCTTTAATTTCAAGACAGCCGTGGCAAAAACAAAAGCGAAGAACAAACAATTAAATTCTCACTACTTAGAAATGATAAAAACCCATGTCTAAAATATGAAGGGATGAAAAGAAGCAGTAATTAGACGATCGTGACAATGGCACTGTGGTGTTCGATGGACAAGATATTTGGGGCTACTAGAGTGTTACACAAATGGGGAAGAGATATGGATAGTATCTCATAAAACATAGATGTTTTCAATTTTATTTTCATCAAAGCTAGAAAATTGATCTAGTCTAACAATATTTTTTAATGGTTCACCGATGGGGTGGGAGGCTTATTGATCCTTCATCTTAAAATCCGGTGGTGAGGGCCACATATCTATGTATCACATTTATGTGTGGTAGTAGAAGAGATGTGTAGGTCAACGTATCACCACTCTATGAGAAAATAAAAAAGATATAGTACGTCGACATGTGTCATATTAGTTAATTCTAACTCCATTCCCATTAAAGAAACTCAGCTATAATTTTATATTACAGATAATTTCTTGATTCATATCAAAGATAATTTCTTTTTAGATCTCCAATATAAGTTTCGAAATATTTTATTTATACTCAACATCTAAATAATAGTTGCAGTTTTTTAAAATGTTGACGCACAAGGAGATGAGAATAGTTGCAGTTTTTTAAAATGTTGACGCACAAGGAGATGAGAAGTAATGTTTGCAGATTGCACTGCCTCCAGTATTGAAACGATGCTCTCCAAATTATCCATAAATGAAATATGTTGTAATATATATAAATTTAGGATCTTATTACAATATTTTTTTTAGTTTAGAGATCTACTTTAAATTTTTAAAATAGTTTAGAGACCTTCAAAATAATAAAATCAAAAAGATAATTGTTTAGTCCATTGTCAAGTTGCATCATTTTATTTTTTATCATTTCAAACCTAACCTGGATAACGTTTTTATACAACATTTTTTATACACCATTTTTGTTTTACAAGTAACTTTCCGACTAGAAAATAGAATAAAGTGAAAGACGTGGTTCAATGACATTTAGTCAAAATTGTCGTCTCTACAATATAGAAAATGACATGTGGAAGTTTCAGAAAGTTCAAGAATCAACAATAAACTAACATGGACATGGAAATTATATATCTATATGGAACAACAAAAATTACAAAACATATGAAATGAAACAAAAATTATGAGAAACCAAGATGTGAAGCTGCTTAACTATTTATTGAGTCCAGTTGGTCGTAGAGTTGAATGGGCTCTAAAACTCAAGGGTGTTGAGTATGATTATATAGAAGAAGATATCTTCAACAAAAGTAGTCTCCTTTTGGAAATGAACCCGGTTCATAAGAAAGTTCCAGTTCTTGTTCATGGCCAGAAATCAATTGCAGAGTCACTGATTATTCTTGATTACATTGATGAAACATGGAAGCAATATCCATTGCTGCCTCCTGATCCTTATCAAAGATCTCAGGCTCGCTTTTGGGCTAAGTTATCTGATGAAAAGGTGATAGTTTATTTATTTTTTCTTGGGTTAAATATGTTTTTGGTCCCTATAAATATGTCAACTTTTCATTTTAGTCCTTCTAAAATTTTCCTTCAACTTTTAGTCCCTATAAAATTTTCAATCTTCACTTTTGGTCCCTCTTTTAATGTAAACTCATATGTATAATTCATATTTTTTAATAAAATTTTCCAGAAAAATTCTAAATATTATAAGAATCACTCCAAAAAAAATTTAGAATTTTTTAACAAAACATGAATTTAATATGAATTTTTATATTTTTTACGGTTAAAAATTCATATTTAATTTGTGTTTTGTTAAAAAATTCTAATTTTTTTCAGGAAATTGTTTTAGAATATTTTACACATTTCTGCACAAGTTCATTAAAAAATACATAAATTAAGTTGAAAATAGGGACCAAAAATAGTGATTGAAAATTTTATAGGGACCAAAAGTTGAAGGAAAATTTTAGAGAGACTAAAACGAAAAGTTAACATATTGATGGGGACCAAAAACATATTTAACTCTTTTTTCTTTATGTTGTTCAAATTTAACTAGGCTTATTCTGAGGTTATAAAATACTATGTTTCTTTCAAAGGAAAAAAAAAATTATGTTTTCTTTTTGAGGCAAGAATATTTTTTTGGTGTTAATCATCCGGTTAATAGGGGAAGGAGAGTTCTCTTGAAAGGTAAGTAAATTCTAGTCAATAATTGTTTTATGAACTTAAGTTTTTATGATCAATATGTCTTTAGTGGAACTCATTACTTGAGTACAATTGTTTGGTTAGAGACAAGAATATTTAATGTTACATAGAAGATATACGCAAATCTTAATTTGAAGTTGTATAATTCTATCAATTTTTTTAATAACATAACTTAAAAAACAGCCATCTAATAAATTCAAGAGATACTTTAATTATGAGAAAATATATTAAAAATAAAATATAAATATAGAAGATTTTAATTTTTGTATATTCTCGATGTTAATTATTTCATGCATGCATTCAATCATCTATTGTTACATTATTTAAAGAATATGACAAATTATCCTTTTAATTTTTGTATATTCTCGATGTTAATTATTTCATGCATGCATTCAATCATCTATTGTTACATTATTTAAAGAATATGACAAATTATCCTTATTTATTAATTTTGTTACGTCTGCAGCAATTTAACTTAATTTTTTTTCCCGCTCATTTGCTTTATTAGGTTTGCAATTATTTAACCTAACAAATTCCATCTAAAAAAATGCATCGCACCAATTTCATTCTATCCTCTTGCCTTTTTTTAAATTTTATTAGGTCTGCAGCAACTTAACCTAATAATTGCCCTCTAAAATGCTGTATTAGGTTAGCAGCAATTTAGCCTAACAAATTCCATCTAAAATGCAGCGCATCAGTTTAACCTAACAAATTCCTTCTAAAATGCAGTAATCCCTAATATTTCTGCTCGCTTTTTATTCCTATCATGTTTTGTCATCGTTTGTATATATTTATTGTTTCAGTAGAATTTTTTTTTTTACAATAATTAATGTTAATATTCCTGAAGTCCAATAACTTTAAACCAAATATTCTCATACGTCTTTAAAATTTTATTTTATGGCAAAGTATTATACCTTTTAACATATTATTTTATTTATGATGCAGACTATGAATATTATTTTCTACCACTATAAGCCAAGTATTGATAGCTTATTTAGGTGCGAAACTAAAGTCAATATTTGTTGGTTAAAGGATTTTAACCATTAATATGTTATGTTGTTTAATGAATTTTATTTATGAATTTAAATTATTTCAACCTAATATATTTATGTTTGCCCGAACACAAAAATTTGCTTATAATAATTAACCAGGGCAACGCCGGTTATTTAGACTAGTATAGTTTTAAACGATACGCGATGCAACGATATTCAATTGAATTCACCTTTAAAATAGTTTTATATATATTGACTATGCATACAAGTTAAACTCAACATAGAATAGTTGCCTAATATGTTGATAGAAACAGTACATTATTAAAATTGCATTGAAATGACTGTGCATGTTATTTCTTTTTTTAGTTTTGATTTGTAAGAACTTTATTCGATTGAATGACATATAATTATTCAAATAATTCAATGACTTATATTTCAAAAGCCTATTTTTGTATGTGTAAATTATAGCTTGCACACGGTTCATGGATTGCATTGATTAAGAAAGGTGATGAATGGGAAAAGGCACTAAAGGAGGCAAGAGAAACCATGGAGAAGTTAGAAGAGGAGATAAATGGGAAGAAATTCTTTGGTGGGGACACTATTGGGTACCTTGATCTTGCTCTTGGATGGATCACTTGTTTTCTTCCAATTTGGGAGGAAATTGGGTCAACGCAGGTACTTGACCCACTAAAATGTCCTTCAATCTCTTCATGGAAGATCAATTTTCTGAGCCATCCTATCATCAAGGAGTGCTTGCCACCAAGGGATGAAATGATTCTTTATTGCCATCGTCGCATAAAGGAGTATTCTTCAACTCATCATGGTTAAGTGGTTATTGATTATGCATGCATGTTCGAGTTTCATTTGATTTTCTGGGTAACTTATGTATCATATAGTACTTGGGTTGTGAATTATGTAACGCTAAATAAATTAGTTTAATTTGGAAGCCTTGTAGATGAATGGAAATTATGAAAGATGTGGCAACACTTATGGTGTGCTACCTTGCTTAATTGCTTATGTCTTTGGGGATATATAGTAGACTCAGTTCTTCTCAATGGTCTTCATTGGCTATCCTCTCTTAAATTTTGGTACATTCATCGTAGAAATTGCGACGTAGACTTTATCAATCACCCACAATACTAACGTGTCTGTATATTCGCTTTTCTACTCCATTTAATTAGGTATAAAAAACGATATCAATATTATATCATATACTATTATCAAATATTTTTTGGAAATAAGATTAAAATAAGTTGTCAAATTAACTAATTTTTAATTAATAATTTAAATGGTTAATTGTTCAAATTGACCATATAATATACGTGAAATCTGAAAAAATGATCATCTAAAGAATACAAATTTTAACCATGTAATTTGAGATACTTCATATTTTTTAATGTAGACATAAACTCTAGAAAAGCGACCGAGAGGTCGAGTTTTTTCTATAATTTTTTACAAGCATGTTTAAGACATTAAAATATGGCTTTCCTCATAAAATTCTAATTTTTTTCCAAGCATGTTTTATATTTTTTTTATAATTATGAATTTTTAAAGTGTCAATAACTCAAAATAAAACAACAGAAACGTTAACCTACAAATGGAATTTTGAGCTTTTTTTTTTGTCCTTTGCAAAGATATCTATAAAAATAAATAGAAATGATATACAAAGTTTCATATCATTTTGAAGAAACCCTATTTTCTTTTTTTACCTAAACATGAAAATTGTAATTTTATTTCGAGTAAGCATAAATTTACGGGTCAAATTTTGTTCCCTAATTTTGCTAGCTTGTATAACATCATAAGAATCTCCACTATGAAATTTTAAAGTTTTTAAATGAGGGACAAATAAAAAAGTTGGTGTATATAGCTTCCATTTAAATAAAAAAGAAAATTCTTACTTTAGTTTATTCGTGATTGTATTAGTTCTTTATCTATTTTTAGTCTTTGATAGAATTCATTAGAAAACAAGCAACTACATATACAACCGGTGCTCTGCTCATGATTTTGATGTTATTCATGATGTCCTAATGATATCACATAAGTTTGTTTGTCTAAAATAACTCAACTCGCTAATGGTATCTTAATAACTTAATAAGAACAACAGACAACATTTTCTACATAAACTTGTTATTAAATTATTCTAGATATATCATCCCCTAAAAAATAAATTATTTTAGAGAAGACCAATGTTATAGAAGTATCATCCTCACCAATAACAAGAGAAAACATTGTGTAACGAGGCCACGCCCAAAATATAATAATATAACTATACTGAACAAAATCATATCATTGGAAATTTAGTCCAAACATTCGTAAGCCGGCCTAACCAGCTCATGCTTTGCAGGACCTAAGCAAGACATGGCCTTGTCAATGTCACCCCACAATGTCTTACACATATGTTCATTTCTCAAATGTTAATTCTATTTCATCATTTCTCACATTCTATAATATTCTTCATTCACTTTATAATTATTTCTCATTTCATCATTTTTTTTTTCATCTTAACTCTAATCATGTTTCATGAAAGAGAATACATCTCTATTATCATTCTCTTCATGATAGCCTTTTGTTTCTTACCATCCTCAACAGCAGACACAGATGCTCAAATTCTAGTGAACTTCAAAAGCTTCTTATCCAATGCAGATGCTTTAAACAATTGGAGTAACGATTCTATTAATGTGTGCACATGGACTGGTTTAATATGCATCAATCAAACTATACTTCATGGTTTGAGACTAGAAAATATGGGACTAAGTGGAACAATTAATGTAGACATCCTTATGAAATTGTCCAATTTGAAGAGTTTTAGTGTTATTAACAATAATTTTGAGGGTCCAATGCCTGCATTCAATAAAATTGTGGGATTAAGGGCATTGTTTCTGACCAATAATAAATTCTCTGGTGAAATTCCTGATGATGCTTTTGAAGGGTTAAGATGGCTCAAGAGAGTATTCTTAGCAGAAAATGGATTTAAGGGTCATATTCCTAAATCCCTTGCTCAATTGCCAAGACTTTATGATATTGATTTACATGGAAATAGCTTTGATGGCAATATACCAGATTTTCTACAGAGTGGTTTCAGAGTGTTTAATTTATCTAACAATCAATTGGAGGGTGCAATACCAGAAGGTTTGAGAAATGACGATCCAAGTGTTTTTGCAGGTATGCAATTAGTGTTTTATTTGTTCTTACTTATTACTATAAGAAATTCAACACAAATATCCAAATTTATGCTTAATTTTGAATTTATTCCGACTATAATCAATCTTACAGATTTTCTTGGATTTGGATTGTTACTTTCTTCTTGTACCTAGGAACCATTTTTAGATATGTTTATCTAATATTTCTTGTGCAACAGGCAACAAAGGTCTTTGCGGAAAACCTCTTGTACAGCCCTGCAGCGAAAGCCATAGTGCTCCGCGTGAAGAAGAAAAAGAAAAGGAACCTAAGAAACACCATGTACTTATTAGTATTATTGCATTTGTGGTAGTGCTTATATTGGCTTTGATACTAGCACTTTTGTTCATCCGTTACCGTAGAAAGAAAGCTGCAGAAAAATCAATTTGGAATATGGAGAATGCACAATCACAGTCTCATAACACCAACACCAGTACAGTTTCCACTAGCGACGCCAAATCAATTGTAGTTGAAACCAAGAAAAACAAAGATGAAGATTTGAACTTCGTTACGAACGAAAGGGTTGAGTTTGATTTACAGGACTTGTTAAGGGCCTCAGCTGAGGTTTTAGGAAGTGGAAGTTTTGGATCCACTTACAAGGCTATGGTATTGACAGGACCAGTTGTTGTTGTGAAAAGATTTAAGCACATGAACAAAGTTGGCAAAAAAGAGTTCTATGATCACATGAGAAGGCTTGGAAGGTTGACACATCCTAATCTACTCCCTCTAGTTGCATTCTATTATGGAAAAGAAGAGAAGCTTTTGATACATGATTTTGCAGAAAATGGCAGCTTGGCTAGTCATCTTCACGGTATGATATGCCTACATTAATTCATTTTATAATCTATATCATAAGAAACATCAAATGTAACTAGTACTTTTGATTGTGATTGTGCCAAATTATGCCTCGTGTTTATGTTGATTTGCATTATGAATGCAGGTAGACATTGTGAGTTGGATTGGGCAACACGTTTGAAGATAATCAAAGGAGTAGCTAGAGGTTTGGCTTACCTATACAGAGAGTTTCCGGACGAAAAGTTACCACATGGACATCTAAAATCCTCTAATGTTGTGTTAGACCATTCATTTGAGCCTTTTTTAACTGAGTATGGACTTGTGGAAGTCACTGACTTGAAGCATGCTCAACAGTTCATGGTAGGCTTCAAGTCCCCAGAGGTGAGTCAACATGAAGGGCCGAGCGAAAAGAGCGACGTATGGTGTTTAGGGATACTTATTTTGGAGCTATTGACAGGAAAGTTCCCTGCAAATTACTTAAGGCATGGGAAGGGAGCAAATGAAGATTTGGCAATGTGGGTGGAATCTATAGTGAGGGAAGGGTGGAGTGGAGAAGTGTTGGATAAAAGCATTGGTGGTGGGAGTAGAGGTGAAGAAGGTGAGATGTTGAAGCTGTTGAGGATTGGAATGAGTTGTTGTGAATGGAGTTTGGAGAATAGGTTGGGTTGGAAGGATGCAGTGGCAAAGATTGAGGAGTTGAAAGAAATGGATCATGTAGGGGTTGGAGTTCAAAGTCAAGACTCTGATTTGTCTCTTTGATTCTCACTTGTCTTGCTTCTATATTGTGTGTATATATATGATCATGATAAATGATATTTTTTGCTACAAAATTTATTAAATATGATGTTTTTTGGTTTTTCCATTTATATTTCAAATGCAAGTAAGTTGTTGAAGATAAAAAAAATGTAAGAGAAATAGAAATAAATTTATATAATCTGGGTTATCTTAAAACATTTGTAAGTCCATGTTCTAATCTTAAATTTTAGACCCTCAAAATTTGGGCAAGGAATTTAGTTGTTGAGGGACCGAGAACATCAATCATGGAGCCATTATTGTTGATTCCAAATTGGTGCTCTCTATTCAACTTACCAATGGTCCATTTGTGCTCGCCTTTCACAACAAATTTCGTACTCCAAATACTTTGCGACGCATAACTTGGGTTGTGTCCAAAAGTTTCAAAAAAAGTTTTGGTCCTATTTATAAGCAAATGTCACAACTTTTAAGGATAGTTATTGCTTAAAAGACTTTTTTTACCTCTCATTTAATGTTTGTCTTTTTAATATTAGTTGATGTATTTAATGTTTCACAATATTCTATAAGGGTATATTTGTAAAAATGTTTAAAAAGTTACAACAATTAATGCTGACATTGGTTTTGATGTTTTTTTGGTTTTTCTTCTTATATTAAGGACCGGAGGGAGTACTTAACATAACCACATCGAGAAAATATTTAACTTTTACTAATAATCTAGCGATCAAATTACCTAGATTTGTCATCAACTTCGAGGTTTATTTATCAAGCATTGCATAATTAAGAACGGGGTGGCACTTCAATGTGACTTTGGTGACTTTAGTGTATTTTACTCCCTCCGTCCCTTAATGTAACCCCCCTTTGCATTTTTCACATTTCTTAAGAAAAGTTGTCAGTGTAATTAATGTGTCTGTTTTGTGTATTAATATTACCAAATTGTCCTTTGTTTGTATGTGTATTAAATTTGACTTTTCATATTTCAAGATAAGTTAGTAGTATTAATTAGGGGTATGTTTAGGAAAAAAGTAATAAATGCATCTAGTAATTTGAAAAGGGGGTTACATTTAGGGACAAAAATAAAATCAAATGGGTGGTTACATTAAGGGACGGAGGGAGTAGATGAAAGAGAGTGATGATTGAATGATTAAAATAAATTATTTTGATGAGAGAGAATTATTGATTAGGAGAGAGATAGAGACAAAGGCACCCAAAAGAACCAAAGTCAAAGGCTCCCAAATGCTACCTTAAGAACGCACCGAGGCTTTTAAAACACACGTCACCTTTACTCTAACTTACAAACAAACAATCCCAAAAAAGTCGGTGGACACTTTTGAAATTATGATCTCACCATAAAAAGTTCAACATTTTCTTAGGGTCTGTTTGGTTCAGCTTCTGCCCAGCCAAAAGCAATTCTCTACAGTGCCAAAAGCAATTCTAGCCAAAAACAACGTGTTTGGTTTGACTTTTCAGAATTGCTTTTATCCTCCAAAAGCAATTCTCCATGAAGCTACAAATCCTAGCTTCTAGCTTTTCTAGAATCAATTATAAACAGTAAATATTATATTTTATTATTACAACCTATTATTTTCCTTTATTGCCCTTTATCAATTCTCCTTCTTTATCGATTCTCCTTTAGCTATGTCTATTTTAGTAATTATACATTCAAAATCAATTCTACATAATTGTATCCAAACATAAATCAGTTTGTTTAATCAATTCTACATAATTGTATCCAAACATAAATCAATTCTCTCAGAATCAATTCTGTCAGAATCAATTATATTCAAAGCTGAACCAAACACACACTTAATTTCATTACGGACGGATGTTAGAATGAAAAAGATTTTGATATGATAGATTGCAGAACTGATTTGATCAGAATTTATCTATCTACTTGGGATAAATACTCACTACTCCATGAATTGATCTTTTTCTAGATTTTGTCCTTCACATATTTAAAAGTTGTTTTACCTGTATCCATGACTTGTTATACGCCCAAAATGTTTGCAACATATTTGTATATACTTGGAAGAACATTTCAGCTACAGTAAATTTCTGTTTTTTTTTACTGTTATTTTTTTAAGGAAATATATTTTTTATTTTGTTTGTAAAACATCGTTAAATATTTGTATCACACTCGATGCTGATTTTATGTGTTTATATATGTTGTAAAAAAATGTTTAGATTTGTGGAAGCAAATTTTTGCATCAATATGAGAGAGTTTATATGATAAAAGTTTGAAAACTCATTGATATTTTTAAAATATATTTTAATGTTAATATATTGTTTCTATTAAATAATTTTTATTTTATATACAAATTATTGGGATTGACAGATTAATATATGACATATTAGGAAAAAATAGCGAGATTAAGTGTGGAGAATAAACAATTTTCCTATATTTATGTCATAAGATAGGAGAATAAATTGTTTTCCTATATTTATGATGTAATATAATCCCTAAAAAAATTGATGACATAATATATTGTTGGGTTAAATAATGTTTACGTCCCTAAAAATGTTACAAATTTTGATTTTGGCCATTAAAAAATAAAACGGGATGTTTTCATCCACATAAAAAATTATTTTGTTTTCCTAAAAAAAATTATCTTGTTTTTGGTCTCTGATGACCATTTCATGTTCATATTAATGTCAATATTATGACTTTTTATGTTCAAAATATGTCAAACGTTATATCCATTTATTATATTAAAAAACAAAACAATTTTTTTATAATGAAAATATTTCATTTTATTTTTTAGAGACTAAATTCAAAATTCGTTATATTTGTAGGGACAAAAAACTTATTTAACCCTACATTTTTTTTTTATATTAGTAGTAGATTGTTTTTTTTTTATTTTTTGAATGGAAGGATATTTTCATTAGACAGATTCTAGAAATGAATCAAATGCCACAACCTCATAAACACAAGGTGGATCCTTTACAATCCAAACAACATTTGAATTAGACGTTAGAGCAAATTTAATTAAATAATGCGCGGCTTGATTTGCCACACGTCTAACATGAATGAAACTAATATAATTAAAACAATTTGGGTAACAACTAATTATTTAGATTTGTCAAAAAAAAAACTAATTATTTAGATAACAAATAGTCCAAAAAAAACTCATTATTCATATAATAAGGATTTGAACTTCAACTCCCATAAATAATGTCTCTGATAGCTTTCAACCGAACTATTTTAACTCTTTAAAAAGCAAACTCCATAATAATAAAGCTATAATTTATGCGTCTTCGTGAGTTTATCTCAATTGCTAGATATTGTATAATATATCTAGAGTCGGACACCCCCCACCAATTATTCTTAAAAAAGAATTTCTAACCACCTAGACTACTTGACAAATAAAAGTTACAACTTATACGTATAATTTATAATTTTTTCTCGTGATTTATTTTTTATTTAATTATTAATGATATGCAAATTTCGAAAAAGCAAATGATGATATGCAAATTTCTCAAAAAGCAAATGATCGATTTTTTTATAAGTTTCTTTTTTCTTTTATAAGTTTCTATAAAATTGATTAAGGACGTATACAATATTCGGAAAACCATTAATTTCTTTTTTTTTTTTTGAATAAAGAAAATCATTAATTTCATAAAAAATGTTATTAAAATCAACATTAAATATTAGTAAAAACTAGTTAATACGAAATTGATGAATTTCAAATTAACATTAATTAGCAAAGCAAAATAGGAATACTCCTGATAAACATAATTTTTGGGCGTATCACTCCATTTTTTTTTGTCAAGTAGTCTAATGGTTATAATTCACTTTTTTCAAGATAAATAAATTGGATGTCCGAAGTTCGAACATCAACCCCTGTATATAATAATGCTTGTCCATGTTAACTGAGCTAAACTCACGGAGACTCCCTGCATAATTTTTTATTCTAGTATATTAAGTAATCTATTATGACCCAATTAATTTTCATATTAATGTATGCATTAATTAACTTTATAATTTTTTTTAGAAAAAAAACTTTATACTAGTACTAAACAGTATTCTTTTTTTTTTTAGCATAATTGTAGCAGGGCCTTCCTAATGTTTCGGTAGCCACACCATAGGGAAACAAATTGCCTTAAATAAATATCATTAACCTAATGACCAAATAACACTTAGTATACTTCAAAAAAAATTCTATTGTTAAGGTAATAAAAATAAACTAACACAAACTAATGAACTAATAACATCTCATGAGGCAATTTTTTCTTTTTTTTGAGTTTATCGAAAAAACAACATAGACAAGATTTCTATAATGTGCTTGACATGTGTGCCATACTAGTTTCTTACATTTCTTCCCAAACCGTGCTTATATTATCTTGCACTAAAATGCATAAATAAACAAACGATTTTATTTTCACTTTAAATACATATCAATGAATTTGGGTACTAACTAAGTAGCAAAAAAAAAAAAAAAATGGGTAGTAACTAAAAAGCATAAATAAAGAAAGGGAAATGCTAACCGATTAGCAGGACCCATAAAGAAACAATCACACTTTAACAAAATTTGTTTATTACACTTTAATAAAAACTCCAATTATTATGGGCATAAGCTCCTATAAATAAATCAACCTCAAAGTCACATTCTCACAACATTCCACAACACCAAAATTGCTTCCTCTCCCTCTCTTTCAGTGTTACTTTCTCTTACACACAAAAAAAAAAAAAAGTTCAAAATTTTACCATTGTTGCTACTCTTACTTCAACTATCATTTTTCACTACATTTGCTGAAGAGCTTGAAACAACTCTTTACGAACTTGATGGTTTTAAATTTAAACCTTCACTCCCCACTAAGCCTACTCCTGTTAAGCCTCCTGTCCCTGTTAAGCCTACTCCTGTAAACCCTCCTGTCATTGTTAAGCCTCCTGTCCCTGTTACGCCTCCTACACCTGTTAAGCCTTCGATCCCTCTTACACCACATGCCCCTGTTAAGCCTGCCCCAATTTCTCCTCCTTCCCCTATTACTCCTCTTGTCCCTGTAACGCCTCCTACCCCTGTTACACCCCCTTCCCCTATTACGCCTCCTACCCCTGGTACGCCTCTTTCCCCTATTACGCCTCCTACCCCTGTTATGCCTTCTTCCCCTATTACACCCCCTGCACCTGTTAAGCCTGCTCCTGTTAAGCCTAGCCCTTTTACGCCTAATCCGATATCTATTTCAACCCCTGTTGTTATGCCTGTCCCTATCACACCTACCCTTGTTACACCTCCTGCTGTTACGCTTCCCCCAATTGAGCCTCTTGTCCCTGGTACGCCTGTACCTGTTGAGTCCCCATTCCCTGTCGAGTCCTCTGTCCCTGTTATGCTTGCCCCTGTTGAGCCTCCCGTTGTTCCTACATACCCTCCGTTGGATTCCACTGCTCCGTCTTACTCACCATCGTCGTTGCGCCCCACTTTCATTTCTAGAAGATTGATGACTTTTCACTATTAAGCATCTTGCATTAGAACTTAAGTGCGCTCGTTAAGAAAATAATAATTAAAAAATTATAGTTTATATAGATTGTTGCATTTTAGTGTTTAAGTCTTGATTTTCACTTTCGTGTGAAAATATGGTGTTCTGGGATTGTACTATCAACTTTAAACCAAAAATAAGAGAGTTTGAATTATCAATGGTAGTTAAAGAGTGACATTATGTGTAATTGAAGGTTCTTGTAAGAGTTTAATATTAAAAAATAAATGCTATTAATCGATTTTGCTTAATTTGTTTGATAAAGAATGATTAACTAGTTTAATCGTGTATTTTTTTATTGCGGAAGAATTGTAGTAGCTCACATAAAGTAGGTCACCTGACTTTTTTATAATTTGTTAAATTATTTTTTTATAGTATTTTTAACCATCCAATTGATATATAATTTTTATTTTTATTTCAATTTTCAATAGACATTAATCACTTTTATATTGAAAGAATAGACATTGTGCCACTATATATCCGGTTCAGATCTAAACGCATATATATATATATATATATAGGGGTTTGCTAGAACACACCCACTAGTTTTTATGTGGGAGTGTTTTAGCAAGCTACACCTTAAGGTGCATTTAACTACTTTTTAGTTATAACTTGCTAAAACACACCTTTCTAAAAAATAAGTGGGTGTATTCTAGCAAATGCCAATAAATAAATACACTATTGGTTTGAAAAAGGATATAAAATTCAATATGATAAAATCGATTATACAAATAAAAGTCTATGAAAAAGAAAAGAAAAAAAAAGAGTTTAAGGGCAAGGTCAGTGTAAATTTATTTCAAAATTTAGTGGACCCATGTCATGTGGTCCTTATTTATTTTAATTTTTTTAACAAAAAACCATGTGGTCCTCTCCTTGTTATTCTTCCACATCGCAACTTTCTCTTTTATTTTGTTTAGTTAGTTGTTAGTTGTGAGTGTCATAAAGATAGAATCGTCCTTGATTTGTAACTGCACCAGGGTAGCCACGTAAGAGACGTACCACCTGAAAACGAAAATAATCATGCTCAAGAACCAAGCGGTGGTGATGACTAAGGTGTGAAAATGTGTTTAAAAATTGAAACAATCTCCCTCTTATGTTCTGATTTTGCAAGAGTTGAGTTATGTCCAATCTTAAGTTATTATGTATCAGACTATTCAAATTACATTTGAAATGTCCAACCTTAAACGTGAGAAGATATGTTTGGCGTCTCACGATACAATTTTATCGTCAAATTTTGTAAAAGTTGAGTTAGGTCAAAATTCTATCGCCCCGCTTTGTAATAAAAAAAAGTCTACTGCAATCCAATCAAAATGTGCTAAGGGATTACCTCATAGTTATCATACGACATACAGTCAAATTTGACGTCTCTAAAGTCTAAAAAAATCACTTTTGACAAAACAACGTATACAGATAATTTAGAAAGTGACATTGACAGTTTGCATACATTGTATGACTAGAAATAATCGCACATAAGCACTTTAATAACAGAGATGCAAATTATATATAGAGCGAGAGAAGAGACATACAGAGGAAACAAACTTGTACAACAATATAATATCATGGGAAGCCAAGATGTGAAGTTGGTAGGCTTTTGGGTGAGTCCATTTGTTAAGAGGGTTGAGTGGGCCTTGAAGCTCAAGGGTGTAGATTATGAGTATGTAGAAGAAGATATCTTCAACAAAACTCCTCTCCTTTTGGAATTGAACCCGGTTCACAAGAAGGTTCCGGTTCTTGTTCATGCTCAAAAACCAATTGCAGAGTCATTCATTATCCTTGAGTACATTGATGAAACATGGAAGCAATCTCCACTTTTGCCTCAACATCCATATGAAAGAGCTCTTGCTCGTTTTTGGGCTGATTTTGCTGAACAAAAGGTAACTTATATATATACTAAATCCCTTCCTTTTTCTTTATCCTATTTAATTTATTTTGAGTTTTTGGTTTAAAAAAACTAAGTAGGAATCAACTTATTGGCATCTTTTTTACCATTTATTTTCATTTAAAATTTCATCAAGGATGTGATAGAGAGATGAAATAAAATAGTTTTGCGACATATACAAGTTTTATTTTCATCATTAGGTCAGTAAATTCAATTATATCATATTTAATCTAATGATGAGAGTTATTGATCTAATATAATAGTAAAAACTGCATGATACAGTACAAAATAGAGTAATATTATTTTTAATATAGTCTTTATTGTTTTATTTATGAAATGATTTTCATGTAAGTGAGTTATTAAATAATTCAACTTGAGTTTACTTCTTTATAGGCCGTTATGAAGTAAATTTATATATTAAAATAATAGATCATATGCTAGCATGAGTGTACAACAAATCATACCCCTGCCATTTATCATTCTCACCTAAACACACACAAGATGAAAACCCTTCCAAGTAATTTTGGGTTTCACGGTTATTTAAAGTAGTTAGTTATTTTGGATTTATATTTTTGGGATACACAAAAGCCAAAGTCTATTCAATAACTTACTTTTCAATGCATGGCGTGTGCATATGTCATAGCTTTTGAATGCAGCATGGATAGCAATGTGTAACAGTGGGGAAGAACAGGAAAAGGCTTTGAAGGTAGCCAGAGAAGCAATAGAGAAGATAGAAGAGGAGATAAAGGGGAAGAAATTCTTTGGAGGGGACAATATTGGGTACCTTGATCTTGCACTTGGATGGATTTCTTACTGGCTTCCTGTTTTTGAGGAAGTTGGGTCCATGCAGATAATAGACCCATTGAAATGTTCAGCCATCACTGCATGGATGACCAATTTCCTAAACCACCCTGTGATCAACGACAGCTTGCCCCCAAGAGACAAGATGCTTGTTTACTTCCAATCTCGCAGAGAGGCATTTCATGGCTTGTTCAAGATTTAGATATCTTTTTCACTATGTGTATCTTAATGTGAAGTGACTGATAAGTTCACATATATTGATTAAATTAGTCACTACGACAGTTATCATTTTCGGAGTAATTATCTATTGATTAAATAAACCAAAGCTTGTTCAACCTTTTGAAGTAGCGTACGTTTGTATTTGTGATGTACTGTTGTTATTCCACTACGTTTGTATTTGTGATGTACTGTTGTTATTCCACTACAACCCTGAAATCACTTCAAGTTGCACAACTACATTTGCTTCAATTTATAGATGGTATTAAGAAATTGACATTCCCTACACTATATCAAGTTCTGTTGTTAGTTTTTAGTGCACGTGTGTGTGGTAAATCCCAAAGTACCGAAATTAATTCTTACTTATAAAAAAAGCACTCCTATTAGTTCTGAGTGACAATGTTCCAATGCCGATTTTGATATATTGGAAAACTCTAACTAGGTAGTACAACAGTGTAATCATACTTAAGCCATGATCATTTCAATCATAACCAAAATCAGCTACCATAAACTTCAAACTATACAATCCCATGGAATGGAGACCTGAATCTAGAAATAAAACGTATCATCTCATCACATGTAACATTTTCATTTTTAACCTGATATTTCATTGCTATGAGGTGGTTATGTTCAACAGAAGTTAAAACCCATTTACCCCTTACCTAGAAAACCCACATCTACCCCACTAACGAATAGGGGCAGAGTTGGCTCATCTCATTTATCTCAATATTACGCTCTTAAATTCCAGCAGGGACTCGCCTAACAAGGAGCTAAATTTCTAAACAATCTTGAGATAATTCAAGCAGGCAGCTTCAGTTTTGAATTGTTCTTCCAACTGCAAAACAAAATTCCTGATGTTACCTATTTGTTGTATCGGTATAATAAAAACATGAACTTCCACAAATAAATATTGTTTACCTGATGAAGTAATAGTAGAAGAAATCAGCATACAGAGCTGTCTGAACAACACCTGAGACACAGGCTGCAAAAACAAGAAGCCAATCAGAATATCTCAAGAGTAGGCATATAGTTTAAATAGCAATTCATATTTTGATTTTAAGCATATTTACCTATCCATCGAGTGAAACGTGGCTCAGTCAAATAGCGGTATATCCAATTGAGAATGTATAATCCACGATACGCACTGCAATTTAAAAATAAATGGTATGATATTTACTTATCATAATAAACAGATTTTGAACAAGATCAGATTGTCTAGTAATATTTAAAAGTTCTACAGCAAACTGCTCATGAAACTAAGCAGTCATGAAGACTAGAGACAAGTTGTTAGACAACACGTCAGCAGAAAAATGCCAATTCAGCCAAATAAACAACATTTTCAAATAATGACAACCATTACATATATCAATTATCAAGTAGAGAAAATACATTTCTTAGAGGACAATCAGGATGACAAAAGTATCTAGAAAGTTCATAGTATAAAGCAGTCAAAACATAAAGGTGGATCGTAAAAGAGAAGCTAAATAAACAAAAGAGCACATACCCAAGAAAGAATACATATTGCCCAGTCAAATTATCAACATTTCCACTTCGTTGCAACAAAACCAGCTGGGGCAGTATTGCAACTGCCTCCAAGTATATTGAAAATGCCCAGAAGATCTGAAATTGACATACATAAAACAAAGTATATTGAGCATTTCCACTTCAACGCAGCATTCGTTATTATGTTACATTGTGTAACAGAATTACTATAAAGCTAACATGTAGCGCACGTAATAGAATTCAGTACGGACAGGGAATATATTCTTGGACAGGAATAAGATTTGAAAACAATTGACAGGTTTTCTATGGCTTTTGTGATGCATAGCTAAAAAAAAGGAGGAAAATAAATCACAGCTGCAGCAGATTCCATACGGAAGAAGGAAATAGAAATCATATCACCAGGAAATTCATTTTATCCCACACTGTGAGCGGCCAACTTTGTCATTACTAGTAAACCATGAATTGCAGCCAGAAGAAGATGGCATGCATTTTATAAATGTTAAATATTTCAAACTATCAACAAAATATATCTTTGTCCAAAATGTTTGGCTTAAACACTGCATGATACTTGGCCATCCTTTCAAATTATACTAAAATAAAACCATTTGATTAAAAACTTGTTCTTGTTAACATGTTACAAGATTTGACACAAATAATCAAGATGTTCAGAGACACTTGACATTAAGAAACACTCAACATATCTGAAGCTGTTCTTTTCTAGAGTTCTTGGTTTTCTATGAGCAACGTTCAAACATATAAAGAAATGACTTTACATTGGAAAAAGGGATTAAAGAATGTCACAAGTGATCAGATAAGTTTTGAAATATCGTCAGATTCAACACATTTGATAGAATATTAATGTCTATCAACTTTGCTCAAATATGCAAAATTTGCATGAAAATATGAAATGAAACTTATCCATAGGCTTTTAGATGATTATGCATTTGAAGGAATTAAAGGACAAAAATCAGATCTTAAACCGAATCACAGTGTTCAGTCTCCAACCCATTCCTCTCCAACCATGAAACTAACAAAAAAAAAAGGGTTTTTAGTTCTATAAACCAATTTTGGAGATGCTCCAACATTCAAAACAAAAACACAGATTATTTTTCGAAACATCGCATTTTTTATTGCAATTTCAAAAGGGATGAAATTTGTCAAGATTTACTTATATTTGCATTTGATCTCAAAGAGAAAAATGTAATTTCATAGCAAAGCATTCCAAAATAGGAAAGCTGAACAAATAAAACTCATGCATTACCAAGGTAGTAAAATCGTAAAACCTGAACTCATAACATGAATTGTAAGATTCTACAAATTCATTAAACTCCTATAATATGCATAAAAATCAACACTCGGCATAAATTAACATTAGTAAGTGAAAGTAAGTCTTCAGATTCAAATACTTAATTAGACTTAAAGTCATAACTATAAGGTGGTAAAGAAGTTCTCAAATAACCAATAACTCAATTTCACAAGTCATGAACAAATCAACTTAATTTAGGCTTGCTTAAATAACCAATAACAGCAACGGAGTTAGACATTCTAATGAATCGAATTAAGAACAGAACTTAGCAGCAAAAACAAGCAACAACAGAAGAGGATTTTGGTTGTAAAAACAGGGTACAAGAGAGGATGTGTTCTGGTTGCAAAAACAGCGCGTAGAAGCAGAAGATGTTGGTCGCAAAAACAAAGCACATGAACACAAAAATAGAGCACAAGAGAGGGTGAGTTATGCTCACAAAAACAAAGCATTACAGATTCAGTTTTGAGATGAAGGGAATTGGTTTTTAGCAAGGGAAACGACGCAACGGGTATGAATAAATAAAACAGAAACTGGTCTTATTGCCAAACCAGGTCAGAGTTCAGCCACAAAGGCTTTAAAAAAATTCAAACAGGTCGGGATCTGTCCCAGTTACTGAAATCGGAAAGAACATGGATTGCACAACTTTATGTTTTTCCACAGCGATTTCACGCGATCTTACCCAATCATGATTCTGTGTAAACATGAAATCACCAAGCACTCCAGAAATCGTAGACTTGTACGATTTTTCGATTTTTCGTTTTAAATCGAGATTTCAATAACTATGTGCATTAAATAGTTAGAAAAAGGGCAAAAAGCAATAAATGTTGGGTTGCGTTTGATTTTCAGTTGATTTGTTTTTATAGATAATTAAAAAAAATACCATGTTTCTTTTAATAATTATCGATGAAACATAGACAAAAAATGAAAATGAAATAAACTGATTGTTTTTTCCTGTTTTTTCAGCTAATCCTTTTTATTTTATAGCCTTATTTTACTCATACTGTAATGTTGGTTGATGCAAATATAACCCTAGCCACCATTGTTGGTTACCCCTACTTCTCTATGTTTGCAATGCAGGTTTAACAAAAGAATCATCCCTCGAAACAAAATGCCCAAGAGATCATATCATCATATAAGAACTCCAAAGTCCAAACAATAAAAACATCAGGACAAAAAACCCATAACCCTGTTCCCTAGGTTAAGCGTCACTCAAATATGTTTCTTGCTTATCTAAAGTTTGTCATCATGACCAGCCAAAACAATCATCTAGAAATGTATCCATATATCATAGCAAATACAACACATCCTCGAATGGCTTTCGCAGATGCAAATGAGACGGAAACATAAAAATGGGATGAAAGTAAACAATCGAAGAAATGCTCAACAATTAAAAACCCGAAAATGTAGCACCAACACTTCTGATGGATGCGTGTTGGTGTCAGATACATCATAGACACTGACATGTGAGAAAATTCAATTAATCAAATTTTTACCAGTGTCAAACTGTCAGTGTCAGTGTAAAATAAACAAATAAAACACAATTAAATCACGCAACTCAAACATTAACATTGCAAAATACTTAAAAAAGAGAAACATAAGATTCATAGATAGAAAGGGACCTCAAGGAAGGTGAATTTCTCGTGCAAGACGAGTGCCAGAAGAAAGCTAGCAGCAACAAGAAGATAATGACGAAAAGTATCAAGGTCTTTATCATAGCTTCTCTTAACCATAGGATGAACACGCATGCACCAAACAATAGCCAACGAACTAGCAATGAAGACTATCTTCATAAACGTATTATAAACGGAAATGAAATCCGTGAACAGATCCAAATAACGTGCTAAGAACACAATCGCGTATAGTTCTTGAGTCTTACGAGAAACACCTGAAATTGAAGAAAAAAAATCATGATCAATTGTTAGTGAAAGTGATGAATTAGGGATTGTGAATTGTGAAGGGGAAATTGTGACCTGAACATGATTTGGTAGCGTAGATTTTGAGGAGGAGAACGAGAATGCTGAGGAGATGAGTCATGTCACCGGCGAGTCTGAAGATGTTCATGGTTGCGTTGATCAATGGTGGAACAAGGTTTTCCCTAGACGAAGAAGGAAAAGGAATTGAAAAACGCACGAAACGCTAATTACAGGAATTGAAAATTTTCTTGTGATGCCAAACAAGTTTTTAATTTTTTTTTTTTTTTTTTAAGTTTTGGTAAAGTGTTGTAATGCATGTCAATGTGTCATCATATGAGTAGTGTGAAACTATAAGCAAAGGAAGGAGTTGCTGAGGTGGCACCATGCATCCCTCCACCGCTTCATCCTTCAAAAGGGAAAAATATATGAGAAATGATATTTTGACAACCACTTTTTGACAACTTTTAGACAACTTTCTCTCTCATACTCACATGATATTGTTATCCTCTCTCTTTTCTTTTTTTCTCTCCATTGTTTTTGACCAATAAGAAGTGAGAAAAACATGGTTGTCAACAAAGTTATCATCAAATGGATGTCAAAATATCATTACTCAAAATATATTGACATGTATCTTTCAAATAAAAATTCTTTATTTTTTTTTAAGGAATAAAAATTCTTTATTAAAAATTTGTTGACATGAGTCTAAAAATGTTTTTATTCATCCTTTAATTTTTTTTATAAATTTTACAGGGTCAATTCCAATAATTAACCCTATAATATTTAAGTTTGAAATTGTTTTATTAAATTAAATGTAATATAAAAAAATGTCATCTTTAAGTTTGAAATTGTTTTATTAAATTAAATGTAATATAAAAAAAATGTCATTTTGGACATATTGCTATCCACACCATCGTTTTAGGCCTACACCATTTCACTAAACAGAATTGGGCCGAACCCTGTCTCCCATATGAAACCAATCTACAGAACTGATTCATCCTCCACTCAACCGCCGCCGCCACCACCTTTTCTCCCCCGACCATCGCGAAATCAGCCTCGTTTGGCTAGAAGAATCGAGTTTTAGTTTTTTCCTTCAAACAGAATCACGAAAGGGGTAGATCCAAAAATGATTCATCTCTTTTGAAAGAATTTTCCGACCAATCGAGTATACTCCACAACATACACGAAAGAATCACACACCAAAATGGGCATCCAAATTATTTTCAGTTTTCTCTCCATAAATGGTTTGCTACGTCTACTACTTTGATTCTCTTTATTCTTCTCATATATTTTCTACGTTATTCCTTATTATGTCACGTAATGCTATGATTTCAGTTTTGGAACAAACTTTTTGAACTACAGTGTGAATTATTCAAAATCATTTTACTGTGTTCCCTTTCTCATATTACTAGATGATTGATTATGTCATTGCAATGTTAATTAGGATTAGAAATAAGTAAGATGAAGAGAGCGAGGATAGTAGTACAGTACCTTTTCTTTTGAGGACGAAATGGAAGCACTAGAATCGGAAGACAAAATCGAGGATAGTAGTACCTCTTCTTTTTTAAGCAAATTACTAATATAAATGTATGTGAGGGATACAATACAATTACAATTACAAAATCAATATTTTTTGGCAAAACATGTTTTTGAGATTACAACTTACTCATGTTTTATAAGTTTAATTGCTCCCTCATCCACCACTTATAACTCACGTTTTATTCGCTAGTGGTTATATATAGTTTTTATTTTGTTCATGTAGGAGTGTAAACCCTTTTCTCTTTTTTCCGTTCGGCTGCATTCTCTCCTTCCCTTCACTCTAGTCAGTCTACACCACTATCTACCTCATTTCTGCACATTTTCGGCTACACACACTCTTCCAGGTATGAAACATATATTTTCTAACACTAAACAAACCTCATGAGAATAGGAACAAAATCACGGAAATTAATAAACAATGTTTGAATCCTGTTTGTGTTTGTGTTTGTGTTTGTGTTTGTGTTTGTGTTTGTGTTTGTGTGTGTGATGTTTTTGAATTCGTTCAGGATGAAGATGATGTCATTGGTTCGGCCACTCTTGATGAGGCGAGGATTCAGTACCAGCTCTGAGAAAATGGTTGCCTCTGTGCTGTTTGAGAGATTGCCTGTGGTTATTCCCAAAATTGACCCTAATGTTTATGCTTTTCAAGAATTCTCGTATGTTCTTTTTCTACTTTCGTTTTCATTTTTATTAATTTTACTATGCTCTGCTTGGATTTTAATTAGTTAATAAAAGCATCAAAAGTAAAATGGATTTCGGTTTCGGTTTTAATTTAGTATTGAATTTGTAGTCATGTGAGTGAATTGACAAATTGTTCATTGAAATTGCAAACATTGATCAAAGTGATTATGGTGGTTGAAATGGAGATGAGGCTCGGGTGACTTAACTTGAAGGGGGAATTCTATCGGACAGTTGTAAGACTGGCAATTTTGTATGGAACAGAGTGTTGGGCGGTGAAGAACCAACACGAGAATAAAATCAACGTAGCAGAGATGAGGATGTTGCGTTCGTCGTGTGGTAAGACTATATGAGATAGGATTAGAAATGAAAATATTAGAGAGTCGAGGTAGCACCTATAGCAGAAAAGATGGTGGAAAATAGACTTAGGTGGTTTGGGTATTTAGAGAAAAGACCTATAGATTCTGTAGTATGGAGAGTAGATCAAATGGAGGATAGTCAGATCGCTAGAGGTAGAGGGCATTTAGGAAAGACTTGGAGATTAATGAATTCGACCAAAATATGGTTTATGATAGAACATTATGACGTCATCTGATCCATGTAGCCGACCCCACCTAGTTGGAAAAGGCTTGGTTGTTGTTGCTAATACAATTTCAGGATGTTCTTGCCAATTTGTAAAATACAAATACTGTTTTGACCAATACTCACAATTTTGAGGACCAGTTTGTCTATTCAGTGAAATTTGGTTTGTCCACATTTTTTAAAAAAGGGTAATATTATATATATGATGTGAAATATTAACGCTTTCTTTCTCTTTTCTAAGATGGAAAAAATGAGTTTGTCAAAAGAAAAAGATGGAAAAAATGAGGTTAATGTCTGAAACACAAGGGTTTGCTGTTAATATTACATAGTTGGTAATTGTGCTATATGGTTTGTTTAGTAAACTTGAAGCTGCTTTAGCAAACGTTATTATTTTCTTCTCTTCAGTTGTTTGTTGTACTTACTGATATTGTGGCTGTTCTTGGTTTATAACTAAATTTTTATGGGGTTTCACTGGCTAGGTTTCGATGGCGGCAACAATATCAACGCAGATATCCTGATGAATTTCTAGACAGATCCGATGCAAGGTATGGGTACTTAAGTAAGAGTGGGTCTATATTAATTTTTTTTTTGTTATTTAGAATTGATTCATCTAAAAGAGAGATATCTTGAGATGATCTGTTTAAGTTATGAAAGAAATGGCAAAATACTGATAGATCCTTCTTTTCATCTACTATCATGAAAATTGTTTACTTTCCAGGGGGAAAGGTGATTATCAGATTGACTATGTGCCAGCACCGCGAATCACCGAAGCAGACAAACAAAATGATCGAAGGTATGCACCAATTTAGCAGACTGATCATTTGTAATTTACTATAAGAAAATGTTTCATTTCAATTTCTGGAATATATGAAGTAAAATATTAAGTAGAATAAATGATAGATATAACAACTGTTTTTAATAACAAATGTTTATGATTTTCTCCAATGAATTATTAACTTGTTCTTATATTGTCCTCGTCTTCCTTTGGAGCGAGCATGTCATTTTTCTTTTCTTCTTTTTTTTGAAGGAAGGAAAATGTCCTTTTTCTTTGGTGTGGTATTTACTACAAATGTTCTTAAGCAAGGAATATTTAGTTTGTTTTTTTTTCGCACTTACCTTTATTGTTTTTTGATCGTGTTTTAGCTTTGAAATATTGGTGATTAAATAATGTTGATGCAAGATTGTCATCAGATATTTAAGGTGTATCGTTACCTGTTAGTGCATGTTCAGTCTTTAATTAGTAATGCTATACTGTTATTGTTAGTTCTAACTGAGAAATATATCAATGTGAGGGCAGGATAGGCCAATCCTCTCCTGTCTCTTAGATAATAATAGAGTCAAAGCTAATATTATTTTGAATGAGAGACATGAAAACCTAATTAGGCCATTTGCTTTACCATTGATAATTTTTTTTAAAGAACTGAAGTTGTCTTCAGAGATAATTGCTGTGTGGTTGAATAGTCTCTTATTACTTGCCTCTTTAGGTCACTACAAAGGGCTCTTGACAGAAGACTTTATCTTCTTCTCTTTGGTGATGCTTATGGGGCTCCAAGTGGAAAGCCTGTGTGGCATTTTCCAGAAAAAGTATATGAATCAGAGGATACCATGCGTAAGGTGAACATTCTTATGTGGTTTTCCCCTTCTTATTTCCTATATCTTCCAGTGTTGTTAAATAGCAGCCTTAGCGATGATATATCTATAGCACTTTAGCATAGCAGAATTTGAATCAATTGATATTGTTTTGTGCTATATTTAGTACAAAATGTCGTCATATAGTTGCTATAGTGGTGCTATAGCCTATAGCACTATTGCATAGCGGAGTTTGAAAAAACCACTATTTTCTGTAATCTGCAATTGACAACACTGATATCTTGTTTTCACTCGTACCTTTTTTATAAAAAAAATTGCAGTGTGCAGAATCTGCCTTGAAATCAGTCTTAGGAGATCTTTCAAATACATATTTTGTCGGAAATGCTCCGATGGCCCATATTGTTGTTCAGCCTAAAGAAGAGCAGACAGGATCAACATCTTTTAAGGTATGTTTGTAGGAAATTTTGCGTAACTTCAATCTACTGTTGGAAGGTTGACATCTTTCAATATGTTATTTCTATCGGTATGTGTTGGCATTTTGTGAAAATGACTTTGTAGGCCTTTTCAATTTGTTTGGTTGTGCAACATAATTCCAAAACTAGCCTTTTCAATACTTCTGACTTATTTCTCTGTGGAAATTCATTATACTTGCTCATTCTTTCCTTTACCCAAATCTTCTGTCAGAAATTCTTCTTCAAATCACAAGTAATTGCTAAAAACAAGTTCGACATTGGCAAATGTGAGGACTTTGTTTGGGTGACTAAGGATGAATTGATGGAGTATTTTCCTGAGCAAGCTGAGTTTTTAAACAAAATGATCATTAGCTGATGACAGTGGAGATGGTTGTTTAATCAAAACTATTACTTAGTTCTTTGAATTTTGAAAGAAGATGAATGTAACAGTTTCTGGGATCAACAAAAGGTGTTTGAATTAAAATTAGATTTAACATCTCAGTTTGAGGCCATTATTTAGAAACTTATTTCTACTTGTCAGCTGGGGTGTCAGCTGTATTTTGGTCGTAGTTTGTGCTGTAATAACAAGTTGCCATGGTGATTATGATGTTGAGAATATGTTACCCAATTTTGCAGCTGTTGTCCATGGATATATCTTATTAGCTAGCTCACCAACTAGTCTTGTTCTGGTGTCTAAAATAACACTTTCTCCTACTTTTTGATTTAAAATGTTTTGAAAGGAAATGGTGATATCGATTGTCAAATTAATTTAGTGTGAACTGTAAAAACTTAATTAAAAATAAAAAAATATCAATAGATTATATTGTTTGTTTGATTTGATTTAATCTAAACTTAACCAATTTTTTTTTAATGGAAAATTTAACCAAACTTTTACTCATTATTTTATTGAAATTATTATTACTCGTTTTTGCACAAGTAGTAAATCACAAAAAAATAACTGTATTAATTAGTTAAGTTTAAAATTAACTTAAGGGCACTTGTTGGATTATATGATTTAGAGGAGATTTCATGATAAGTATTTTTAGTGCTCATTTCGGCCAACTCTCGATTATCTTTCTTTGGTTGAATGACTGTATTTCTACGATACTCGTTTTTCCAATTATAAAGTATGACTAAATGATTCTACTCACATTCGACCTATTGTCCAGGTGGTTTGGCCAATCGTAGGCCAAGAAATATTGGATGGTGGTGTAGGCGGAGTAAGGACTACAAAGTTCTCCCATACATATCACACTAATGACATAGTTATGGAAGAAGAAGAATTGGTTACTGTAACACTGAATGTTTGATATCATAGTGAAATTACCAAAATCAAGTTGAACCTCCCAAATATTTCAAAGGTACTACAATCTAATGCCTCTGAATAACATGCCTGCAAGGCTACAACCCACTTTGTTATAAGATTTGAGGTTATAATAGTCCAAGAATATATATTTTAAGTTATTTTTCCGTTAAAAAATAAGATTGGAAGTTGTTTAATACATTAAAAGCAAACAACAATTTCCAAGGGGGACTTCAGGCTCAAGAAAATCCAATCATTAACATTCTTGAGGTTTTGTCAGGAAAATAAAAAAACATTCTTGAGATATATATGGATCAAGCACTTTGTACAAAATCAATTCAATTGAGAAAAAACCTCTTTTGATTTTAGGCTGCAATTAACTTGGATAGGTAGGAATTCCATTTGAAAATGGTCATAAGGAATCCAAAATAGTAGTTTTGAATTTTGACATCAGTGTGTGTGGAGGTATTGTCTAACCATATGAACACTGAAATTAATTTTTTTCTTATACTCACAACTTGCTTGTATAGAGACAACAAAACAAAACAAACTTATAAACAAAACTTATGGGATAAAATTATAAAACTAGCCTTAGCAAACAGTTACTGCAGCTTGCTTAACTGTGATTGATTTGATTTCACATCCATCTTACCTGAATTATAAGAGAGGTACTTCCCTTTCTGCATTAATCTATCTATATATATATATATATATATATATATATATATATATATATATATATATATATATATATATATATATATATATATTCATCTTACAACCAATTGAGTTCTTACTTCTAATTCAATCTTTCCTACATTACCAAGCAAAATGCAATGCCATAAGTAGCCAAATCCACATCTCTATCAACTCTGATACACCACCTTAATCTTCCAAAGATTAGATATCCCCTCACAAATACAACTATACCTTATTTTTTATAACTAAACCTTTGTACCGACCTAGCATCTATAAAAAGCACCATGCTCCATTACACCTTCCACACATCAAACACTCTCAATACTAACAACTACACACATTCATTACAATTCTTCATTTTTCAAAAGCTGCAAAGCAATCTAGATTTTAAAGCCTTCAATTACCATTAAAAAAAAAATGAATCAAATTTTCTTGTTCTCACTCCTACTACTTGCCTCTATCTTCTCAATCACCACTTTAGCTCAATCACCAGCTGCAGCACCAAAAGCACCAGAAAAACCAGCACCTACAAAACCAGCCCCTACAAAACCAACCCCTTCAACACCTGCTCCAGCACCAGCAAAACCGTTAGTCCCAGCATTACCACAATCACCTACAACAAATCCTGATTCGTCAGGAAACCAAGACATAATCAAGATTCTAAGAAAAGCCAAATCATTCAACACACTAATCCGTTTGCTCAAGACAACACAAATCATCAACCAAGTCAATGCACAGCTTGTAACTACAAAAAATGGAGGCTTGACAATTCTTGCACCAGATGATGGTGCCTTTTCAGAACTCAAAGCTGGTTACTTCAACTCCTTGGGAGAAAGACAACAAAAAGAATTGATTCAGTATCATGTTCTTCCTGAATATGTATCAAGTTCGAACTTTGATTCTCTCAGCAACCCTGTGTTGACACTAGCTAGTGATAGCCCACAAGGATTTCAGATTAATGTGACTGCATATGGAAACAGTGTGAATATTTCAACTGGTGTTGTTGATACAACCATCACTGGAATCGTTTACGCTGATAAAACACTTGCTATATATCATGTGAATAAGGTTCTTATTCCTTTGGATTTTGTTAAGCCTAAAGCTAAAGCTCCAGCACCAGCTCTTGCTAAGGCACCTAAAGCTGAGAAAGAGAATTCATCTGCAGATGATGATGATCAGACTCAGGCACACAAGGATAGTTCTGATGCCATTAGCTTGAATAACATGCATGGAATATCAGTGTTGATTTCCCTTGGAATTTCTCTGCTTGCAGTTGCAGTAACAACTATGTTGTGATGTTGAATAACATTCATTTGCAAGTTCTTTTCCATATTTCCAGAACAAGAATGATGCTGTTGCTTTGGACTTCTGCTTATCTTTCTTTCTTCTTGGCTTGTTTATTCATTGTGTAGGAATTAAGAAAAGTGTTGTTTGTGAACTACGTGTGTACCGTTCTGTCTGCTCTGTCATTTGTTTTATCATTGAAAATGTTTATATAATTGTTTTATTGTCTAAGATAACAAAGAATATTTAATTCCTGAGCTAAACTTTATGCATTTAATTATCTGCAATGTTCAGAATCTTAGTCTGGGAGTAATTGAGTAGCATAGATCACATAACTAAAAAAAGTACCCTCTTTACAAAATACAAGTAAACAAAGTTAGCACTACCATTGCACCCTGTGTTGGTAAGTTCATTTGCACACGTGTTGGTTTCATGCAAAAAAGGACACACCTTAGCCTCGCCCAATCAAATTTAAGGTCACATCTCTTGCATTGTACTCTACATAGCACGCGAGGTCTTAGTGTCATGACTTTAAGGTCAATTTGACTATGCCAACGAGTAACAAGATATGAGTCTTCACGTACGTGCATGTGTGCTTCTATTGATCCGTCCGTGTGTGTTGCTTGTCTACTAGTACTTACATGTGAGCACCGCCGTTATTGTGGGAGGAGGGAGTAAGATTTACCAGTACATGTCGTTTAGTATGTTATTGTGACTTTACTCATCACCAATTCATACTCACATGCTAAATTTAGAAGTAACATTAGTACAACCATTTTTAGCGCAACTTTTAAACGGCTCTTTCTTATATTCTCATTTTGCTCTTATTCTAATAAGTTTGTCCCAAATATTGTCACAAAATAGTGTACAAATATCATTACTTTTAAAAATTGGACTAATCATTTCCATTGTAACAATATAATACGCCCTCCTTCGTGTGCGATCCATTTGAAAGAAAAAAGTTTCAAAATAAGTGACCTATTTCAACTTAAAAGAAATATTACTTACAGTTTTTCCGTTGTGCTCTTTAATTAATACAACTTTTATCATTCTTAATTTAGTATTTTTTTGCTTTACATTTATTGTAATGATGAATATATCAATAGTTGACAAGATCACAATGATAATTTAGTATAAACATTTTTCTCTCTCTTTCATTTATACATTTTACTTAATCTTGATGAAATAGTCAAAGGAGGGAGTATAAGATTGGATGACTCAATTTGTACAATTAAAACTAAAAGCACCAAAATTGAAATTAATTCTTAAAAATATCCTTTGATTAACAATTACAATAAGAAAGTAGTCATTCCATTATCACTCTCAAGTTTTTTAAAAAAAAAAAATCACTATTACTGTTTTGGTAGCTATCAATGGTGGAGGTATTAGTACATCAATCTAAGAAACTTTATATCTGGTATTAGGCCCTCCATCCTTTCCTATCTGTTTCAGACAATTGCAATGCAACCTATGGAACTAAATTATATTGAGTTCTATCATCCTCCAAGTTGATGGAAATACTAAACCTATATGCAAACGAATCGTCCCCTTTCCAACCATATTATATTATCATTAAAATAAAAGTGCATCCAACTGATTGTAAGTTGTAACAATGATGTGAAATCAAATAGTTGCATTGCATGCATTTAGTACATTTTCATATACTACTTTACAGCTTCTAACACTTCCTAATCATTCACAAATCTTACATATCCCTCACTAATTATCACAGTATGATGATACACCACCTTCATGACAGGCAAATAAGATACCTTTCTGATAAAACATTGCACCTAATTAACCAATCATTAATTTTCCATCTCCCTAAACTATAAAAGCCAACCCTTTCTCCCTCTTCCTCCACAACACTAGCAAGCAACACAACACACATTTGAATTCCAACAATTTCTAACAACACATAAAAAAAACCAAAAATGAGGAATATCATGCAACAATCTCTCATTTCCACCTCATTTCTTCTTCTAGCAATTACTTTCTACACCTCCACCACTTTAGCCCAACTCTCACCAATTCCACCCCCTACAACATCATCTCCATCACCACCCTTACCATCAACAACAGCATCACCACCATTACCAGCAACAACAGCAACAGCACCATCACCAGGATTAAGCACAGTTCCACTTGTTCCAACAACACCAACTGGTGCACCATCACCCACCATAACAGTCCCAAAAGGACCCACCATTGACATAATCAACATTCTTCAAAAAGCCAAAAGGTTTTCCGTTCTAATTCGTCTTCTCAAAACAACACAATTAATCAACCAACTCAACTCGCAGCTAGTATCATCGCCATCAAGTTCAGGAGGGTTAACAATTTTCGCACCAGAAGATTCTGCATTCTCCAAACTCAAAGCAGGGTTCCTCAACTCCCTCACTGATAGACAAAAAGTTGAACTCTTACAGTTTCACTCCCTCGCTTCATTCGTTTCGATTTCAAACTTCGATACCTTAACCAACCCTGTTCAAACACAAGCCGGTGATGATGCTAGGCTTCAACTGAACGTCACTACTTACGGTGGCAGTCAAGTTAGTATGGCTACCGGAGCAGTTAATGCTACCGTTACCGGTACTGTTTATACCGATAGCAAACTTGCTATTTATCAGGTTGATAAGGTACTTATGCCTCTTGATCTTGTTCTTCCGGCTAAGGCTCCATCTCTGGCTCCGGCGCCAGCTAAGGGTTTGTTGCCTAAGGCTGGAAAAACTAATTCATCGGTTGTAGACGATGGCAGTGGTGCTGGTAGTGATGATGGTGATGGCAAGGATTTACCTGCTGATGTTTCTGCTGCAGGGTCTGTGATGTGGGTGAATGTTGTTGTTTTTGGAATGAGTTTGGTTGGTGGAATTGTTCTATAAGGTGGATGAATAAACAATATTGATGGAGCGATTCAATGATTTTTTTAGTTGTGATTTTGAGGTTTTATTGTGTTCTGTTTTGTTTGAGTGATTCTGTTTTCATTTGAGTTTCTGCTATTTGTTTGTAGAATAGGGTTAAAGTTGAAAAAACATGTTTCTGCTATTTATTCTTCCTATTTGTTCCTTTTGTTTGGTAACTTGTAATTTGTATTTCTTTTATGGATTATTGGAATCTAATTTATACATTTTTTTTTTGACAAAAGAATCTAATTTATACATGAGGGGCTTAGGTTCTGAATTTAGTTTTTTTACACCCGTATAATAATCGAGCGTTCCTTAAAAAAAAAAATGATCAAGCATGGTTATGCTAGGGTCAAAATGATTCTCAAGGCACCTTCTCCGTGATCTCCTTTTATCTTTATCTTAGCAACAAGGTATTCCCTCTGTCTTCCGAGTCACAAAATTCGGTTATAGCAAAGGTATGGGGAAGTTATGCTCGATCAAAAGTGTTAACCTTTTCTTAGCAATTGGTTATGCACCATCTTTCTACAAGAAAAAATCTCTTTAAGAGTTGAGTGATAGGTGAATTAGGACATGGAAACCGAGGATCGCTTGTTTACCACTTGTGATTTTGCTAGTAAAATTTGTTATGAAAATTTCAAATGCCTTGGTGTGGTAATAGTGTTACCGGGGAACGTTGCTAGAGATTTTTCCACCTTTGATCCGGAAAGGAAAATATGAGAAGGTGATGATGTTAGTTTGGCATATTGACTATTTGGGAAATTGGAAGGCAACGAATGATAGAATCTGCAACGGAAAATGAAAATCTACAAAGATGGCGGAGGTGGTTGACTCGATAAAAGGTTTATCTTGGTGTTGGTTTTTAGGTAAAAATTCGGGAGAGTCATGTCATTACTATGAAGGGCATATATTTCCAATAGATTATATGCTAAGGCAATAGAGTTAGAACTAAATTTTGGTTGAAGGTGAAGTACTACCTGTACTTATTCCCATGGAAATTTAGTACCACTTGTACTTAGTTCCTCTTTTTATCAATAAATTTTGTTTTCTGTTCAAGAAAAAGAATTTGAGTTTATGAATAAATTAAATTGGACAACAGAACAAATATTATAAACGAAGTTTGAGTGACGTTAAGAGAAGTAGGATTGAGATGTGGAGGGAACGGAACTGTAACGGTTTGGATGAAATTCTCAGGATGGAATCTGACATTGGAGCCTCACGGAAATGTGGACAAGACAACAATGTTTAAGTTCTAGTCTAGAAGATGAAATCATTGAACTTAACTATGGGGCGGTTGAGACCTCTGACTTGCAAGATTCGTGAGCACTACCATGTGAAGGAAATACAGACCTGAAACAAGGAACTCACAATGAAGAAGAAGAATGAAGGGTTTCTTTCATTTTGGTCCATGTACCACGTCATTTGGTCCTTCTCATTCGAGTCTCAGTTTTTTGTATCGATTTAATGTCCCTATTTAACATTGGGGAATAAAATGACTAACATAATGAAGAATTGAGGATTTAATTAGATTATCATCTTATTAAGATATCAATTTGGCAACAAGTTACACTTTTTGAGACTAAAACGTTGGTTTGCACATTATAATCTTTTTCTACGCTGAAATTATGAGTCCTAATTTGACATAATTTATGGCTTGAATGTGATTATACATTGATGGTTGATGCTTTAAAAAACAGTACTCTGATTCCTTGAAAGTTTTTGAATAGATGGCTGAATTGTAACAATTTTACTAGCCAGATGTGATTCTTGTTTACTCACATCTTCAAAGACGGAAACATGTGTGCCGACAAGTTATCTAATTATGATATTTCTATCGAGTTTTGTTGATGTCATTTGATTTCTTCTTTTATTTCAGGACGAATTTTTTAGAAATAAGATTTTTCTTCCTAATTAAACGCATCTTCTAATATTGATCTAGTTGTTTCTACTTCAATATCCTTGTATCTTGATGAGCTAGCATGCGTACTTTTAGCCGTAAAAAAGGTGGGTTCTAACACTTCATGCAGATGGATTACACGCTTGTACATATTAATACACCTTATAGGCTCTAACACTACCTATCATACACAAATCTTACCTCCCTCACCACTTATCAGTTACAATACTATGATACACCACCTTTCCATGACAGACAAAGAAGATTTGTTCTATCAGAAACTGCACCATTTCTGATAAAAGCATTGCACCTAATTAACCAATCATTAATTTCCATCCTCCTAAGATATAAAATGCAACCCCTTCTCCCCTCTTCATCCACAACATCACCAAGCAAGAATAAGCACTAGTATACTCCCACCATTTCTAAACAACGGTTCAAAAATCCCAAAAATGAAAAATATGATGCAACAGTCTCTCATTTCCACCTCATTCTTTCTTCTAGCAATTACTTTCTACACCCCAACCACATTAGCCCAACTCTCACCAATTCAAACCCCAACAATATCATCACCCTCACCACCCTTACCATCAACAACAGCATCACCACCATTACCAGCAACAACAGCAACAGCACCATCACCAGGATTAAGCACAGTTCCGCTTGTTCCAACAACACCAACTGGTGCACCATCCCCCACCAAAGCAATCCCAAAAGGACCCACCATTGACATAATCAACATTCTTCAAAAAGCCAAAAGGTTCTCCGTTCTAATTCGTCTTCTCAAAACAACACAATTAATAAACCAACTCAACTCGCAGCTAGTATCATCACCATCAGGTTCAGGAGGGTTAACCATTTTTGCACCAGAAGATTCTGCATTCTCCAAACTCAAAGCAGGGTTCCTCAACTCCCTCACTGATAGACAAAAAGTTGAACTCTTACAGTTTCACTCCCTTGCTTCGTTTGTTTCTATTTCAAACTTTGATACCTTAACCAACCCTGTTCAAACACAAGCCGGTGATGATGCTAGGCTTCAACTGAACGTCACTACTTACAGTGGCAATCAAGTTAGTATGGCTACCGGAGCAGTTAATGCTACCGTTACTGGTACTGTTTATACCGATAGCAAACTTGCTATTTATCAGGTTGATAAGGTACTTATGCCTCTTGATCTTGTTCTTCCGGCTAAGGCTCCAGCTTTGGCTCCTGCACCGGCTAAGGGTTTGTTGCCTAAGGCTGGAAAAACAAATTCTTCGGTTGTAGATGATGGTAGCGGTGCTGGCAGTGATGATGGTGATGGAAAGGCTTTACCTGCTGATGTTTCTGCTGCAGGATCTGTGCATTGGCTGAATGTTGTTGTTTTTGGAATGGGTTTGGTTGGTGGAGTTGTTCTATAAGGTAGATTTGATGGAAGGATTCTGTGATTTTTTTATTTTTCTGTGTGATTGATTCTGTATTTTGTCTTGGCTTCTGCAATGTGTATGTTACTGTTCTACATCTTTGCTCTTTTGTTTTGGTAATTTGTAATTTGTGTTTCTTTCATGGATTATTAGAATCCAGTTATTCTTGAGGGGCTTTTGGTCCTTAATTTTTCCCTACGTTCCTTTGTAATTGTCATTTTTACATAAATTTTTTGTTTCTAATCAACTGTCATAATTTTCAAAGTTCAATACATCATTAATATTGATCCTTAAAGTTGATAATTCTTCTTGGATGTCAGACTTTAGGCCAATATCTTTTGGTGCGTTCTAAGAGGTTGAAGAAAGTGATAATATTAATTCAGCTTTTCTGAATCTGATTTTGTTGGGTCAATATCCTCTACACTTTTTTTTCTCTCGCTTCTTTTCTTTACCAAAGTTTTTAATTTTAAAATATAAATAATAATGTGATCTAAGATGGTCAATTATTTAATATACACCTCAAAATTATAATAATAAATAGAGAAAATAAAAATAATATACACCTCAAAATTATAATAATAAATAGAGAAAATAAAAAAGATCTTAACTCGAATTTTTTAAGAATATATTTCCAAAAGATTTCAGATTTTTTTTTAACAAAATATGAATTTTTAAACACAAAAAAAATATGAAAATTCATATTTAATTCATGTTTTGTTATAAAAAAAATGGTGAGATTATTACAATATTCGAAACATAAACAAAAGTCAGAGAAAGTTTTTAGCGAGTAAAACGAAAAGTTAAAAATATTTATAAGAATTAAAAACATATATAACCTTTTTTATTTGATAGCAACCATTCTTTTAAGGTGATGAAATTCATGAACTACAAAGTATATTTTATTTTAAATATGTTTTCTTTTTTAGGAAAGAAAAAAAATGTTAAAAAATCCTTATTAGCCTTTTTTTTTTTACTTATCAAACCATTAAAATTCCGAAAAAAAAATCATCATAAACGTATTTGGCTCTAAATTGAATCTAAATGCCAATCTTTGTTAGGGTCTCTTTTTAAATAGGATTTAAATTGCTTTCCCCTTGTGTGCTTATAAATATTGTTGGTTGATATGCAGATTACAAATTGACAAATGACAACCAAGGCAGGAAAAATGAATCATAATCATAAGCCTTTGTTTGAGGCCAATAACAAAGGTATGGTACTGATTTAAAGCATTACAGTCACAAAATCAACTCCTTGTACATAATTTCATGTAGTTAATTTTGCTTTTATTTTATGAAAAATAATTTTGCCATTTTTCAATCCTATACAAATAATGTAATCAATCAAAACATGTTGCAGAGAAAGGGGTTGATGGTGCTACAAGAGCTGAATCTGAGGAGGTTGTTCATATAAAAGTTGAAGATCCTCAAGTTGCACCAAAGAGTCCTGTTCTTTCTCGTGTGCCATCAAGTCCATTGGAGAATACTGAATTAGCACCATTGTGTTTGTGTCCAAGAGGAAGATGGTAATTAATTTTTTTTAATACTTGCTAGTTTCAATAATTTTTATATCCAATTTCAAAAGTTTAACCATAGACTTACTGTGACATTTTTTTATTGATTTAATTTCAGGTATGCAATTTGCGGTTTCTTTATTCTGGTTTGCCTTGTAGCAGTTATCCTTTTTATTATTGATATTGTTCATCATCATAAATAAAGCTACATGTTAATTTTCTCAATTAGAGAATGGAAAATGACGTTAGGATGGTTAGATGCATGTAAAATGACGTCAAATGTTTTTGGTGTTAGTTTGTTAGATGCATGTATTTGGTGTCTGGATATTAACATCCCAACAATTCTATTATGTGAGCAATTGAGAGCATTATAGGTACAAAGAAATATGATATGTTAATAACTTTCTAGAATATGCTAGAGTATATTTACAAATCTTTTACTAATTCTTTTAATTTTACTATTTTTTATTTATATATTTTCCTCTCAAAAAACAAATTTTTATTTTTTTTTATAAAAATTGTAGGTAGTTTTTTTTACCATTTTCACTGAATAAGTGTAAGAAATTTTACTTTATTATATATTAATTAATGAAGATGTAAATTAGCAAATGCACACCTTTTTTATTGGACTAAAAAAATCTTCTTTTACTACTAATAACCATTTGCGATAACATAGAACAGTATTAGAGAGAAAGAAACGAAGCAACGGATCTAGTACCTGATTGACAATACTATGAAGATTGCTTTTTAGGCCCCCTAAAAATACAAAATGGAGCCTACGGTATTAGAGTCCGGATGCATATTTTTCAAGTTTCTTTTATAAACCTCCGGTATATACATACCGTAGTGCAAATAGCTATATATATAAAAGTTTCTTTTAAACCTTCTGTTTGTTTCAAATTTATGTCTCTGATTAGTCGTTGTATATTATATCAGAAGAGGAATCAAATTAATAAAAAACAATAATAATTGATTGATTCTCTGTGTATTTTATTGCAGATTGGCCACTTAGCAAAGTGAGTTGATCCACCATCAGTAAGGGAGTGTGAGTGAGTCAGCGACAAGAGGGTAACATTAGATAAGAATAGGGGAGAGAAGAGAGAATGGTAAATGGTGTAATGTAAAAGAAGACGTCTGTTTGGTATGTTTTTTCATATGAGCAAAATGGTCCTCCCGTAGATACATACCGGAATGTTCATAATTTATATACAGCACACATGACAGAGGTTAATTTTGTCACTTTAGGGGGCCTAAAGAGATATGGAGGGGGCCTAAAAAGTAACCTTCCAATACTATCAAAATTCTTCTTCTTCTTCTTCAAAAAAATAAAGTCTACCCTTTTTCTTCTCTTAATCCCACCCCCTTTTTTCATGTTTTGTTCTTTCTTAACTCTTTATCGTTTCACATAAAAAAATTAATTAATTACTGAAGCAATTTCTGGAGGGTTAAATTAAGATAAATACTATTGAAAATTAAGTCAATGCTGACATGGGTCATTTAATTGAAATGTCATTCTTCTATCGGTTTAAACATTTAATAGTCCTTTTGCTCAAAAAAAAAAACATTTAATAGTCCAAGGAAAAGAAATTGTGAAGAAACATTCCCAAAACACACTACATTTTTAGGTGACAACAATTTTAAACATCTGTTGTGGCACACGGTAGGGATGAAGTTGAAAGCTATGATGTAATTGAGGTTTGTAACCATGTCATATTAGTTCAATTTCTACGCAAGGTAACGGGCGACTTTGATTCAGAAAATGAGCTAGGCCATGGTGGATTTGAGCCGTTTAAAAAGGTGAACTAGAAGACGGGACGAAAATAGAAGTGAAAATAATGGAATGTGGAGCTATTAGAAGTAGTAAAGGAATTGACTCATTTCAAGCTGAAATTGTTGTTCTTTCTAAGGTTCAACACCGACATTTGGTATCCCTATTAGGCTACTCCATTGAAGGAAATGAGAGGCTTTAGGTTTATGAGTACATGTCTCTTGGTCCTCTAAACATACAACTTTTCCATTGGAAAATCTTACTCCCTCCGTTTCAAAATACATGTCCAAGTCAACCGCTTCACACATGCCAATGCATAATTTTGACTGTTAATATCTTTAATTATCTAAAGTAAAAAATTATAAAAATTTAATATTTTGAAAATATTTGTCGAGACAAATCAAACAACATCTTACATGCTAATATTTGTATTTATAGATTAGTTAAAAAAATATGGTCAAAGTAAGTCAAGTGAATAGTGCACATTGCAAAAAATGGACATGTATTTTGAAACGGAGGGAGTAAATCTCTTGAGCTTTTGTGCGATGATTTTCTAGCAAAAGTTTCTGATTTTGGTTTGGTGGAACTTGCACAAGATGGTGACAAGTTTATGGCAACTACAATTGCTGGAACATTTGGATACCTTGCACCTAAATATGATTTTTTTTTTTGGGGCTTAAAATCGCCTATGCACATTCCTTTTGAATGCTAAATTTTTTTAACATTCAGCATAGACAATAGTATGATTTATTTTATGGGAATAAGAATAAATCTCTGCATATTAGTACATAGTTTCTCCCTAATCATTGGATTTTATAATTATGTTCTTAGAAGTTTTAGACATTTGAGACTTAAGGTTTGTTGTGTAATTGTAATACAATTTAAAAGAGTGACTTCAATATTTATAAATATATGAGTTATACGATTCTTGTCAGAGTTGTCATTAAAATTTTGAGTGCCTTGTCGAAAGTATGAACTCGGTACCCTATTTTTATTATAAGTAATGCATGCATGCACGCGCACACGTGCACATACTTTGTGTGTGTGGGTGGGTGGGTGGGGGTGGGGATTATGCGGTTGCGCACCCTAAAATTCAAAGGGTCGCCACTGATCCTTGTATTTTATTTCTTAGACTAGTGTTATATTGATAAAATATAGATGTGATTATATCTCTACAGTTCTTTAATTTTATTTTTTTTTTGTAAGTTTGACGTGGGCCGTTTCTGAGATTTTGAGTGTCGTGTGTGATGTATGAAGTCAGTGACCTACTTTTTTAAAATTAACAAACACGCACGCGTGCATGCAAGCACATTTATTGTGTGTGTGAGAGACCAACCAAATTATTTTTGTCAACATAAGCCTCAACTTGAATGTAACCCTAATGTATATGTGTTTTTGTATTTTTCTTCATAATTTGAATTATTCATCATTTGTTGATCCATGCGGATTGAGGTGCAATCTGTTAGAGGTATCTCTAATTAATTTACCTAGAAAAAAGCTTAGTGGTACTTTGAGACCTTCACTTGTCATTCTAGTTTCATTACTTGAAATTAGACTTGTAGGAAACAATGTCACTGATTTCCTAGTAATTTTACTAAATTGGATTCTCTACTTTGTTGGATTTAAGAGAAAACAATTTTGAACTTCCATTGCTAAATTTTCATGATGGTGTCAAGACTATTGAAGATAACCCTCTTTTTTTATAATCAAACTCGAAATAGTCCCCTTTATATTACAATGCCCTTAACTTATAACGGCAGACTAATTATCATGCTTATAGGACTGAACTTCTTATGAAAATAAAAGCACTCAAACCCTTTACTTCTTTATATGTTAGGTTCAACAAAGGGAAATGGACAGAAGATATTTTACTTGAGAGGAGGGAAGGAAAAGGAAAATAAGGATTTAAATCGATGTTTTGTTTGATTGAGAGGGAGAAAAAAAAATAGAAGCTACATTTAAGAGTAAAAAATTTCAATGCAGATAGGCTCATGCTTTTTTTAATACAAAATTATCATACGTTTTATTAATTAAATGTCACCAAGTGATGTAGAACTATTACTAAGTTTGAGAATGGCTGATAATATGAAACTAGTAAACAAATGTAAACAATCAAAGCCTTGCATAATAATGTTATGACATTTTCACACTTTTACTCTTCAAATTAGTTCTGCTTTCCATCTTAACTGCAATGGAGCCTTACATGATAATGTTCTGCTTTCCATCGTAATTAGGGTTCATGCGGATCTTGCTGGTCATTCAGTACCACTGAAGCACTCGAAGGTGCAAACTTTTTGGCCACTGGACGCCTTGTTAGCCCAAGTGAGCAGCAGATACTGGACTACGATCAGATGATATTTCTTTTTGTTGTTTTTGTTTTAAAAAAATTAGGTTTTTTTGTTGTTGTTATTTTTTCAGATTTCCCCTTATTTTGATGTTTTTGGTTAATTTTATAGTGATGTTATTAAGAGACTGCCCCTTGAAGGAGAAGAAACTGATACCATATTAAGAGAGAAAGAATATGAATGAAAAGTGTTGTTCTCATTACTTGTGAATGAAGATACAATGAGTTTATATACATAATGTGAAAGTACATGATAGCCTAAAATAGAAATGGAACACTATAGTACAACTAAACACTCTAAACTAAATTACTTGAAGTACAAGTTATTTCATCTTTATGTGTACTAGATGTATTAAAAATTTATGTGTCCGTGCAGAGTGATTCTGGATGTCAAGGTGGTTGGATGAGCAATGCTTTCCAATGCATAATCCAGGTTGGGGGATTAATGGCAGAGAAGGAATACGCCTATGCTCGAAAAGAAGGGTCGTGTAAATTTGAAAAAAGCGAGATCATGGCTTCAATTTCTAACTACAGCGTGGTTTCTACAGATCAATACCAAATTTCTGCCAGTATAGTGAAGCATGGACCTGTTTCAGGTATCTAGTTGCTAGTTGTTGTTCTGCTAGTATATTTGTCTTTGCTCTTCCAAAAAATAATTAACACTTTACATTACTTACTGATGTTTGTTTGTTTGGTGAAGCTACTATTAATGCAGCTTGGATGCAAACTTACGTAAGCGGTGTTTCATGCCCAGACGTATGTGCGAAAGAAGATTTGAATCATGCAGTTCTGTTAGTGGGATTTGCCAAATTTCAAATTTCAAACTGTAATCAGTCTAGGAATGTTGAATCAAACTCTAAATTGGAAAACTCAAATAGATTTAAATAAGTAGCAATAGTGATTGGTGTTGTAGTTTTTACATTTGTAGTTCTTTTGGTTGTTTATATCTTTATACCATATTGTTTGAAGAAAAATAGAAAAGTCGGGTTTGATAGTTTTAAAAAAATAATTAAAAGAACAACATGATTAATGATATTTTTTTTACCAATAGTTCAATGGTTTGATAGTTTTAAAAAAATAATTAAAAGAACAACATGATTAATGATAATTTTTTTTACCAATAGTTCAATCACACTTAATTGATTTTAAAAAATATTTTATAATGTCCGTAATATATAAAATAAAAGTAAACTCTCATCTCTTAAACCATATTAAAGTCGCTGAAACACTCTAGAATATTAGCGAAATAAAATTCGATTAGTGAATGTTCAATATTCGCTTAACCAAATTATGACGCTAAGCCAAACTGTCTGGCTTAACCAAAAATTATGTTTTGGATCCTCCCTCCATGTTCTTGATTGTTTTCAAAACCAAAAAAAAAAAAGTATGTGAAAAGAGTAACATTACAATGAAATTTCAACATGACCTAGATTTCTCAAATTCACATGACATGGGGTGTTTTTATAATTTTTTTTTGCAAAATAAGTTAGTACCAGCCTTAAAATGTATAGGTAAGTAAATGTCATTTTGGCACTTATCAGTAAAACATGAAGTCAATGCCCTACTTTTTTTTATAAGCAACATGCATGCACGCGCGCACACAGGTACGCACGCACCCACACATACTAACTAAGTTAAACATTTGGTACCTAAAAAAAATGGAGTCTTGTTAAGCTGCGCCTCTAGCATGCCTTCAGAGACACCTCTGCATAGGCCCAGTACCGAAGTTTAAGCTTGCAAAAGCATCTTATGACTCTACTTTCTTTTGTCAAACAAAACATGGACTTGAATGTAACCCTAATGTTAATGTCTTGGTTGGTTTTCTTCATGATTTGAACCATCCATCATTTCAAAGCATTTTTTTTACAGAAGGAATGGTATCACCACTGAATAATGTGAAATTAGTTAATTTTTGTTTATATTTTAAACGACTAAACATGATTTGTTTGCCCATATTTGAGACTGAAGTAGCATGTGTTGAGTGTTAGCTTTGAAGTTGAACACAAGTAGTGATGCTTTGTAGAGAATGGTTCAAATTCAATGGCTTGAAAAAGGGCATAGATTTGTGTGTTAAAGTTAACTAACTAACTTTTCCTTTAAAAACTATAGAGGATGGATACTTGAATGTTACTTGCATTGCAAAAATTGTATGGTTAGTTTAGGTCAAAGAAAGTCTAATTGATACGTTTGGATTTCTTCCATGCTTCAAATGGTTTAGGAAAAATGACAACAGAGGTAGCCAAGGCAGGAAAAATGAATCATAATATTAAGCCTTTGTTTGAGGCCAATAACAAAGGTATGGTTCAGATTTAAAGCATTACAGTCGCAAAATTAACTCCTTTGGAACGGTGAACTGGGTTCATAATCTCAATCATGCCCAAGTAATCGTCAAAATGTTTTACCTCAAGATTTAAAGACTTCAAATAAGGTTTAGGAATATCAGAAGCTTTTTTGTCAAATTTACACTCTATTTCAAACCACTTGACTGCATAGCAATGTGGTTCTTCCATTCCAAATGGAAAAGGGATTGACATGGCTCCACATTTTGACTTGCAGCCGTATTGTGCTATGATTCTATGTTCTTGTGCATATGGTAGTGGAGGAGACATGAGGGATATTAAGATTAAAATGATGATATGAAGCATTGTGAATTGTCGGATCACATGAGGGAGACCTTAAATAGTAAGACTTTATAAAATTTGATGAATTTCATGCATTGGAAATTGAAATATTAGACTTTTTAAATAAACATTTTCTTAATTAAGAATCCTTAAAGAGTGTCTTTATGACACTCGTTAGCAAAACCCTTAAAAATATACGAGCTATAAGATTAATGTCAAAATTTTCCTTAAAATTTTGAGTTCCCTGTCAGAAGTAAGAACTCGGTACCCTATTTTTATTATACGTAATACATGCATGCACGCACACACGTGCACATACTTTGTGTGTGTGTGTGGATTATGTGGTCGCGCACCCTAAAATTCAGAGAGTCGCCAATGATCCTTGTATTTTATCTCTTAGACTAGCACTATATTGATAAGATATAGATATGATTGTGTGTGTGCGTGCGCGCGTGGATGGGTGTGTGGGTGTGTGGATGGGTGTGTGGATGGGCGCACACGCGCGTGTGTTGAGAGAGACCAGCTAAATTATTTTTGTCAAAATAAGCCTAAATTTGAATGTAACCCTAATGTAATATGTCTTTTTCGATTTATTTTTTCTTCATAATTTGAATTATTCATCATTTGTTGATCCTTGCGAAGAACGTTTGGATTGAGGTGCAGTCTTAAGTTAGAGGTATCCCTAATTAATTTACCTAGAAAAAAGCTTAGTGGTACTTTGAGACCTTCACTTGTTATTTCTAAGTTTCATTACTTGAATGAAATTAGACTCGTAGGAAACAGTGTCATTGATTAAGTTCCTAGTAATTTTACTGAATTGGAGTCTCTAACTTTGTTGGATTTAAGAGAGAACAATTTTGAACCTCCACTGCTAAATTTTCATGGTGTCAAAGATTATCATCGAACGTAACCATCTTTTTTTATAATCAAACTCGAAATAGTCCCCTTTATATTACAAGTCCACCGCCTTTAAGTGAACAACATTCACCACCCCTTCTTAGCGCACCTTCATGTAGTCAAATTTCAAACTGTAATTAATCAGCCTAGCACTGTTGAATCAAATCCTAAACTGGAAAACTCAAATAGATTTAAATAAGTAGCAATAGTGATTGGAGTTGTAGTTTTTACATTCTTTTGGTTATTTATATCTTTATACCATGTTCTTCGAATTAAAATAGAAAAGTAGCGTTTGATAGTTTAAAAAATAATAATTAAAAGAATAACATATGATTAGTGATCATATAATAGTTCAATCACACTTAATTGATTTTAAAAAATATTTTACAATATCCGTAATTTATAAAATAAAAGTAAACTCTCATCTCTTAAACCATATTTTACTAAAATAAATATTCATGTTTTTGGCTAAAAATTATATTATTGTTAAAATAAATATTCATGATTTTGGCTAAAAAAATCAGGTTTTAATTTAATATTAAACAGCATTTGCCACCATGGTTGACTCGCATTAAAAATATTCAACCTTTTTTCTTTTTCTTTTTTTAGGTCGATTTTTTTTATTGTTTTTAATATATTATTAATATTTAATGTAATCATTTAAATGAAGTTAATTTGAATATCAGTTTTATGTTTTATACTTTATTTATACAATTTTTTCCCTTGCACCAGTTACGTGAAGTTATTTCTTTTTGTTTTTTTCTTTGAAAAATAAAAATGAAGTTAAAGTGAGTAAATTAGAGTAACCGTTGAGGGTAATTATGGAAGTAAATTAGGCTACACCAAAACAAAAGTATTGCCTTTATTAATAGGTATAGATAAAATTGTGACATCTCATACTAAATACATTACCTACTAAGAACATCAACTTCACTAAAGAGCACCAAGCATACCAATATATATACAAAAAGAGATTAATTCAACTAAAATAAAGTCATATGAATAATTATAAGATTACATAAATAAGAGTTCAGCTAAATAATAAAGTCTAAATTCAAGTAAAATACTAAAAATGCCTAAACCATATTATTTTTGGTAGTGACCTAAACCATAATATATATATATATATATATATATATATATATATATATATATATATATAAGATTACCTAAACATAAATAAATAGATTACTACATAAACCAAGTTCTTGCTTCTTCAAACAGCGACACTTTCATATCCTTCATCACACAAACAGATCCAAACACTTTTTTTTGAGGTGAAGCACGTCCCTCATTGAGGTGCAGAAGATTGATGGCTTCCCTTTTCTTTCCTCTTCTTTTGAACGTATGTTCCAATCCAAAATATTATGCTTGATACATGAAATGCAATAATAAAAATTAAACCACAAATCCAACTTACGATAAAGTAGCCAATAAGGCGGAAAGTTCTTTGAAAAGAATGAAGATTAGGGGTTAGCATTACCACAGAAAGAACATACGAATATGCAAAGGTAGACAGCACAGTCAACATTCCAAATGATAGCACCCACATGAACAACCTATGCTCTAGTCTAACTCCACTCACGAGAAGGAAACACACTGTTAGAGAAGCGAAATAACAGATTCCGGTGGTTTTCAAGAACTAAGAATATACCTCAGGTTCTACAAACGACATTACAGCCTGACCAGCACCAGCACATATCCTTTGATCATATTGATCTACAGGTGTGCACATTTTGGTAATTTTCTCGGGGGAATAAACCCCACCAGGGGGTTTATGGTAGTTTGATAAGTAACATATTTAAAGCATTACAGTCGCAAAATTAACTCCTTTGGAACGGTGAACTGGGTTCATAATCTCAATCATGCCCAAGTAATCGTCAAAATGTTTTACCTCAAGATTTAAAGACTTCAAATAAGGTTTAGGAATATCAGAAACTTTTTTGTCAAATTTACACTCTATTTCAAACCACTTGCCTGCATAGCAATGTGGTTCTTCCATTCCAAATGGAAAAGGGATTGACATGGCTCCACATTTTGACTTGCAGCCGTATTGTGCTATGATTCTATGTTCTTGTGCATATGGTAGTGGAGGAGACATGAGGGATATTAAGATTAAAATGATGATATGAAACATTGTGAATTGTCGGATCACATGAGGGAGACCTTAAATAGTAAGACTTTATAAAATTTGATGAATTTCATGCATTGGAAATTGAAATATTAGACTTTTTCAATAAACATTTTCTTAATTAAGAATCCTTAAAGAGTGTCTTTATGACACTCGTTAGCAAAACCCTTAAAAATATACGAGCTATATGATTCTTGTCAAAATTGTCATTAAAATTTTGAGTTCCCTGTCAGAAGTATGAACTCGGTACCCTATTTTTATTATACGTAATACATGCATGCACACACACGTGCACATACTTTGTGTGTGTGTGGATTATGCGGTCGCGCACCCTAAAATTCAGAGAGTCGCCAATGATCCTTGTATTTTATCTCTTAGACTAGCACTATATTGATAAGATATATATATATATATATATATATATATATATATATATATATATATATATATATATATATGATTGTGTGTGTGCGTGCGCGCGTGGATGGGTGTGTGGGTGTGTGGATGGGCGCACACGCGCATGTGTTGAGAGAGACCAACTAAATTATTTTTGTCAAAATAAGCCTAAATTTGAATGTAACCCTAATGTAATATGTCTTTTTCGATTTATTTTTTCTTCATAATTTGAATTATTCATCATTTGTTGATCCTTGCGAAGAATGTTTGGATTGAGGTGAAGTCTTAAGTTAGAGGTACCCCTAATTAATTTACCTAGAAAAAAGCTTAGTGGTACTTTGAGACCTTCACTTGTTATTTCTAAGTTTCATTACTTGAATGAAATTAGACTCGTAGGAAACAGTGTCATTGATTAAGTTCCTAGTAATTTTACTGAATTGGAGTCTCTAACTTTGTTGGATTTAAGAGAGAACAATTTTGAACCTCCACTGCTAAATTTTCATGGTGTCAAAGATTATCATCGAACGTAACCCTCTTTTTTTATAATCAAACTCGAAATAGTCCCCTTTATATTACAAGTCCACCGCCTTTAAGTGAACAACATTGACCACCCCTTCTTAGCGCACCTTCATGTAGTCAAATTTCAAACTGTAATTAATCAGCCTAGCAATGTTGAATCAAATCCTAAACTGGAAAACTCAAATAGATTTAAATAAGTAGCAATAGTGATTGGAGTTGTAGTTTTTACATTCTTTTGGTTATTTATATCTTTATACCATGTTCTTTGAATTAAAATAGAAAAGTAGCGTTTGATAGTTTAAAAAATAATAATTAAAAGAATAACATATGATTAGTGATCATATAATAGTTCAATCACACTTAATTGATTTTAAAAAATATTTTACAATATCCGTATTTTACAATATCCGTATTTTAAAATTGCGGATATTTTACAATATCCGCAATTTTTTTGTTTGTTTACATTTTATCGTATGAAGTTTTCACTGTCCTATAGTAGTGATTAAATTTAGCTGGAGAAACTGTGAGACACGTAAGGTGAGTTCTCTCCTCCCAACTGATTTTTTTTCATACGCAGTATCTGAAAAATCGAACTCTTGATCATTTTCTTAAAGAGCATAAATCTCTTATCACTTAGACCAATCTATAGTTAGTGTTGGTCACACACCTTTGCATGATAGATATATGTAAAGTGATGAGAATACTCACTTTTTTAAAATGACTTTTATTTTAAACGTGACCCTTATCCTAAACTTTAAAAGTTGAGTTATGTTATTTGTCGTGAAGGAAAACCTCGTGAAATCATCATGAAGCGTGTTTCGTAGTTAAAATGGTATTAAGGCAAAGAAAAATGCTAAATAACAACACGACATGCATTTGTCGTGGAAACCGCACGAGGTTGTATTTCAACTAAACACTATTTCACATTTTCCTATTTATTTTAATTAAAAATTATTTTAACAATTGAGCTTGTGCCACGTAACCTGTCGTGCGTTCGTGGGGTGCATGCCGTCGTGCTCTATTGCAGTTCTCTAAGGCAAAATATGCGGAATTAGTGGAAATCAAAGGTAGCAATGATAATAGGTAAATGAAATACAAATCGTGATGTACTCGTGAATTTTTTTTCGCTCAACATAACATTTTCCTTAAAAGTTTAGGGTATTTTCCAAAAATACATACATATACCATAAATAAAGTTTAAACTTTCTGACTTGTAATTATAAACAGTAAACTTTTGACCTAAGTTTATTTTTTGTTCTATAAATTGAGAATAAGTAAGTAGTCATTTTGACGGTTCATGTTTTGGGGAATTCGTAAGATATAGAGGTTAAGAAGTATAATACTAAATGATAAGGTACATTTAAAGATTCTCTTTCTGAACTAGATAGATCCTCACATCTCGTCATTCCGACGGCACAATATCTAATAGAAAATTGCTCTATAAACCCTTTACATTGGCTTAAAAACCCTTAATTTAGGTGGCATTTAACATGGGAAAGGCTAAAAGTTTCCCACCATGGGAAAGTTAATATTAACCATCAGATCAAATATCTTATCATACACACTCAACACTAGATTTTTTGCACTATCTTCCACCACCATCTCTCTTTCATACACGCCAACCTCACTGCAACCATCTCTCTAGTCTTTTTCTCCTTAATTGACATATGAAATACCAAACTTTTTTGTTCAGTTCTTATTCCTCGCCACTCTCCTTATAACAAAACCCCAATTTTATGTTTTACCACTCATGTTTCTCATAACTCAATCTTCTTATTATTTTAACTTTAATTTGATTTTATTATTATTCTCACTTGAATCTCACAATAAAAGAAGGTAAAACAAGTTAATTTGATTTGTTATGGGAGTTGAAGAAATTGACTGTGTGAAAAATTTGGAGTGTTGAATTTGAAAGGAAGATGTGTGAGGAGTATGCTTTATGTGATGATGGATGTTGGTGTTGTTGTTTCCTGATTGAAAACTTATCAACATACCTCTTTGATCCATTTTTATTTTCCAGAACAAAAGGAAAATAATTTTTTTTTTCTGGATCTCTAGGCTGTGGAAGAGTTTAATTTGATTTCTGTATTAAAGGTGAGGAAGAATTTTTAAGTTCTTAATTTCTGGAATTTTTAAGAGATTCTCCAAAAAGCTCGATACCCGGTTCCTTCAGCTTTTGGCACTTGAATCACATGCCTATCAGAGTAACCAACAATCTTCATTTCATCGAGATCAACCACAACTGCCCTGCCACCCTCCAATGGTCTCGCATACAAATTAGCATAACCATTTTTTGTAATAGCATTTAACATTCATAGGTTAATGGTAACTGTGATGCAACGGTTTGTTCATCAAAGGTGAGCTGTGAGCATAGGGTAGCCTTGTCCTTAGCATAAGGTGAGCTGTGAGATTATGGAACGAGTTGAATAATCCAGGATGATTTGGAGGGTTTGTTTTTGGAAAATTAGAGAGACATGGTGGCAGTGAGGTTGGTGGGTATGAAAGAGAGATGGTGGTGGAAGATAGTGCAAAAAATCTAGTGTTGAGTGTGTATGATAAAATATTTGATCTGATGGTTAATATTAACTTTCCCATGGTGGGAAACTTTTAGCCTTTCCCATGTTAAATGCCACCCTTAATTTATCATAATGCATCTCCTGATAGCACAAAATTATTGGGATATATGTTCCTTACAAAATAATGAGATATATTTTGTAAAGACGAGGAGGGTGGTAACTAAAGAGAAGAGATGTGTCTTTTTTATAAAGGGGTTTACCCCAAAATTATAAAACATAAGCATGTGTCATTTAAGATGCCTCGCTAAAGGAGGAATTTAGACGGGGCAGATCTAGATATTTGGTACATGTGTGGCTAAAATTTCAAAGAAACAATAATGCAAACTATATTAAAAAATAAGAAATAACATTGTTTAATTCAATACATTACAATGAATATCGTCTTCTATCCATTTGTTGAAAATGAGCTAAAATGACATCATTGTTAATTGTTAAAAGAACATCTCTTTCTATATAAGTTACAAGACGGTTATTTAGCCACTGATCATCCATTTTGTTACATAGTTGACTATTCACAACTTTCATAGTTGAAAAAATACGTTCAACACTTGTGGTTGCTACCAACAAGAACAAAGCCAACTTCAAAAGCTTATAAATCATAGCAAATGTGTTGCACTTATTTGTTTTCACAAGTTTTGCATAAGGTTGTTGACTTGTTGTTCTTATTCTTAACATATTGAGTTTTATTTATAAGGGGCGATAGTCATTTTGGTCTTTGAATGCGTAAGGAGTAGATATAGTAGTCCCTCGATGTATCAAAATTTTAAAATAGTCAGTGATTGTGCACTTCGTTAGTCAAAATAGTCCCTAACATTAAAATACTTCGTTAATATTGTGACATTACTTCAATATATTTACTTATTGTCACTTCAGGAACTATTTTGACTAACAAAGTGCAAAATCAGATACTATTTTAAAATTTTAATACATTGAGAAACTATTGTAACTACTCGTTACAAATTCAGACATCAAAATAACTATTAACTTTATTTATAATGAAAAAAGAAAAAGAAAAAAATAAGAAAGTTGGATGTGTGGCTTTAGCCACACATAACCTCTAAATAGATTCGTCGCTGAATTTAATTCATTGCTATTAAAAATACACACAATTAAAGATATTAGTTTTCTTTAAAAAAAAAGGGTATTAGTTAATATCAACCATCGATTTGAGATTAATCTTCTATATCACCTCTTCATCAAATCAAATTTAAATAATTTTTAGGCTTAATTAATGATGTGGTCCCTTAAGTTATATGTTGGTTACATTTTAGTCTCATAAGTTATTAATGTTACAATTTGGTCCCTTTAAGTCATCTTCCGTCAACCAAATAAATCCTCACCGTCAAAACCGTTAAACCAATGTCTAAGGTGGATACACATTGCAAGTTGTCACGTCACCGTTCACATGTGCCTATTTAACGTTTTGGCAAAAGACTGACGGTGAGGATTTATTTGGCTAACATATACTAACTTAAGGGACCAGATCATTAATTAAGCCTAATTTTTATTATTGATTTGGGATCAGACGATCAAGATTAATAAACACATCATGCATTCACTGCATGGAATCAATTCCCTTCAGAAGAGTATAATTTTCCTTTTCTTAAATTATTTAGACAAGTTTGAAGTTTAAAAGAGATAGGGTTAATACCCCTTTTGGTCCCTGCAATATGAGCGAAATCCGGTTTTAGTCCCTGTAAAAAAAAAAGTTTAGATTTTGTCCCTATCATTTGAGATTCTTCCACTTTTGGTCCCTCATTAAACCATGTCAGCAGAATCTGTTGACGTGGCACGCTGACTGTGTAATTATTTTTATTTTTTATTTTTTTTATTGTGCACACGTGGCATTTGTGATTTTTTTAATAAAAAATTCTTAAAAAAATAAAAAACGAAAAAAAATCTTAAAAATTCTAGAAATTTTTTATAAAAATTAAAAATAATTAAAAAAATCTGAAAAAATAACGGAAAAATAAAAAAATTCTGGAAAAATTTAAAAAATCTCGTAAAATGAAAAAATAAAAAAAATCTGGAAAAATTAATATGTATCGAAATTTTCGAAAAAATTATAAAAAAAAAAAATCTTAATTAAGTTCCTGAAAAATTCTAACAAAGATCAAGTTCCTGAAAAAAAAATTGAACTTTTTTTAAAAAATTTTGAAATATATTTTTTATTATTTTAAAAAATTTCGAAATACTTTAAGTTCCGGAAATTTTTATAAGAAGTGTTATTTTTTATTAGAATTTTGATAAAAAAAAGGAAAAATTCAGGAATTTAAAATATTTCAAGAACTGAATTCAGATTTTTTTATAAAAAAAAATTATTTTTTAAAATAAAATTCAAAATCTGAAAAATCGAAAAAATATTCAGATTTTTTTCAAAAACTAAAAATAATCAGTAATTTTTTTTAGATTTTTTAAATTAAAAAAATAGTAAAAAGTTCTAATATTTTTTTAATTCTGGAATTTAATTTTCAAAATAAAAAAATTTGAAATTATAAAAATTCAGATTTTTAAGAATTAATTTTTTTTTTATTTTATCTACAAAAAATAAAAATTCTGGATTTTTTTTTAAAATACCAATTAAAATATGAAATATAAAATTTCGAAAATTATATAACCAGAAAAATCGATTTAGTTTTAATTTTTAAAATATTAACTTCAGATTTTTTTCGAAAATTTTGAATTTAAAAAAAAATCAGATTTTCGTTATATATTAATCTTTTCCAGATTTTTTTAAAATTTTTACAGAATTTTTTTTATTAAAAAAAGTTCAATTTTTTTTCAGGAACTTGATCTTTTTTACAATTTTTGAGGAACTTAATTAAGATTTTTTTTATAATTTTTTTTGAAAATTTCGATACATATTAATTTTTCCTATTTTTTTATTTTTTCATTATTTTTCGTTTTACGAGATTTTTTAAATTTTTCCAGAATTTTTTTATTTTTCCGTTATTTTTTCAAATTTTTTTCATTATTTTTAATTTTTATAAATTTTTTTCTAGAATTTTTTTATTTTTTAGACTTTTTTCGTTTCTTATTTTTTTAAGAATTTTTTATTAAAAAAATCACAAATGCCACGTGTGCACAATAAAAAAATAAAAAATAATAATATAATTACACAGTCAGCGTGCCACGTCAGCAGATTCTGCTGATAAGGTCAAGCGAGGGACCAAAAGTGGAAGAATCTCAAATGATAGGGACAGAATCTAAATTTTTTTTTTTACAAGGACTAAAACCGGATTTCGCTCATATTGCAGGGACCAAAAGGGGTATTAACCCAAAGAGATATGAAGGTTGTATTGGTAGATGATTTAGCAAGTTTGAAGGACATACATGGGTAATGGACATTGGACACTGTACGAGTCTTTGAAAAAGTTATGGAAACTACAAAGAAATAAAGGCAATGAAAAAGCAAAAGATGAAACAAGGATTTTGCTGGCCAGAATTATAGGAGAAAAGTCACTCTCATTCCATCACAAAATCCAAATTAAACAAAACAACGTTAATATTATTGTGGGAACAAAGTTAATGTTCAAATAAACTGGAGTATTCAGCCTCTTATTCCTAATCTTCTCAGCTAACCTCAGTTAATAACAACCTTCAGCACAACACCAATGCTAAGTAGGAATTAGCTGTTTATGAAAATGATATGTCATGGGATACAGTTTCTAGTCAGAATTGCTACAATAATAAAGTTACAGACAACCTATTCTATGTTGGTGTCCTCCACATAATTGTGTTTGTTTCAAAATAAGTCAAAATAGTCCTATAATATACAACTATAATATACCTTTTCACTCATGTTTACCACATTCTTTCCAAGTTTACTAAATATATTTATACATTTACTTGAAAATAACATTTTACATTATAATATCCTCACTTAAATATTCCGCCAAAAGGGACATGTACTACTTACACTAACGCCTAATGAAAACCTAATATTTTGCAACTATTTTTAAAACCCTCTTATAAAGAACTCTCGTTGAATGTCGGTGTAAAACTAATTTATATGATGAAGCTCTAATAATCTTAGGAATATAATGTACTACATTAACAATTTGTTAATTTGTAACTGTATTTAGTGGGCCTAAAGAAAAGAGGTCCCTGATTGGCAGAGATGATTTTTGGAGTAGAAACGAAAAAGCAGATAAAGTGGTCACATGAATTGGGGCGGGTATCTCTTTTGAAAACATACCATACCATATTATCATAGTATAGTATAGCAGCAAAAGAAAACTAGTACTAACAAACAAACCCACGTTCCTATTTAACAACCTAACCGTCTCAGTCCCACTAGCTACTACAACTCTTCACTTTTGGTCTCTATTTTGTTCTCTTAAAGCTCACAAACCTTAACCAAGTCAAGAAATCAAACAATGAAGTGGAGTGGAAGAAAACCTTCTTCAGCTTCAGCTTCTTCTTCTTCTTCTAAGCCTTCCTTCATCTCTCATGTATCCTCTTTTTCATGGCTGTCAAAGTTCAAGCAAATGAAAATCAACTCAGACTCAGAAGCAAAATCCAAAAAGCTGATGCAGAACTCCCCGTCTGATGCAACGACAACAATCAAGCATTATCCCACTCAGAACTCCCCGTCTGATGGTTCATCACAATTTCCTTGTGGGAATAGAGGCAGGTTTTATGGAGGTGGTGAGGATGATGCATTCTGGAGATTGTCATTTGGTGAAGAGTTTACTAATGACCAAAAGAAGAAAAGTAAAGATATTCTGAAGCCAGTAATGTACAGTTTGGATGTGAAAAGACATGGAAGAAGAAGAAGAAGAAGAAGAAGAAGAAGAAGAGAAGATAGAAAATTGCTTAATGAAACAAAGAGTGCAAAGGAAGTTGAGTGCTTAAAGAGGAGATATGAGAGGAAAGCACAAAGAGCTTTACAAGAGCAGCTCTTGAAATTACAGAATGCAGCAGAGGAAGCTGAATTTGTTGCATCAAGTAAATGTAAATCCTTAGAAAAGGATGAGCTCCAATTTGAATCACCAAGAACCCAATTATTTCCCTCTTATGTAGATGCAGAAAGTTCTGGTCTTGGATTTCAAAGTGTCGGAGAAAATGGTGTGAATCAATGTGAGGAGTTTAAAGCAAAGGTTAACAAAAGGAGGGAATCAGTTCATGTGAGCAGAGAATTACAGAGGAGGAAACCAAAGCAGAGTTCCAAGGTAAGAGTACATTCTCCAAAGATGGCTACTAAAGTCGAAATACGCAAAATGAAGGCGATAGAAGACAAAAAGAAAGCAAAACTAAAGATGAAGAAAGAAGAAGAGGAAATTGTGGAGGAAACAGAAGAAGGGTTAGATAGTTTTGCAGTTGTGAAGTGTTCTTTGGATCCACAACAAGATTTTAGAGATTCAATGATTGAGATGATCAAAGAGAAAGAGATAAGCCAGCCAGAAGAAATGGAAGAGTTGTTAGCATGCTATTTGAGTTTGAATTCCAATGAATACCATGATATCATTATCAAAGCATTTCGACAGGTATGGTTATGCATGAGCCATTCAAGTTTGTGTAATAAATCAGAGAAACAATGTTGTTACTATGATTAGCAACTTCCTGTTAGAATTGTAAATAGTTGATCATGTTCCAAGTTCTAATCTGTAATTTATATTCGATATAACTATTCTCTTCATAGACTTTGCACAAGAACAAGTTCTTTGTGTATGCAAATCGGTTTAGAACTATAGTATCAAGTTGTTATGTTGTTGAAACTAGAATGATCGTAGTAGTAAGATTTTAGCAATATAATTATTCTTCAGCAGTAGGCTAATAAAAAAGTCTAAAGCACCGGTAAGAAGAGAAAGCCAATGAGATTCCAAAAGTAGAAACAGTTTAGGACATTGCTTCTGTGCATATTACTACAATTACAGTGGTCTTGGATAAGGTTGTCCCTACCATTTCCAACCCTCCTAATAGTAAGAGTAAATACATGTAAACAACCTGCAATTAATAAATATACTATGTATCTTTCCAAAAAAAAAACTATGTATGGCTAATGACATAATCTACAATATGGGACAATTAGTATACTGAAGGGTACTCCAATAAATTTGATAACTAAATATAGAACCTTTATCCTATTCTTGCAGACGCAAGACCCGTCACCTGATTACATAAAACAATATTAAAAATGCCTAAGAGAACATGACTGACCCATAACTGGTGTTACCTCTTTTTTTTTTGTATATAAGCTCTCTTGAGTAGCTTATCAAAATGCCTATGAGAGCTTATGGTGGGATCTTCAAATTTCCTATCACCATAATAGATGTCTTTGATTTGCAATTGAATATCTTAAATGTCAACAAAGAGGATCAGATTGCAGAACAAGTCACTGTCTAACTACTTGGCAATAGCATACCAAATGGAACAACTCTTGTGGTTGGCTTGAGTTTTGACTTCACTATTTGAGAGGCAATCAACACTTTAAATATCTCAAAGCTTATTTATTATTTAAGCACAAACACTTAAATATATCAATATATCATATCAGGCATCTATAAGGTAGACTATCACAGTCAGACTATCCAAACTATTATAATATCAAACATATCTAACCACCTAAATTTCACATGATGTGAATTTGAGCATTAAACAATATATTTGAATAAGCAGTTTACATCTAATGGATAAAAGGTTCTCAATCCAGCCAAGTCATAGCAGATTTTGGTGACTTCATAAAAACAATAAAAGCAAAAGGTGAGACTCAATGTTGAGAAGACTATAAAAAGGTCCAAGTCTTGTGGTAAGATTTCAAATTAATCACTATAAAAAGAAATTCAAAATTTAAGGCATGAATCTGTAAAAAGAAACAAAAAAGAGTTCAACTTCAAACCTATCATACTCATTATGTCAAAGCAAATTCAAAATTCTCAACTCTTCCATGACTAGATAATATTTCCAGAAATAAATAGAAATTAGCCATGCTTAACTCAATCATGCCTTTTTTTTTACAGCAATGGAAGGTGATCATCTCACAGTTGTTAGGTCTTCTAAAGGCAATCCAAGTTTAGACCTATTTAACTATAAAGACATAAAACAAAAATGGAGCTGCTGAAACATTCATGAGTGGGTAAGTGCAAAAAAGGTGACAAGGGGAAAGGTTTAATTTGGAATGAATATAAAATCTCCACTTTGAGGACTTTTATATTCACGTTCAGCCCTAGACCCTCATGCAAATAGACTACCCATTGATGTATTACTGTTTATAATGAATAAACAAAAATCCCCATTCTTGTAACTTTTGAGACTCAACTTAGCTCAACAAAAGTTAAAAAAATGAATTTTCCTGCTGAAAGGAATTTGGAAAATGATACACAGACAACAAATGAAGCTCGTTTAAAAGAGATTAGTATGCTGATTAATATCGACAAAACAAGTAAAGCCAATACTACTATATTGCTGAATAGAGATTCAGTTCATCCTAGGAATGATTCCCAAAATCAGTTCCAAAAACAGGAATATGAAGTAGCATAATAAATGCTGCATTTGGTTAAGAATCAAAATGTAAGATAATTATCTAAAGATACTGGAGCCAAAGCCAGAAAGCTGATATATTATGCAGAAACACACGAAATATACCAACTGTTTAGAACAATGCACTTCGTCACTAATGAAATTATTTATACAGCTATTCAAATAATAAACCCAGCTCTTTGTCCTTATTTACATATAAGAATAAAATCTTACCAAGAGCCACCAATCAAAAGCACTAGTAAGGCCTGAACGCGTTATATTTTCTGTACAAGTATTGAACTGTCAATTACAACCAGAGAAATGGGTAAAAATTCAAAATTGAAGCAACTAAAGCAGGTCAACAGGTCAACCAAAGCACACAAGACACAGCACAAAGAAAGAAGATTCAATTAGAAGTTTAGAACCCATCATAGAGATTTAAAATAAAAACAAACAGCACAAAAGCAGGAATTCAATTAGGGCTCACACCTACACTGGGTGCACAATGAGAATAACAAGAATAGATATAAGAGACTACGGGTATGGTTACTCAATTTGAGTGTATGATGGTGCCATCGCAAATCAATACAACAACAACAACAACAACCAAACCTTTTCCCACCAAAGTGTGGTCGGCATATCAATGCTCACAGTAAAATTTTGAACAGTCCTAACTACATGGTGTGGTTCACAATTTAAAATCTTGAACCAGATTGCAATTCAGCAAGGTGGGTTTGACATAATAGCTAGAACCAGATCGCAATTCAGTACATGTAGGTTTGACATACTAGCGCATTAAAAGACAAGAGTGACACAATAATCAAAAACCAATGGAGGATGTAATATGTATCTATTGCAGACAAAAACAATATGTATCTATTGCAGACAAAAACCAATGGAGTGACACAATCTTTGATAACATTCACCTCAGCCAAAGTATGAAATATGTATCTATTGCAGACAAAAACAATGCATACCAAGTTTTATTACACATGATTGTGGGGCAACACAACCAGAAGAAATAATCAATAGCTACTAAATTTTCTCTACTTGACTAACATGCCCCATCTGTTCTGGATGATTGTTTGATTTCCGCATGTTCCACCAAAATCTACCATGATCACTAGGTTTTCCTTCATTTTTTCTGCTACTATTATCTTTTCTTTCTGATTGCACTTCCTGTGCTTCCGATGCACCAGGATCCTCTGTCAAGAACTGTTCCCAGAATACATCATTAACCCCAGTTGCTGCAGTGGTGATTCTCGCAGGTTGTTCTTTTACTGCAACAGCCTCAAGAGCAGCAGCAGCTGGTTCAACGTTCATGTCAATTTCAGGTGACTTAGGTCGAACTTCACCGTCTAGTTGCTGACAAGATATCGACAAACTATCAGCACAGCATGTAGATTCATCCAAATCCATGTTTGAATGAGTGTGAACGAAATTGTCGCCAACTTCATGTGCAAGAGTCTCCCAAAATGCCACGGATGCCTCAAGTTGATCCAATCTCTCGGTGTTTAACGTCAAAGTAGAGTTATCCTCTGGATTTTCCCTGGGCAAAGCTACAGAAGTCTCCATAGCATCTTCAACACTAGCTTCATTATTAAAGCAACCACTTCTCGCCGGCAACCTTCGTTTTCTCTCCATGGCTTCTGCCAGTGGCAAGAGATTTACAGCAATCATAGGTTTCTGCAATGCTTCAGAAACAGAGGACAACATCTTTTGTTGTTTATGTTCCAATTTTTCCAACTGATCTTTCGAACAATGCATTTGAATCTCATGCCTTTCCCAATCATGCTGGTATCTCTTCGTCTCCACGAGGAGTTGTTCTCTATCCTGTTTCAGCTTCTCTATTTCATCAATCATACTCTGCCTTTCAGACTCCGTTAGAGGGGCTTGTGCTTGAAGATTATGCAGAGAATGACTATGAACGGGCTTCCGTCTATGAATATTCTTCATCAGATGCGGTTGCCCCCTTATAAAATCATCATTGGCAAATTCCCACTGCTCCGGATCAACTTTCCTAAATCCCTGCACATACATATACTATGAATCAGTTCAAGCAACCAAAAACCAGAATCAGTAAATAAAATAAACATAAAACAAGAATTCGCATCAACAAATACAACACCGACATCAAATTTGCTTACATATGTATTCAGCTGCCTGATAAAACTGGAGAAGTTATTGTGCTTAAAGAATCTCGGAAGCAAAACCCTTGCGAATTCCGGAGGATTCCACACAACGAAACTTTTGTTCGATGCACTCCACGAAACAATAGGATCCGAGGATCGATCATCCACCATTTCATAAGTCTTTGCCAGAAAAGGAGGCAGAGAACTTGAACTTCCAGCTTCATCCATCACTCAAAAAAACCCAAAACCTAATCAATTCCCAATTGACAAATCTCACCCTCAAAACCTAAATTCAAAACCCAGAACCTAATCAATCCCCAATTTTTCAAAATAAAACAAACCCCAAATCACCTTATATATATTCTGGAAGAAAGAAAAACCACAAATTAAAAACAAAGCAAAAAAAAAAAAAAAAAACTTTTTTTCAATCCCAAATATAACCTAGACAAAATCCCCAAAAAAAACCCTGATAATCAATCAATAATCATAAAGCACCATAACCTAATCACAAAGAAGAACAGTCCATAACCCTCTAATCAAAGTATAACCAAGAAAAATCATCAAAAAGAAGCTTGGAGAAATCTTAAAGTAACGTAAGTTGCAATTTCCAAGGAAAACTTGGACAAAAAGCAACAATAATTGAAAAATAAGATTAAACAGAAGAAATTACATATGAAGAAAACAACGGCGCTAACGTTGTTGGATCTTAAAAGGAGAAAGAAAAGTGAAAAGTTGCAGAGAGAATAAAAATTGAATTTTGAAGTGAAAGGTTAAAGGGTTGTGTTTGGAATTATTGTTCTTCGTTGAAACGCGTTGATAATTCTTTCTTTGTTTCTAGCCAGCTTTTTCTCTTCTGCATAATATTTTTCCTGAGCAGAAGGTCAACGTATTGTTGATTTTTAGAAAAAATAATTATTAGAATAAAGCATCAAATTATTTTTTTTGACCAGAAACAAAGCATCAGTTTATTTAATAAATAAAATATTTCAGTCTCTCTAATTTTTCTATTTTCTAAATTATATATATAATAAATAATCACATAAAAAATAAATATAATAAATGAAAAACTTTTTAAAGTATATAAAATAAATAAAAAGTTGACCAAAATATTCATAATTAATAAATAATTCTCTTTTTTGACTGAAATAAATAAATAATTCACCCTTAAAAAAAAACCTTTTTTAGAACAATAAATAATTACTTTTTGACTAAAAATGATAAATAATTTTTTCATTGAAGAAAAAATGATAAATAATTCTTTTTTTAAAAGAAAATTAACCAAAATATTCATAATTAATAAATAATTCTCTTTTCTGTCAATGTAATTTAAGATATTAAGATGATGACTAAATTAACATATATATTTTTGAAAGACTAAATTAAGAGATTTCTTATATAATTTAATTAGTATATTCAGTTAATGTACAATTATTTTACACATACATATAATAATGTATTGTCATGCCAATTGATAAATATGACAACAAGTCATTATATCCATGCGTAAAATAGTGAGTAAATAGGTAACCCCCTCCCCCATTGCAAACCATCATCCAATTAGTTTCTCCGTCATTTTCTCCGTTAAAGTCTGTGACATATTTGTTAATGTCTGCGTAATACTCTCAAAAACAAAATAATTAGAATAAAGAATTAAATTTTTTTGACCAAAAACAAAGAATCAATTTATTAAAAAAGTACTCTCGGATTTTTCTATTTTCTAAATTATATAAATATAATAAATAATCACATAAAAAATAAATGTAATAAATGTGCAACTTTTTAATGTATATAAAATAAATAAAAAATTTAACCAAAATAATCATAATTAATAAATAATTCTTTTTTTTGACAAGAATAAATAGGTGATTCTGCCTTAAAAAAAGTAATTATTTTTTTAAGAACAATAAATAATTCTTTTTTGACTAAAAATGATAAATAAATCATAAAGTATAGAAATTGTGCAATGTAATTTAGAATGCTAAGATGTTATTAGAGATTTAATTTGACTAACTTTATCAAACATGGAACTCAAATAAAAAAGTTTCACATTTTTTTTTTATAGATATTCATATATTGTATGACTAGATAAATTAAAAAAATTCTTATATAATGTTACACTGATAGAGTATACTAATTAAACTCTTTCTTATATTTGCGTAGTTTAGAGACTAAATTTGATAGAAGGTACGATAGTTTATTTAAAAAAAAACATAAAAGTTTTATTTTTGACAACAAAAAAAAAACATAAAAGTTAAACATGGTCATATTTCTATTTTGTATCGTGATTACACATAGGTATTTTCTTTGTACACCAAAAAAAAAGGTATTTTCTTTGACAAAACTATATTTTGTCAAAAGATTAAAGATATTAATGTAGTTGTTTGGTGGAATTCTTTACCCTTGTTTATTATGGAGGATTTTTGTAGAGACAAGCACATACTTCTTAGTTTTTGTTTTTCTTAGGTCTCGTGTTTTTTATTTTGCCTATTTTTGTCAGTTTTTTGAAGGTTTTTGTTTGGTCTCTTTTGTACAATTTTCTCTTTTTTTAACAATATTTTTGAAGAGATGGTGTAGGATGTGAGTTGCTTTAAGGTGTCAATCTAGTTAGAATACCTAATTTCTCCTTGATGTCTTTATTTGCTCTCATGATTTATAAAAAAAGAAGAAGATATTAATGTAAATATTCACATCGAGAAAGTGTTATTGATTAATTTTCTATTTCATATCAATAATTTTAAAATTTGGTTGATATATATATTATAATTTATATATTATTTTCACTATAATGTAAAAAAATAAAATTGTGTTGTATGTATGTTTAAATTGATTTATAGTGATAGTTTATTTCTTTTTTTAGTATATGTATTTGTTTTAAACTCATTTTGTTAAAAGTAATAATAATTGAATGGAACTAACAAAAGAAACTATAGTCATGTACAACGTAAAGGATCATTGCAAACTAGTCATCTTCAATGTCTGAAACCACAGTTGAAAACTCAATATAGGCGAGACTAGGTGTCATCAACAACGGATTGATTTAAGTTGTAAGAAACATTCTCTTAAGTAAGTGGTTAGAGTTTCGAGTGGAAAAATCATATTGTGAGGGAAGAACCCATATCTTATGTGTACCACAAATTTTCCAACATAAATTAATTACATGATGATGAAAACTTCATACTAATACTAATATCATTGTAAAAAATATATATATAAGAGAGCTGCCCACGTTTTTATTTTGAAATGAAAATATATTTTAATGCCTCCACTATAACTAAACTATTAAGGTAAAACACTCTAATACTCTTTTTGTGTGTATATATATTTACATCATCAATATTATTCATATGAAATATATATATATATATATATATATATATATATATATATATATATATATATAGATATATTATGAGTAAACTATTTAAATTTCAAGCCATTTCTTCAAACTATTTGAGTTTCTATGATAAAAGTAATATTCATATTAGTAGAAAAAAATTTGTGAATTAAATTCAAAATACCATTTATTTCAATAATGCTAGACGAAAGGTAAAAAACCAACAATTAAATTAACAATTTGGTAAATTCTCTCAAAATAAAAACAATTTGGTAAATATTTTATGGGACTTATAAAATTGTTATTCATAAATTATTCGTTGCCTTCAAAATAATTAGAAGTATGTGTTAACAATGGTAGCCGGACCCTAAAAAGTAAGGGTCCATAGATGGACCTGTGCAATTTACCTGCTACAACCGTTACTCTCAATTATTTATTTAGTATTTTTTTTTTCTTATACAAAATAAAAGTGTAATAATTACTGGATAATAACAATGTTATCCTCTTCGTTCCAACGTAGCAGCCTCAAGAAAGACGAAAACAATTGGTGTGGTCTACGGAGCCTTAATACTATTGAGTTGACTTTCTTCTCATGAACATAGGAGGAGATTATCGTTCTAAGAACATAGGAGGAGATTATCGTTCTAAGTCTACAAAAATTAAAATCAAGAAGATCATTATCATTATAAAAAAAAAAAAAGCTTAATTTTATTTTTTGAGAATTCTATAAAAAAAAAATAGTTTAATTTTTGACAATTTTGGATACGGTACACATCTTTCTTCATGAATACTACGAATTTACCAATTATCAATCTATCTATCAATTTTACAATCTCTATATTAAGCATGTATGCTTCATACCGTTTGTAAAACTGTTTTACTTTCAAAAACAAAACAAAAATTGTTTAAACTTGTTTGTTGATTATTTATTTTCAAAAACTTGTTCTTACTTTTTATTTTCAAAATAAAAATTTAAGAACATTTTGTAAATATAATTCATATGATAAAAGGTTGCATGAATATTTATATATTGTGACGCGAATTCAAATCTATCATTTTCTGTTTAAGCATTCAGTGGATCCGAGTTTTGTCGTCCACCTCTTTGAAAAGAAATAAAAACATAAGAACAATCTCAAATTATTTTTGTTTTCACTTTTCATTTTTGTCTGTTTTTGCCCAACCACCGTTTATAGTTAGTGTTGTGTTGGCCAATAAAGCCACAAGTTACATTCTTACGTTGAACTCTAGCACTCTTCAATCTGCATCATATTCATAGTCATAGTCATAGATGTTGGTTCGTACTAGTCGGTAGTATTCTCCATCTTTCTCATCATATATTCATCACCACCTTACACCTTTGCCACCTTTTAAAACAAATGATGGGATACAATATAAATGTCCGCCTATTGACTATTGTTATAAAAAATTTCAGGGAATGTTTGTCCAATTATTCAATGAAAATACATAACATTGATGAGTGTATGTGACTTATGAGATCTATGCCAGTCTTGATTTCCACTTTTTGGCATATGGTCATATTCATATCATGACAGTTATTATTATGTAAACTGATCATATCTTGGATTACAAGCATAAGCAATTGACAGAAAAAACAAAGTCTTGATTCATCTATAACTACAAATAACTAGTCAATCTCTAATATCTTCAACATTGTGTTTTTCAAATGATTTGCATGTTTGGACTTCAGACTTTCATCATCTCTGCTTCAAACACTCTAGTTGGAAGAGAATCATGTCATGTTGTCTGTGATAATCCGATTAGATTTTATCTAGGTCACTCACTCACACTTAGTGCACTCACAATCTGTTTCTTAACCCTGTCATCCATGCCAGGAATGTAAATGTCCCTCAAAAATCAAAATAGTCCCTTCTACTTCCATAATCTGTTCTCGCTTTACTCTATTCATTATAAAAGTGTCAAACCCATTTTTTGCACCCCATAAATACCGAGATAGGGTGTATCCATGACCTATGATGAGAATTGACGCACCACAATTAGATTAGGGAAAGAATAAATTTCATGCCTTCATCTGAAATTGAAAAATTAAATAAGCCAAACATCAAGCTAGGGAGTCTATTATCTAAAGCCATAAATAATAAATTATGTTTAAAGGAGTTGAGATATCATCAAATGAATTAACCAAATAGACTACTAAAAACCTGTATTCCAAGGATCTGTACAGAAAAATAAACAAAACATCCTCTATAATATTGAGATTGCAAACATAGTACAAAAGCCTTTACAATTATACAATTATTTATCAGGTCAAAAACATAGCCTTACTCTCCAAGTTAATTTTCATAATTCTAAATTAAACTTAGAACAGCTACAATATGTTGTACCATTTAGCAAACAGTGACTTGTTAACAGAACCAACCATACCAAACATAGTTCAAACCATTTTATTGAAGAGAAATTTATAGGAAGTTAAATTCCACCCTCCCTTGAAAGAACCACAGTGGAAATCACTGCAAGAAACAAGAGAAATCTTACCATAACTCTAGGTGTATTCAAGTGTAACTAACAAAGTAACAAACAAAGTGGCATTAGATTTGACACTATATACAATACTAGACTAAATGAATACATCATCAATTTGATGACAGTAACATCATGACAGATATTATTATTTGGACTGGATTCATATCTTAGATTACAAGCACAAGCATTTAACAGAAAAACAAAATTAGTTCATCTACAACAACAAAGCACTTGTGAACCTCTGATCTCTCCAAAATGGTATTTTCCATACGATGTGCATGTTTGGACTTCAAATTTTCAACTCCGCTTCTAACACTCTAGTTGGAAGAGGAATCATGTCATATTTCTGATAATTGTATCAATTTATCAACCTTCATATGTTTGGATAAAACCTCTAAGCTTGTAGATGTGAGCAATATCTTGCAATCATTATGATCTTCACCAAAGGGGATACCAATCTCTCCTAAATCGAGTCTACCATGAAGATCATACAGTACAATCAGGACTGTTTGCAGCTCTTTCATCTTAGCACAAATAAGATCAGCTCTTTCTACAGTTGTCATTCTTTTATTATTACCAAAACACATGCAACAAGTTGATTCAGATCGATCCGTCTTATCATCAAAGTTCAGACCTATTGCATCACCAATTAGTGTTTGAATCTTTGTAATGTCTGGCATCTTTGACACAGTTGCTGTGACAATCTTTTGAAACAATTGATCTCTCTCAGCTTTTCTTATAGATGTTTTAACAGAATGCTTGACTATTTTATCTGGCCCGCATAATCCGATTATATTTTCTCCTTGGTCTTTCTTTCTTAAAGCAATCATAATCTGTTCCCTATCATCCATGCCAAGAATGTAAGCGTAACCCAAACTAGCCTTTGTCTCCATTCTCCTCCTCCTCCGCATCCAAAAGCACATAATGGCCTAAGAAGTTACAAAGCTACAACACAATTTTTTTTCCACTTAAATCAATGGGGAAAGTTCAAATTTCAGGCTTTCACCTGAAACAGAAAATCAACAAGATCCAAACATCAAGCTAGAAAGCCTATAATCAACAGCATAATAGAAGTTGATTAAAAGATATGGGAAAGGATCATCAAAATTTGTATCCCATCAAACAGACTACTAAATTATAAAACTTGTATCCCAAGGAATATTTATAGAAAAATCAACAAAAGCCAGTACAATTACATAATTAGTTATGAGGTAAAAACATAGTTACATAGCCTTATTATACAGTGAAAATCAATATCCTAAAGTCAAAATGAAACTTTGAAAAAAAGAAAGAAGAGGAAATAAACTTGCTGGCTTAACAAGACAAATAATTAGAAGCTTATATAATTGAAGTGGTTTATTTTTTGTGTATATGGGTGCTGAATAAAGAAGAAGAAGAAATGAATGCAAGAAACAAGAGAATCGAACTCTTACAACAACTCAAGGTCTGTGTGCTTTGCAGTCTAACTAACAGAACGAAGTAACAGAAAGTTTCATTTGATCTAACTTCATTAGACTCCACGTTTGTTTGGCAAAACACGTATTTGAGTTTATAGATTATGTCTTATAAGCTTATTTGACTAAAAATTTGTCTTAGGAGCTTATTTTTGCTAGTCTATAGCGTCTCGTTTGGATAATTTTAATTTATAAGTTTTTATTAACGAAAATTGTATCTTTATTACCAGTTTTTTTCATAAACTATATTGACAAGTTTATAAATAATAATAAAAAAAACTCATTTATTTACATAAGCTGTTTTGTATAAGCTCAAAATAAGCATTATCCAAACAGACAATCAAGTAGTTTATAGCTTATCAGTTTTTATCTCAATTTTTCCATTGCAGTCTTAATTAAAAAAATTAAATATTAATTTAATACTTATAAACTAATTCAACAATTAATTTTATCAAACATTACAATTTTAATCCGTTAACATATCTGTTATCAACTGTAGGCTAGCTTATCAACTATCTACTACAAGTTCATCTGTTATAAACTTACTTATCAGTTTATTCGTTATTTTTTACCAAACAAATGACTAAAGTTTTTATTTAAACGAAGAATGATAGCTTGTTTGGTTGAAAGGAAATGAAGAATGAGATATTATTTTAAAATTGAGTTGTTTTATTCAAACAAATGTGATTAGAGTTTGTTTAAATAATGAAAATATGTGTCAACATATAGATGGGTTATGTGAGTAACTTTGGTTGCTACAGAGTCTATCATCTAAAATATAATGAATGGTGTTTAAAAGAGTTGAGATAGTATCAAATGACATCAACCAAACAGACTACTAAAATATTGAGATTTCAAATACAAAAGCCTTTGCAATTATACAATTATTTATCAGGTCAAGACATAGCCTTACACTCCAAGTTAATATTCAAAAATCTAAATTAAACTTTGAAAATTAAACAGCTACAATATGTTATACTATTTAGCAAACAGTGACTTGTTAACAGAACCAACCAAATCAAACCTAGTTCAAACCATTTTATTAGAGAGGAAGGTGAATTCCTCCCTCCCTTTAAAGAACCAGAGAGGAAATTACTGCAAGAAACAAGGGAAATCTTACCATAATGGATACATGTCTCGGATATAATACCAACACAAGAATTTGACAGAATACAAAACCTTAGTTCATCTATACCTGCAAAGCACTTCTCAACCTCTAATCTCTCCAACATGGTGTTTTCCAAACGATGTGTATGTTTGGACTTCAGATTTTCATCATCTCTGCTACAAACGCTCTTGTTGGAAGAGAGTCATGTCATGTCTCTGACAATTGTATCAATTTATGAACCTTCATTTGCTCGGATAAAACCTCCAAACTTGTAGATGTGAGCAATATCTTGCAACCATTATGATCTTCACCAAAGGGGATACCAATCTCACTTAAATCGAGTCTGCCATGAAGATCATACAGTACAACTAGGACTGTTTGCAGCTCTTTCATCTTAGCACACAAAAGATGAGCTCTTTCTGCAGTTGCCATTCTTTTTCTATTACCAAAAAACATGCAACAAGTTGATTCAGCCGGATCCGTTTTATCATCAAAATTCAGACCTATTGCATCACCAATTTGTGTTTGAATCTTTGTAATATCTGGCTTCTTTGTCACAGTTGCTGTGACAATCTTTTGGAACAATTGATCTCTCTCAGCTCTTCTTATAGCTGTTTTTGCAGAATGCTTGACTCTTTTTTCTGGCCCGCATAATCCAATTATATTTTCTCCTTGGTCTCTCACTCTTAGTGCACTCATAATTTGTTCTTTAACCTTATCATCCACGCTGGGAATATAAATGCCCCCCAAACTGTTCCCGGATTGCCGAACCAATCTCTCAAACGACATAATGGCACAAGAAGTTACAACACAATTTTTTGATGAAAAGAGAAATGGAAGATTGGGGATTCAGGGAGAGAAGAAGATTAAGATGGTACTGTGCATGCGACAATATATTGTCCTTGATTTTTTATTAATAATATTATAACTGCAACTGATTGTTTTTATCTTCAATGTCACAGAAAGAAAATTTTGGAGGTGTGAGTGTGAGTTTAAAAAAAAAATAAAAAATTTGGAGGTGTGGAACTAAGACGTGTTTGTGTGTTCAAGATTCAAAGTTTGTTAAAAAAATTAACTCATTCAATCGTTTGATAGGAAAAGGATACGCAATAGAAATATTTTTAAAGGATTTCACTTATTCAAACTAGATGCTCATTTTAGAGTGTAAAATCAAGAATGTTAACAGTTGACTTCTCACTTTACTCTATTGTTTATACTCACTATAAAAGTGTCAAACTTGTTTTTTTGGCACCACCATAGACGAAACGCAGGCTTCCGTGGCCTATAATGAGAGTTACAACATCACAATTGGATTAGGGAAAATTGAAATTTCATGGCTCCACTTGAAATAGAAATTTTACATGAGCCAAACATCAGCCAAAGGACAGGGTCTATCATCTAAAACATAATGGTAATTGTTTGAGAGATTTTGGACAGGATCAAATGACATTAGCCAAAAAGACTACTATGTTATAAAACTTGTATTCCAAGAATTTCTACAGAACAATGACAAAACCTATGTAGTTAAGTGCAGAAAGTCCTTACATTTACACAATTACTTATCATATTAAAACATAGTCTTACCCTCTGGATCAACAACCAAATTTTTAAATGAAACTTTGAAAATAAAACAACTACTACAACATCATACATTTAGCAAGGCCCATTGTCCAAATGATCAAAACCTAAGTGGTTAAGTGATTAAGTTAGCCCACCTACTCATCCTTAAAAAATAATTTAACAGCCATGTTTGTTGCCCATAAACTCTAATATCCCCTATAATACTACTACTGGCAACTGTAAAGACTATATTATCCAGACCTTTAACTAGAAGATAAAAAATGCATTATAAACATAGGAAATTAAATTAATGCAATAAACAAGAGAATTGAAATCTAACCACAAGGTGTGTGCTGTTTAGTAACATATATCTTAGATCTCAGACCTGAGAAAGCTTCACTTCACCAAATAATTGGGGGAAATTGGAAACGGCACTGTTTGCTTTGATACCAAGCAAATATCCAACCTTTTTCTCCTTCTCTCTTAAGAGAGATTCTCGTTGATGTTGTTGAATTATACAATCATTGTTCATAAATAATAGAATATATGGTGACACAGTTAAGTATACTCAATTTAGCTTTTAAGAACTGAGGCATGTAACATAAACTAATTCACTCACCACATGATCAAGATTTGAAATAATGCTGGATTGATTTATACGTTTGATCTCTTCAATATCTCCGTCCTTGAATGCACCGAGAAGCTTGCTGGCACAACGACCATGGTCACTTCTAAGAAAACCATCAATCCTAGAGACATCACAAAACATTTATGCCAATTAATTATTCGGTCCCAATAATTAAAGAGTAACATTCAATCAATCTTCGAAAAATAAAACAGAATAAAAGATTGAGATCAACAGAAAATTTCTATGGTAAAGGGAACAACAAGAACAAGTGTAGACAACAGAAAATGCTGTATGAGTTTGAGATTGAAGCCACATAATAGCACAAGAAAAATGAGGCATTAGATAAACTTACTGAGAGCAATCATTGTAACACTTCTCTGCTTGCTTTAAGTCTTGAGCATAAAGGTAGACAATAATTGCACTAAGGTATGCCTGCATGTGAACAGCTCAGTGAGTGAGATTTTTTAGCATAATAAAATACTCTGGAGTGCTGCACATTAACTCAAACAAGGGAAGTGGAAACCAAAACATTTCCTCAAATTGCAATGTTGGAATAAATAATGCAACAACTTTTCACTAATTCAACAAATGTCAGCTTTTTTCAAACTTTGAAATATAATATATAAATCACCATACATCATAGGAATCACTGCAAACAGCTATTTCAGTATTAATACATATACCATATTGTGCATCTGAATTATGCAGGAATAACTGGTTCCCCTGCAAATAGCTAATTAAAATGTAAATTTCTAAACAAGGAAAACCAAAACAAAATCTTTACCGCAGCCATCATACATATTCCATTAGCTATCTATACTACTTATGCTCATTCATACCTACAATGAATAAACCGTCAATTTAGTCCCTAGATTATATAAGTATAATACGGAGTCACTAAAGTATATGACATATTTCAAATATCTTAGAGACTACTTATTATATTTATATAGTTTAGGGACTGAATTGAAGAAAAGAATGATAGTTTAAGGAATAAATTGATGATTTATAATTCTGCCTAGTATTGTATCAACATATTTCTCCAAAACACTGAAAGTAGACCAAAAAGGAATCTTTGCTTTAGGAGATGATTAAAATAAAGAACGAAAGTTAAAACAACTCTAAACCTTGGTCTGGCTATTAGTTGCATTACACTTGTCAGCCGCTACGCCTAATCTGAGCAGGAAAGATGCAGCATCTGCATACCTGTGTATTAAGGAATGTTTCAGGTATTAAAATTTGCATCAGAGCAAATGGAATGTGTATCAGTATTTGTGCAATAAACCAATTCTATTTCCAAAAGAAACCATTATTGTCTAATAACAGCAGGGGAATTGTATAATTTATCCATCTTATGTTATATTTTTCAGCATTCAACTGTTATGAACTTATGCTGTTTCACATAGTAGAGAAGCATGAATAGAAATTCTTCAAACTCAATATTCCATGGAAATGTATATTCACATTTATTTTTCAGGACTTACTTCTCATGTTTTATATAAACACTAGCGGCAGCACGATATAGATCAAAGGCCATTTGTTCTCCTCCATCCTCTTCAAGTATTGTACAAGCATCAGTGTATAGCTTAATAGCTTCTTCAGGCAGGGAATCTTCCAAAGCACTGCATAAGGAATTCCCAATGGACTAACATGTTTCAAGATCCAACATATAAAATCATTTTTTTTTTTTGATTTAATGTAAACAATATGTTTAGTTACCGGGCACCCTTTGCAAGAGCATCTGCTGCAGGTTGTGATCTCCCACATTCAATGTACAATCCGGACGCTCTTCGATATAAATCTCTGATGTCGGTCCAGTTTCTCAGTTCCTTTGACATAGCGGCGGCAGATTCTATGTTCTTAGCTGCTTCCCAAGGTCTTGTTTATTTGTCAAGGACAAATCAAGAGAGACATATGCTTAAAAAAAGCAAACCAGACATTTAACCGGAAAAACCTTCAAAGTCATGGTTCAAAGGCTTTAAACTGCTTGAGCCGGTTTAAAACCATTGACGAAAGTCTCAAATAACCGTCATAGATAGCACCAGTTCACGGTTCAACTAGTTGAATCATCCGGTTCTGTTTGTAAGACATTGGTTTTAACACAGGCAACATGATATTGACAATATACAAGTTACATAATGATCATTAATTTGTTGATTCAGTTAAAGAGAATAATAAATAAATCAGAACAAGGTAATTAAGGATACGAAGAAAGCATCTCTTGTCCCTGTGAAGCTTTCTCATATGCAGATTTTGCTCTCTCGTAGTCTTTGGCCATTTTAAATCCATTGGCTACAATATAGTAATAAGAGCTTGGTAGATTTATTATCCAGCCACATATTTGTTTTCATTTAGAACTTTGATTTTGATACAAAAGCATTTAATTGCATATACAATGAATAATTTAGAAATGCATATATACCAGCTTGCTCATAAAGAACAGTAGCATTTCTCCAATCTGCACTCCACCTTGTGAAACTAAGTGTTGTTCTGAAGCCATATGGAAAGTAGGAGTAAATATAATTAACAATTAAGTGGAAAGAAATAAAGCAATACTCCAATTTTTAATCATGTTGAGAAAGGTAGAATATTGATATTTGATAATATAGCTTAGATGAATACATGAATGATAAAGAAAAGGGAAAAGAGAGAAATTACAAGTTATCAGCCTTGTTTATCAAATTTTGGGGATCAGAACTTGCCATCAATGATCACGTCTGCATCTGTTGTTAATTTAAGACTGCACCTGTTGCAAATGAAAATGGCGATCATGGTTAATTTAATTTAGATTACGACGCAGTTTTTTTTTTTTTTTTTTTGTGGGTTAATTAAGTAAATAAGAAAAATTAAATGGTGCCATTAGTAGAAAAAAGGGAAATACCCTATAAATATTCAGAGTTTCGTATCTAGATTCTACAAAATAAAATTGCATTTTTTAGTCATTAAAATTTTCCATCAGAGGCTCTCTTTGCAATAAAAAAAAATTTCCATCATCATTTTTTTAGCGCTGTATAAATTTAACATCAACATTTTTGTCCGGCAAAGAAATTTTTTTCTACTTTTGGTCCCCAAAAGTTTTACATCTTGATTTTTCTTTTCGCCGTCATGTTTAGTACATTATATAATTATCTCATGTAAAAGTTTAAATTTTGTTAACAAAATGATGAATTAAATATGAATTTTTATGTTTTTGGTACTTAAAATTTAAATTTAATTCATGTTTTGTTAAAAGATTCTAATTTTTTTTCCAAAATTCTTATACATAAGTGCTTCTCATTGATAAACACTTGTTCTATAAGCGGGAAATAAGTGTTAATTGAATTAACTCATTTGGGGTTAGTTTAGTGGTTGGTTTGGGATCTTGAAGTTTGCTCCTCTCAAGGTCTCAAGTTCCCTCTAGTGTCAATTTTGGTAGGCAGCTCCATACAGAACTTTGCACCGGCTTTAAATGGAAAAAAAAAAAAAAAGTGTTCATTGAATTTAGAGATTGTTCTACTGCGTACCATTTGTTCATGTCAATTTTTTTTCATAAAAAAAGGAAGTAACTTTTGTACTACACAAGGTAGTGCGCGCGCTATCACTATGCCATGTGCTCAAAGGCACTAACTAGCATGCACTATTGTTGCCACAATACATCCACTTTCTTTGAGAGCACAAGCAATGCAATAGGTGATGCCTTAAATATTTGAAAATTCAAGGCAATATGTATAATGGACAATGCTCAAAGATATCATCCTCATCGGTTTTTTAAGTGCCCACCAATTGCTTCACTATAAATACACTCAAAAGATTAATTGTATTTATATTTGCATAGGAATATTCCATTTCCACTATTCTATATATGTATATAAATACAATAAAGTATGATAAGGAAACTATATATTAATAACTAACTCAATTATTACATGTTATTTTAGGGTCATATACTTGAGCTATTAATACTAACAAACCTTGCTATTTATGTTCATCTATGCTTGGTTGGCTTCACTTTGCACTTCTATTTCAGGATAGTGGGGTCCAGAAGAGACTGCAAAACCAAAACTCATTGTTTTTTCCAAAGGTCAAATCTTTGCTCTTGAGGATGGACTAACTATGCATGCTACTGAAGATTTGCTGTTGTTGTAAGTTTCTTGATCATGTTTGGTGGGGCTTTGCATTCCAAAACACAAATGAGGAAGAGCACATATTGGGTACATTTAGTGGCACTGTTGTGTTTCTTGGGGATGCTTCTAATGCATTCTTCTTGTCAAGTTGATGCAACTACTGCTGTGTACATTGTTACTCTCAGACAAGCCCCTACTTCTCATTATCAGGGTGAGTTGAGCAGAGTTTATAACCACTTCAGACGCGGTGCTGCTGGGAGAACCAGACTTCACAAACCAAGGTAATGCACTCCTTTCACTATCTTTGTTTTGAAGGTTTAGAAAGTGTTTAAGTTGCATTTACAAATTGTATTATTGCATTTCCTTATTTGGCGGATGCTTTTTTTTTTAGCTTTCTAGTTCTTCTTGATTGAAGTTTAGGCTTCTTTTGAAAGTTATATCTGTGCTATGATGGCAACCGGCAAGTATTTGTTAAAATGATTTTTTTAGCAGTTAGCATTTAAAATCTAAATAATTCATGGACAAAAATTGTTCGAAAAAATTATCATGATATTGATTAACATTCTAAAATATTTCCTAATTTCTTGACTTTGTGAGTTTATTTTGGAAAAATGAATGTTTGGCTTTTTTCAGACATCGAAATGTTACAAAGACAGATAAGAGACATGGTTTTAACATTGCACAAGTTCATGATTCTTTGTTGAAGAAGGTGTTTAAAGGGGAAAAGTATTTGAAACTCTATAGCTATCATTACTTGATCAATGGCTTTGCTGTGCTTGTTAACCAACAGCAGGTTTGTATGATGTTGCTCTTCATTTTTCAACATCACGATTCTATTCTTACACTGTAAACAAAATATGTAATTTGATAAAATGCTTAATTTTGAAATCACTTATAAAGGCAGATAAGCTATCAAGGAGAAGAGAAGTGTCCAATGTGGTTTTGGATTTTTCTGTAAGAACTGCAACCACGCACACTCCACAATTTTTAGGTCTTCCACAGGGAGCTTGGTTTCAATCAGGTGGGTTTGAAACTGCTGGAGAAGGAATCACTATTGCATTTGTTGACACTGGCATTGATCCTAAACACCCTAGTTTTGCTGATGATAAATCTGAACATCCATTCAATGCTCCTGCTCGGTTTTGTGGCACCTGTGAGGTTACTCCGGATTTTCCATCTGGTTCGTGCAATAGGAAGCTTGTTGGGGCACGTCATTTTGCAGCATCTGCTATAACCAGAGGAATGTTTGACTCAACTGAGGACAGTGCTTCTCCCTTTGATGGTGATGGACATGGAACGTGAGTAATTTTGCTCTTGCTCCATTCTTTTATTTGTGTCAATCAAATAGTCCATTCTGATGTATCTGTAATAAACAGGAACATAGCTTCTATTGCAGCTGGAAACCATGGAATTCCAGTGGTTGTTGCTGGGCATCATTTTGGAAATGCTAGCGGGATGGCTCCTCGTTCACAGTAACTATTTATAAATTCTTGTGCTACTATTATAATCTTCATGCTTTTTGTAATCTGTTTATGGGGCGGAAAAAAAGTTGAGATCTTTTGCTTTGTAGAAAAGTACTTGAATTAGTAAAGGTTGCTTGCATTAACAATCAAGATAACATAGACGAGCACCTCACTGCCGTTTAAAATGTTAGAACTTTAGATATTTGTTGGTACTTAGTACTTGGCAGGGGTCTTGGTTCCAAGAATTAATATGTCAGTGCTATTTAATGGTCATAAATTTGAGGTACTTTATAACCTTGAAGGCCTGTCAAGTGTCAACAGTATTTGTTACCTTAACAAATTATTTGGCCTATTGCCATTTGAAAGATGATAGAAAATTATAGAATCTGGGTATTTTTTATTCAAGAAAAAGAAGAAGGCCTGTAAAAAAGAAATGTTGTATCTGTTCTATCGTAGAGCTCTAATCATTTCATGCAAGCATGATTGGATTTTTATTTTATTTTAAATTTATGAATGCATTCCGTTTCAATCTTTCGCAGCATTGCTGTTTATAAGGCCCTATACAAGGAATTTGGAGGATTTGCGGCTGATGTTGTTGCAGCTATTGACCAGGTACATATAAAGACAGACAAGCGACTTATTGCTGTTTAAACCATTTATGTGTCAGCAATACATGATAAATGTATTTGTAGCCAATTGTTGACACAATTTTTTCTCCACCGTTCATATTCAAGTTGTGTCCTCCTTCCTTAAGTATGTGTTAATGTGATTTCATGGTTAACCTGTTTGATCCATTTTTGAAGAATCTGTTTATTTTTATTGGGTTCATATACTTATGATTCAGCGACGAACATGTTTTATAGACATTCTTGCTAATCTTAACTTAAAACAGTTACCAATCCTGTTGTATTTTATCTTCTTTTTTTGATTTGTGTTTTATCGAGGTATGCACGGTCATGAATCAAAGAGTTACTGTAACCGTTCAGTATTGATAATTTCCTCCCATATGATCCCTTCAAAATCTATTTACTAATTGCATCCACAATTTTATAATTCTGTTAAGGATTAATATTATGATTAACTTGATTTTTTACAGGCAGCTCAAGATAGAGTTGATATAATATGCTTGTCAATCACTCCAAATAGGCGTCCTCCTGATATTGCAACTTTCTTCAATCCAATAGACATGGCATTGTTGTCAGCTACAAAAGCTGGTATTTTTGTTGTGCAAGCTGCTGGAAATACTGGGCCTTCCCCTATGAGCATGTCATCCTTTAGTCCATGGATCTTTACAATTGGTGCCACCTCTCACGATCGAGTTTATAGCAACTCACTATTTCTTGGAAATAATGCGACTATACTTGGAGTTGGACTTGCACGTAAAATTCTGTTTCTATAAACCTGGTTAGCTATACATGACTTCATTTTAGACTAAAAATCTCCAAAAGAGTTGAGTATTATGTTTTAATGATTGAATTCCTTCTTTGAATTTCTCTCGTTGTCAAGAATATTTGCAGTGATTGCGCTGCATTTGCATAAGCCTGAATATGTTTGTGTATTTTTGTTACTTTTGTTTTGTTAGTTGAAAATACACTAATTTCTTTCACTACTTGATGATCCCTTAAACTGGAACAAGAAATTCAAGATTTAAAATGGACGCATATACTATTTATACCAGTTTTGGTTGCCTATAACAACATCATCTTAATACTGCTGAAGTTCATCCATGGATGATGAAATGAGTTAATTGTTAATTTATGCAAATATTTTTTGTTATATGATTGTTATTATTGAGATTCATTATAACCAATTTTTGAAATTTGTTCTTTTATTACTTTCCCAGCTGGTACACCTGAGAACACAATGTACAAATTGATTCATGCACATCATGCTTTGAATGATGACACTACAATTGCTGATGATATGTATGTTGGTGAGTGTCAAGATGCAAGTAAGTTCAATAAAGATTTGGTCCAGGGGAACCTCTTAATGTGTAGCTATACAATGAGATTTGTGCTTGGTCTCTCCAGTATCAACCAGGCCTTAGAAACAGCCAAGAATCTGAGTGCTGCTGGTGTTGTTTTTCCCATGAATCCTTCTGTGAATGGTTTTCAGCTTAATCCAATTCCAATGAAAATTCCCAGCATAATAATTTCATTTGCAAATGATTCCAAGGTGCACCATCCATTTTTCATATTGGTTTTTATTTTACTATACAGTATACATATATTTGCAGTTCTCATTATGCAATGTTGTTTTCAACTGGACAGATATTACTAGAATACTACAATTCTTCACTTGAAAAAGAAGGTACTTCAGAAAAAATTGTTAAACTTGGGGCTGTTGCTAGCATTAATGGTGGACTTACAGCGAGCTATAGTAATGTTTCCCCAAGTGTTATGTATTACTCTGCCAGAGGCCCAGATCCAGAGGACAGTCTTCCTCATGAAGCTGACATTTTGAAACCAAATCTGGTCGCTCCTGGAAGTTTAATATGGGCTGCTTGGAGTTCTGTTGCCACTGATTCAGATGAATTTCTAGGTTTGTAAATACATAAACAAACTTTTACTATATAGGAAAGAGAAGCACTAGCAATACAATCAAGTGAAACGTGAATACGAAATATGAATTTAAATTTATTGTGCATGTCTGTATAGTGAAATTTAAGTGTCTGATCTATATTTTCAACCAACAGGTGAAAATTTTGCAATGATGTCTGGGACAAGCATGGCTGCACCTCATGTTGCTGGTCTTGCTGCACTAATCAAGCAAAAGTTTCCCAATTTCAGTCCTGCTGCCATTGGATCTGCGCTTTCCACCACAGCGTCTCTGTATGACAACAGTGGGAAGCCAATAATGGCTCAGCGGTCATATCCCTCACCAGAGCTAAACCAATCTCCAGCAACTCCCTTTGACATGGGGAGTGGTTTTGTGAATGCTACTGCAGCATTAAATCCAGGGTTGCTTTTTGATTCAAGTAAGTCACTTAATGAACTTCTGAATCATTATATTTATAATGTCTATGGAAATTCTAATATTTCAGAAATTTCAACAACGGTTGCAGTATAGGTTACATTTGAATTGTGTAAATTTCATTTTTTTTTTAGGTTATGATGATTACATGTCTTTTCTATGTGGTATCAATGGTTCAGCTTCTACAGTTCTAGACTACACGGGTCAGAATTGTTTAAATTTTAACTCTACTGGATATGGCTCTGATCTAAACTTGCCCTCAATCACAATAGCAAGGTTGAACCAATCTAGAGTAGTTCAGAGAACATTACAAAACATTGCTGAAAATGAAACTTATAGTGTTGGTTGGAGTTCTCCATACGGGGTTTCAGTAAAAGTAACTCCAACTCGCTTCTCTCTTGCCAATGGAGAGAGACAAGTCTTATCTGTGATCTTCAATGCAACCAGCAACAGCTCAACTGCCAGCTTTGGAAGGATTGGGTTGTTTGGTAATCAAGGTCATGTAGTCAACATTCCTGTGTCTGTCATCGTTAAAATTTCACTGTGAGAAAATTAGCATGGTTAATGAAAATTAGCAAGTTATAATTACAAATTTGTTAAATACACCTTAATGCTACACAACTGGCGAGTGTGGAAAAGCATGTATGTGTACCGAATAGAAATAGTTGAGATGGATTCCATTGCATATAATTGTTTCGGTACACACTTGGGCTATATCCAGCTCTGGTTATGTTGACTGGGACACTAAATGTCATCAGTGATAATCTTTTGAATTTTGTATACTTGTTGTTTAATGTGGTTTTCTAGAGGTGATTAAACTAGAGGATTCTGCAGAAATTGGATAAAGAGGGAGAATATTTAGAATGCATAATAATATTTTGGTTTTTATTTCTTTTACTTGATATTTATGGTGAAACTATAGAATATTCTAAACAACATTAAATCTTATTGTTTTCAACGGCTATTGACAATTAAGAATAACAATATAATATGCTTCTCAATTACTGATAATAGAGATGGCATTTTGTCAGCTATAAAACTTGTATTTTTGTTGTGCAAGTAGTCGCTGGAAACACCAGACCATCTTCTATGACCATGTCTTTTTTTTTTTTTTTTGATCAAGCAAGAAAAGCACTAAAGAAGCATGTTAGGGCCTGAACCCTTAACAAAAGGACACATTACAAACAGATACTAGAGCATGGTAAATGTAAACTATCCCTATGAAGCAAAGGAAACATAGCTAAAATTTGGCCAAAGCAATCTGCAGCCAATTGCCTTCCCTATGTATGTGGTAACATCTACTTTTCACAACCAACACATGGAGAAATACTGCTGTTTTGGCCTTTTTTCGAACGAGTTCTGATTCCCGCAGAACTAGTACCAACTTGATTTCTAGGACTCTTCTGCTTCTTAGTTGTCCTGCTAGGTTTTATTTGACTGGCCATCTCATATTGCTTAGCTAAGTACTTCTTCGCATCAATGTGTGTCTTCATAGCAGCCACCTGTTTTTCTGTGTCAAAATCAGGTTCCATAGTACTGTCAGTAGCAGTGTCATCATCCACCATGTCCCCCCAAAATTTGCTTAATATTTTATCACTTTTAAGACTAGCAGCTGTGTGATTGTTGGAACCACCATAAGCTTGCACTTTTCTTTTGTCAGGACCTAAATCTTCATCAATTGAGGTAATAGGAACAGCAAGCTTGATTGGAAATAAAACCTGAGAGTTGACACTCTGTAGTGAAGCCATATGATCCCTGGCTATGCTTGACATGGTCTCATTCTCTGGTTCTAAACAAGCAGTCCCCCTGGAAACCTCTAGGACAGGTTCTGCAGTCACATCAGCTGAATGCATAGAAAGTTCCTGTTCCTCCATTAAGGCATCCCCATTAGGAAGGTCACAAGCTTCACTAATCAATTCAAATGAGTTGTGAAGAACCAATGAAGGATCCTCAATCTGATCCTGAAGTTTGTCAATGGTGACATTAGCAAATACATTGGTTCCTGCCTTCTAAAAGCAATCAGAATTGGACAGAGTTGCATCAGACTCCTTGTTAACCACCTGATCAGACTTGGAGATAATGAAAACATCTTCCTTTTGGCCTAGCTCTGATTGCTTCACTACATTACCCCTTGGAACTGCGAAATCAGTTTGGGGATTATTGGTTTGATGTCTTTTAGTAACCTTGATCTTGTCAGTGCCATCATGAGCATTCATTGAGCTTACTTTCTTACAACTTTGCAAGGTATGACCTAACATTTTACAGTGTGCACAATACAGGGGGTTTCTTCTCATATTCAATAGCAACAGGGAAGGCATGCCCCTCCTTTTCCATCAAACAATCTTCCAGACATATCCACATCCACTAACACCCTAGCTGGCCTAGCATACAAGCCAAACACTCTAGACAAAGTAGCCTCATCTATGGTAAGGGGGGTACCAATACCTGAAGCTATCTCGAACAACGTCTTCTTCCTCCAATACTCTTGAGGGAGGTGCATCAACCGAACCCAGATTTGAGCATGAGTTTGTACCTGATGTTGTGGCGTGAAGTCCTTTGTCCAACAGTAGAATCTCAGAATGCCAGGTTTCAAATTAACTGCTCCAAGAGCCAAAATCTTGCGCATATCTTCAACCGATTGAAAATTGAATTCAAAGAATCCCTTTCCCAGTGGAAGCATGCTCCAGTTTTTTAGCCTCGGCCACGAATCATTCAGCTTGAGTTTGAGAGCTTTGGTTGTTAATGGTGAATCCTCTTTGTGTAATGTCAACCTCCCATGGAGGTTGTTTCGACAAGCTACAAGACTTGATTCATACTCATCCTGAGAGATTTTTATACTGACCGTATCACCAATGAACACCTTGGAGGGAGTTGATTCAACTGGATATCGCAAGACGCCGAAAGAGCTTGAGCGAACGATTTGTTGTTACTGATCGTCTCTGCCACCACCGTCTCCAGCGGAGCAAGGAAGGGCCAGGGGCAAACCATCCTAGCAAGGAAGAACCGAATCGAAAACAGATGCCTCACAACCGGAGCGAAACGAAGAAGCTACGCCGGAGAACCTTCGGAACCAGAGGAGAATCTTCGCGGAAAGCCACCAAAAGACGAAGAAGAGGAGAGAGGTGAAGCAAACACCCTAAAACGGAGTAGAAAGGTGAATCTGAACGGTGGAACAGGGCAAAAATCAGTGCAAAACCCTTACCGGAGCATCGCCGGAAAGCGACGGTTAAGGAGAGAGATACAACAATATTTCTATGACCATGTCTTTCTTTAATGCTTTAATTCAATATCAATTCAATCCTACTCTAGAGTTCTCTCAATGGTACAAAGAACTCAATTCGACACAGCCGTGGAAGGCGCACATCATATCTTCCATGGCTGAATTGGGCCAACCAACAATTTAATCTTCATATGGTTGAACATACATGAGTAATCAGAGAGTCGTGTGAAAGATCCTCGACCTGATGCAAGAGGAGATTGATGCTTATGTGTTGATAAACGCTACTCTGCCGGCTTCTGATGCATTTCTTCCCTCCATGGAACCAATTGAGGAACAATCCATCGCCGTTTGTATTCACTTTTTGCTCCACCACTACCAAAGCCACAAAATTTCACTTTTGGTGTCATGGCACATCCTCCACCGTCATCGTCACAGCATCTGCCCGAACCATCCTGTGCTTTCTTGCTTCTCTTGCTCTCAGGTATCCACCATCTTGAGCTAAACATAGAGGTTTATCCTCAAACATAATTCTCAACCTGTATTCATTTTGAATAGCCTAGTTTTGATTATTCTAGTAGTAATCGCAATTCATACTCGGTATATGATTACATAGACTCAGGGAACCTTGTCTATGAAAATGTTCCAATTCATCAATCTCCGCATAAATCAATTTTGAGTCTAGGACTTTGGTTGAATTAGTTGGCATAGTTAATCTGTTGCAGAGCTGTCTTATAAAAAAGTCATTATGTTGGTGAAACTTCAGAGTTTTCCATTCTTTATCTCTACCGGTGCCTAACAAAAATGCACTAAGAAACTTTATTTTACTAGATGATTAACCCTAATCAGGAACAAGAAATCCAAAATGAAAGTCATATAATAGTGACACACTTGACATTTTATTGTCAATAACAAGTTCTATATGCCTTTAAGGAATGCTTCTTAACCAATCACATTGCTTTATCTGAAGTTCCTTCATGAGTGGTAAGATGATTCCATTGTTGATTCAAGTAAGTCACTTCTGAAACATTATACTCCATATCTATGGTATGGAAGTTCTAATATTTCAGAAATTTCAACAATGGTTAAGGTATATGTTAGATGATATTGTGTGTAGAATAAGTAGGGTTGACTACAACAAGTATAAGCTTATGCTGAGAGTATCTACACCCATCTTAGTTACTGATGCCTCTGTTAGAAGTTTTTATAAATTGCAATTGTTAAAATCTTATATGTGATCTATTATATCATAAGGTAGTTTAAATAGTTTTGCAAGAAAATCAGAAATCTTACATGATTTATTAATGACTTTGCAGTAAAAATGGCAAGAGAATGTTATTCAAATTATTAATAAGACATATTTCTTCTAAATTTGCACCCAAAATCTCAGAAACCACCTTTATTGTATGAAACACGGCTAACCATATATATTAACAAGATTATTTATTTGGTCTATTATACATTATTTGCCTATACTTCAACCCCTGACCTCAAATTTCAACTCTTGCATTATTTATCAAATAGCTTTTAGCAGGACTCTTATTATGAGTAGGACTAGCAGGACTGTTAATATCAGATTTTTTTCAGAAGCGAGTCCCTAGCAGCTATTAGTTGGCGAACCGCAACTCTTATGCCAATGCGTTCATCTGGATTGTCAGCAGTGCAGGACAGTCCAACTCCCATAATTGCATCCACACAATGAAGTTGTAGATTGGAGTCTGTAGCAGAATCATCATGGAAAATGAGGGATAGAAGCTGAGGGTCGATGACCTGTACAGTCTTGTTTTTGAATGCTGATTGTACCCACTTTGTTATGCCCTGGCCTCCACTGAAGCAATCATCTTGTGGACTTTTCCCAGAAAAAAGTTCAAGCAACACTATCCCAAAACTATATACATCCCCTGCTGCTGAAGGTTTCTCTCCCCATCCATACTCTACATTGGAAAAAAAAAGAGTAAACTATTGTTAAACAAACAAAGCAGGAGAGAGGTAAGAACATTAAATATTCAATGTTTTAGAATTTTTATTAAAAGGTTCATGCAGAAGGAATAAAAGTCTGACTGCTTGTTTGGTTCAATTTTGGAGGAGAGGAAATTGATTCCAGCGATGTTCCAATATATAATTGATTTTGATATGTTTGGATGCTTTCAAGTACAATTGATTTTGCTTCAAAATTTATTCTAACTTGAAGATGGAATTTGTAGTTTTTGCCTCTACAATTGACCGTTAGCCTAGGACTTATTGTTCAACTCACTTTCAAATGAATTTATCCAAACATAAATAAATCACTAACATTTAATTCACTTTTTGTCATATTAAATTTATACTTGAATGAGTTAAACCATTCTTGAAAAGAGAAAATTGTCAAGGTACTAACCTAAAAAAGAAAAAAGAAAAAAAAAGAAAAAAAAAAAAAAGTACTAACCTGGAGGTATGTACCCAATTGAACCTCTAAGGACATGAGTGGAGCTGATGGAAACTTGATTAGTTGATCTTTGAATCAGCAACCTAGCCAAACCAAAGTCTCCAACCTTTGCAGTCATATCTTCATCCAGGAGAATATTGCTTGGCTTTAGATCACAGTGCGCAATAGGAGTTTCACTATCGTTGTGCAGGTAATCTAATGCAAGAGCAACATCAATAGCTATATTCAGTCTCTCCATAAGATTCAAACCATTTCCATTTGCATGATTTCTTCTCCCCTTAATCCAATCTTCCAAGCTCCCATTACTTAAATACTCATACACCAAAGCCAGAAAATCATTGTTTCTAAAATCAACACTAGAGCATGATGTGATTAGCTTAACCAGATTTCTATGCCTTGAATTTTTCATGGCCTCACACTCTGCAAAGAAACTCTTTAAAGAACCTGTTCTTAGAGTATCAAGCACTTTCACTGCAATAGTACTATTTCCCTGACTTAAATGGCCTTTATACACTGATCCAAAACTCCCAACTCCTATTAAATTTTCTTGGCTGAACTCCTCAGTCGCCAAACGAAGCTCGTCGTAAGAGACCATTGGACCCTGTTATTAGAGATAATGTTAGTTAAGTTAGCTATTCTCATTATCTTCTTCATTTTCATATGGACTCATGTATAAATAGAGTCCTTGTATTCATAATTAATCAATTGATCAAGTTATCAATAAATGAGGTATTTTAGTAATACCTGTCGCTGTATCTGTCCAGATGCTGATGTTGCTGTTACCTTCACCTTTGAATACTTCATGTATAGTAGAAAGCAAATTGCGAGACATAGTACCAACGTTACCACAATAGCTATGATGATATAAAGTCTGACATGTGATCTCCTATGGACTTGAGGCACACATGAAAAATGCAAGCATAGTTTTTCATTGCCTTCTAAGTGGACATTAGAGAGATTTTGGAAAACTCCACCACTAGGAATGTCTCCATCTAGATCATTGTAAGAGAGGTTTAAAAGCTGAAGGACTTGCAAACTTTGAAGTTCAGTAGGAATTGGACCCGTGAGTAGGTTGGAGGACAAGTCCAATGTTTCCAAAGCTCTCACCTCTCCAAGAGCTTTTGGAATGGAACTTGAAAGCATATTCCTTGCCAAAAACAATTTCTCCAAGCTCAAACAACTGCTGAATGAGCTTGGAATGCTGCCATACAATTGGTTGTTGGAAAAGTCAATGGAGGCAATGGTAGTCAATTTCCCAACTTGAGGTATTGGTCCACTCAACAAGTTCATAGATAAGTTTAAAACATTGCTCAAAGTTGGTAGGTTGAGGATTTCCGCAGGTATGCTTCCATTGAGTTTGTTGCTAGATAAATCCATGTAAAGCAGATTTTGAAAATTACCAAAACTTATTGGTATTCTACCTACAAGTTCATTTCTTGACAAATCAATCTTGTTTAAGTTTATGAGATTACCAAGAGAGTTTGGAATAGCTCCTGTTATCTTATTTCCATCCAGATATAGCTCTTGTAGCTCCTCTAATTGGCCTAACTCCTTTGGAATCTCACCACTGATTGAATTGTATTGCAGGTTTAACAACTTCAAGCCACTAAGACGACCAATGGAAGACGGTATACTTCCATTAAAGTGATTCTCTCCCATGTATAACATTGAGAGTTCCTTGGAGAGATTTCCAATTGTTTCAGGAATTACACCTTCAAGCATGTTTCCATCAAATGCTAGAAATTTCAAGTGAGTACTGTTTGTCAATGAAGTAATGAAGTCCAAACCATTGACTCCTGAGGTGACTATCCTGTTTCCGCCAATATTATACATGTGAAGAAATGGGAGATTTCCTAAACCAGGTGGAACTGTTCCTTCCAAATGGTTAGAGGCCATACGAATGACCCTAATGTTTGTTAGGTTATGCAAAGATCCTGGAATCCTACCTGTGAACTTATTGAAACAAAAATTGAACACTAATAGCTTTGGAAGTTTATGACCAACGTCATAAGGAATCTCACCCCAAAAGGAGTTTGAAGCTAAAGCCAAGTTAACAAGGGAAGACAAATTGTATATAACTGGTGGAACAGTTCCAGTAATATTGTTAAGAATGAGATCAAGCTCAATTAAATTATGTAACCTACCTAAGTCACTAGGAATCCAGCCAGTAAGAGAGTTTGTGCCAAAACTAATATTTTTTAGAGAAGAAATATTTCCTAGAGATTGTGGAATTGTACCATAGAAGCTATTTTTTCCAAGTTTCAAGACCTGCAGCTTTTTCAAGCTGCTGATGTGTTCAGGAATTCTGCTTACAATCTTGTTTGAGGACAAATCAAGAATCTGAAGCTCATCTAAATTGGTAAGATTTGAAGGAAACATCATTCCTTCAAATCTGTTGGAACTCATATTTAAAACTCTCAAATTATATAGATTGGTAATTTGGTTAGGAATGAATCCTGTGAGCTGATTATCCTGCAACTGGAGGGACTGAAGAGAGGACATGTTACCTATATAAGGGCTTAAGTTACCTGAGAGTCCAAAGCCTGAAAGATCCAAGCTAGTCACTCTTTGGTTATCTCTGTCACACAGGACACCAGTCCAATTGCAAGGAGATGAGTTCTGGCGCCAAGAGGATAATGGGTGAGAGCTAGAATTGTCATTATTACTTAATTGAGATTTTAATGAGATTAAGGCTTCTCTGTCTGTGGTAATGCTTAGAGTGGAGGATGATACACCAACCAAAAGGTTGTTGAAATCAAAGGGAATAAGGATCATTAATAAGGCAAAATGAACAAGTGAATGAGAAAACAAAGCCATGCTTGCTTCTTTGGTTTGGTTTGGATTGGTTTGCATGCAGGTTTATGATATTCATATTATGCTAAGAAGGTGTGTATTTATAGCATTTAGAGGCAACTGTAGCACACTTGTTTTTTATTTAGTTATGAACATTTTTATTTAGACACTCATTAATTTTCAACACTCATTCGACACCCGATTTTATATTGATCTTTTAAGGCACGCCCACATAAAATAATTTAGTCACATCTTTTAAAAAATTTCATTTTATGAGTGTGCCCAAATATTTTTGATTTAGGGTTGTACTCGTAAAAACATCTTCAATTTTTACATATATTACATCATTGTTTTCTCTCTTTCATGCATGCATCTCAATTTGACCCGTCTTAGTGGTAACATAGTCAACTAACATTTCAACCCTAAAATTAACGTTAAAATGTCTTTTCTTTTCACACGACAGAAAGAAAAACATAATTAGAATGAGTCTATGTTTTTATTACAGAGAAAGAATTTGTGTTAAAATATAAAATGTGATTATTTTTCTTATTTTCTAAAAAGAAAATGATATTATTATTGTAAAAAAGATATGTGATTTAAGAAAAGCGAAAAAAAAATGTGTAGATATGATTTTCACGGATGAAATAAATTCTTGTGTAGGTACTCAATTAACATTAAACATGTACAGTGGGCCTATGGTACCGTGTTTTAAAAGCACGTTACGGTGAGGAGGGTGGCCGTTTGATGGAGGGGGCAGACATAGTTCGTCTTGGTGGAGGATGTTGTGTAGTGTTCGTGGGGGGGTTGGTGAGGGAGTAGGAAATTGGTTTGATGGGAACATTCGGAAGGTGGTGGGAGATGGATGTGGTACTTTATTTTGGTATGATCATTGGGTCGGGGAGTCGCCTTTGCGATTCAAATATCCTAGGCTCTTTGATCTTGCTGTACATAAGGATTGGACGGTGGCGGATATGGAGAGAGAGGGGTGGGACGAAGGAGGAGGGGGATGGGTGTTGCGACGACGTCTGTTAGCATGGGAGGAGGAGAGTGTGAGGGAGTGTGCATTATTATTACAAAACTTTGTTTTACAGGTTAATGTTATTGATAAATGGAGCTGGACTCTTGACACTGTTCAAGGATATTCGGTGCGAGAGGCCTATCGCTTTCTAGCTAGCTTCAGAGATCAATCGGTTACGAACTGTGTCGACAATGTTTGGCATAGGCACATACCGACAAAGGTGTCTTTGTTTGTGTGGCGTCTTCTTCGCAATCGACTACCGACCCGAGGCAATTTGTTACGAAGAAATATAGTTCAGGCAAATAATTCAATGTGTGTGACTGGGTGTAAAGTCGTGGAAACGGCACGTCACTTGTTTTTATCATGCGAAAATTACTGTATCTTATGGTCATTGATTTCGGAATGGTTAGGCTTGTATTTGGTACATCATAATGATTTACAACAACACTACCATCAGTTTTGTCATATGGCGGGACTTCCTCGGAGTACTCATGCTTATTTTACAGGTATTTGGTATGCCTCTGTTTGGGTGATATGGAAAGACAAAAACAAACGTATATTCCAAAACGAGGCATCACATTCTCTCGCTCTTATGGAGAAAATTAAACGCATCTCATTTCTATGGATGAAAGCAAGAAATATATCTTTTAATTACTGTTTTTATGACTGGTGGAAATATCCGCTCCTTTGTATGGGAGTGCACCACTGATGTTTATTTTTTGGTTAATTGAGGGGTGCTTTCCTTTATTTGGCACCTTGTACTTTGTAAATATTTAGCAGTGATTCGCTTTTTGCACGTCTTGTGCAGGGTGTTTCATGTGTAGTTTTAATATATCTCATTTTAGCTTGTGCAAAAAAAAAAAACATTAAACATGTACAAGAATGCGATTTGATATTTTTTAAGGGTAAGAATACAATTTGATGATAATGTAGTTTTGCAGAGGTTGAGAGGGCCAATTCTATATCTAAACCTAAAAGAAATCTTAAAATTGAACATTTTAAAATGAAAAATCTGTTTTATTTTTATTTTTATTTTTATAATCATGTTATAGATACAAACTATCAACAATCGTGTAGTAATAATTAGTTTTTGTTCGAGAACTAGTTGGATACACAAAATTTGGAGCTTTCCCATCCAGACCGTTCTTTTCGTACACAAAAAATGTGAAAATTAATACTATAAAGCTTATTACTTATTTGAATACCTCATTAGAAAATAAGTGTTTAAAACCACAAATCAAGTGCTTCCTTTATTTTTTGGAATCTCATCTCGTTCGACAAAAAAAAAAAGTGCTTAGAATACTTTGAGAGGACATTGAGGGTGTGCTTGATTTTACAGTAGTTGAATTCTTTTGAATGAATTGATTTTAATTAAAAGTGAGTTAAATATAAATTGATTTGTATTTGTATAGATAAATTTATGTGATAAAGAAGATAAAAATAAAAATCATCTAAATTTATGTGATAAAAAAACAAAAAAGATTAATGATGAGGGTCATATATATATATATATATATATATATATATATATATATATATATATATATAATAAATATATATATATATAGAGAGAGAGAGAAAGATTAATGAAAGGCCTGGAAAGAATACTGTGAGATTTAGCATATGATTGACACATTCTCACGTTTTAATCTGGACCATTTAATTTTAATCTAAAGGTTGACAAGTGTTCTTACCATTCTCACATAAGTTACCCATTCTCACTAGATATGCCATATATATATATATATATATATATATATATATATATATATATATATATATAACAATCAATTTTGTTGAGTCAATTAACTTGGTGTTTAAGTGCACACGGAATCTTCCGATAACTGCTTTGGTGATCCAATCAACCTATTAATATTATAGGTTTAGGCAACTGTTTGCAAAGAGAACACGACAACTAAAAGCAACTGAAATTTGCATGAAGGTGAAGTTGCATGGTACGTGAAACGGTAAACCTAAGAACGTGGTAACTAATTAATCAATTCATGGTCGACCTTCATAAAATTTTATTTTCCTCACACGTGCAAAGAAATTTGGGGACAAGCAAAGAATTTTAGAAGTCTTGATAAAGCATGAGTTGCGACTTACTTCTCCCCTTTTACTCCTTCCTATTAAAACTAGTTTGGGTTGTGCGTAAGGAAGGAGCCAAAATGTCTTCACATTGTGTTGTAATGACTTCACACAATCACACTGTTGTATTTTCTTCTTGGCACTAAATTAGACACGTCAACTTGTACTTGTTCATTCGTAAAAAGAAAAAAAAAACTTTTATTTGTTCTTAAAGATTTCTATAGACACCACCAAAAAAGAAGATTTCTAGAGTATTTTTCATTGAGGGTCTCATAGGTGGAGTAGTTTTTTTTCTTTTTGCTCATAGGTGGAGAATTTGAGTAGACATAATCTCCATTTTTCAAAAGAAATTAAAGTCACACTAATGTATATAAAGAGTCTCTAATTTCTTTTAAGAAAATTTGTATTTATTTGAGAATTTTCCATACGCATTTCTTCTATGTTTGCTTTAGAAAGGAAATTGTCTATCTTGTATGTGAAAGACACTTGTCTTGCCCTTCATCTCTCTAATTTTCTACATTTTCTTTGAACATTCTCATCTAAAGGCTAAAAGTCTACATGACTTTAACAGATTTGGATTCTGATGAGTTAGGTGTATGTTTATTTACGGTATTTTTTAATTTTCTATTTTACTGATAAAATCAATAATTTTGAGTTAAGGAAAGGAAGTTAGAGATTATAAGTTTAAATCTTGACAAATGAGAGAAAAAAACATACTAACCTAACAATTGATTACTAATACTAGTCATTAAAAAAAAAATTTTGAATATATATATATATATATATATATATATATATATATATATATGTGTGTGTGTGTGTGTGTGTGTGTGTGTGTGTGAATCACTTTTTCTTTCAAAAAATATATCTGTGTGTGTAAATCATATGTAATATGCTAACTTATATCATACGTCCTTTAAGTTATTTAATAGTAATAAATTGATCATTTAAGCTTTTCTCGCACCACTTAACTCCTTTAAGTTAATTAATTGTAACAAGTTGATCCTTTAAGTTTTTTCAGTATCAATTATGTCTTTTAAGTTATTCAACTGTAACAATATGGGAGATTTCATATCTTAAAAATTTACGTTATTCGGGACCTAAAAATTACAATTGAACAATTTAAAGGACCTAAGTTTTATGAAAAATACTCAAAGGACTGACTTATTACAATTAAATAACTTAAATGACCTGAGTGATACAGAAAAAAAAACTTAAAAGATCAACTTATTATAATTAAATAAATTAAAGGACCTTCAATATAAGTTTTTATATATCAAGTTTTATCACACTTAAAAAAATTTCTCACACTTTCTATAAATACAAGTTTTATATATCATAAACCTTAATGATAAAGTCTTTTACTTTTTTGAGAAATTTAGATTTATTTGAGTATTTTGCATATGCATTTCTTTTATGTTTGCTTTAGAAATGTAATTGTCTATCTTGTATGTGAGAGACATTTGTATTTCCCTTGATCTATCTAGTTTTCTTCATTGTCTTTGAACATTCTCATCTCAAGGCTAAAGTCTACATGACTTTAAAAGACAGAGGACTTTGGGATTCTAATGAGTTAAGAGTTTGTTGTTTTTTTTTCTAAATTTTTATTTTTACTGGTAAATTAAAGTCAATAGTTTTGAGTTAAAGGGAAACAGAGTTAGAGATTTTGAATTCAATTCTCAACAAAGAAAAAAAAAAGAGCAGATTACACTCCCCTCCCTTCAAAGATGCTTGAATTACACTCCACTTTCCTCTTATGTTAAAATATACATTCCGCTCACTTGAAAAGTAAAATCTACACTCCCCTCCCCTATAAGATGCTTAAATTACAACTCTCTCCCTTAATAATTAAATATGCACTACACGTTAATTTATTTTAACATAAATAAATATTTTTATGATATATACTAATTTTGAACCACCATTTAAGAAAAATAAATTTATTTCTTTATAATTTAAATGTCAATGATAATTAAATTTAAATATTTTCCTATTAATTTTATAATTTATAGCATAAAACTAACTTTTAAATAACCATACTTTATTGTCTTTAGTAGTTTTTCACATATTTTAATTTTATTTTTGGTTGTTTCATATTTTATAACAGGGTTTAAAACTATATGTTAATGAAATTGTAAATAAAAAATAGCAAAAAATATGTATTCAAATTTCGATTATATTAAAATAGACCTGTAGTACTATTTTCTTAGAAGTGTGTTAGATTATTATTTTTTTACTAGATTATTAGAAATAAAAAAATATATTGAGGGGGTAAAGTGTAGATTTTAACATAAGAGGGGAGAGGAATGTAATTTAAGCTTCTCTTAGGGGGTGATAAATATATTTTTTAAAAAATATATTAAGGTTTTCGATTTTTAAAAACTTGTATTTGTACAAAGTGTGATAAATATTGTATAGAGTAAATTACACTCTCCTCCCCTCAAAGATGCTTGAATTACACTCCCCTCCCCTCTTATGTTAAAATATACATTCCCCTCCCCTCTTATTCAAAACATATTAGAAAACTTTTCACTCCCCTCCCCTAAGAGAAGCTTGAATTACATTCCCCTCCCCTCTTATGTTAAAATCTACAATTTATTCCCTCAATTTTTTTTTATTTCTAATAATCTAGAAAAAAAATTTAAACACACTTAAAAATAAAATAGTATTACGAGTCTATTTTAATATAATAAAAAATCAAATACATATTTTTCATTCACGATTTCATTAACGTATAATTTTAAACTCTATTATAAAATATGAAAATGGACCGTCATCACATTCCTAAGGGCATGGGAGCCCTCCAAAGAAGGCTCTAAGCCCTCCAGAAAGGCCTGGGCGCCCTCTGGAAGGGCCTGGGCGCCCTCCAGAAGGATTCCTGAGCCCTGGCGCGCCCCCTGAAAGGCGCCGCCTCATTAAGCTTCTAGAAGCCTCTAGAAACCGCCCAAAAACCCCAAGTTACACAAATACCCCTGTTGCTTGGGAACCAAGCAACCAAAGCCCAAACCCATAGCAGGCTATAAATACCACTCTTGAGAGCATTCTCAAGGTATCTAATCATCAGTCTAAAACCCTAGAATCCTTACCGTACTTTTGCGAGTACAGTTGGCGCCGTCTGTGGGAAAAGGTAAAACTAACCTTGACCACGTCCCTGGATCGCAAATCGTGATTCAGAAACCCTTAAGCTAGACCTCTAAATCGTAAGACTCCTTCGCGATTTAGAAACCCCAACCCCTTTCGACCAACCTAAATCGCACCTCACGTACGATTTAGAGAAAAGCCTTTCATCATGGCAACAGCCGAAGAATTAGAATCCATGCGAACCCAACTCGCTCAGCTGAAGGATCACAACGATGCCCTTCAGGCCTCAATGGAGACCATGCAACAAAAGCAACTGGAGGAAAAAGAAGAATCACACCATGGCGAGCTAGATGACCCTGAACCACAACCATTATCCTCTGAAATTTGGGACGCACCAGTTCCAGACGGCTTCAAGCCGCCCCACCTATCCACCTTCGACGGAAAGAACGACCCCATGGAGCATGTTACGGCCTTCAATACACGCATGGCGGTTGTTGGGGCTCCCGATTCTCTGAAGTGCAAATTGCTAGCAGGTACTTTCACTGACGCTGCCTTACGCTGGTACATGAACCTCCCACGGTTCTCCATCCTCAGCTACCAGGACATGACCAGAAAACTCATACAACAGTTCTCCGCCAGTCGACATCGCAAGGTCCCAGCAACTAGCCTTTTTAATGTGCGTCAAGGACATAATGAATCCCTCAGAGACTATCTAGCTAGGTTCAACGACACAACCATCAAGGTAATCAACCCCAACCAGGAAGTGTTCGTAGGAGCTTTCCAAAACGGACTAAGAGCGGGGCAGTTCAACGAGTCTCTAGCCCAGAAACCTGCGGATTCCATGGAAGAGGTTATAGCCAGAGCAGAATGCTACATCAAGGGCGAGGAGAGCAACGCAGAAAAGAAAGCCAGAGACGCCAAGGAGCGCGCCAACAACCCAGAACGGCGACCTTATCAACCAGCAGCTGGCAGAGATCGCGCCCCCTACAGAAGGCCGGAGAGGCGACCGTTCAATCCGTATTCTCAACGGGACTTCACGCCCTTAAATACCAGACCTGGGCGTATCATGAAGGAAGTCTTGGAAGCAAGGCTGATCCCAGAGCCCTTGCCAGCCCGCAGCTCCGTCATGGGAAGGGATGAAGACAAATGGTGCAAATATCATAAGGTACGGGGACACGACACAGACTCATGCATCCATCTTCGCCAGGAAATTGAGCGACTAATACAAAGTGGGAAGCTAAGAGGGTATGTCAGGGACAGAAGGGGCGAGAGTAAACAAAAAACAGATCATAAAAAGGAGGAAGTGAATGACGAAAAAAGACACGCCATAAACACTATTTCAGGCGGCTTCGCCGGAGGGGGGGAGTCAAGTTCGTCGCGAAAGAAATATGTGAGACAGGTAATGCTATGCCAGGAATACGAGGAAGCAGATCAGAAGCACGAACCAGAAGTATCTTTCACGCCCAAAGATTTTCGAGACGTGGTACCCCACGACGACGACCCCATGGTCGTCACTTTACAAATCTTCAAGTGGGACGTAAAACGGGTGTTGATAGACCCAGGGAGCTCTGCGGATATTCTTTACTATGACACATTTGATCGAATGGGGCTAGACCCGGAGCAGCTACAACCTTTCAGAGGAACTCTGGCGGGCTTCACAGGCGAGCAGGTTCATGTGAGAGGATACATCACCCTAAAGACAACTTTCGGAAGCGGATCTCACGCCAAAACCATTCGAGTCAGGTACCTCGTCGTGAACTCACCTAGCTCTTACAACATTATCATAGGTCGCCCTGCCTTCAACCTGTTGGGCGGATTCTTATCCACGAAGTATCTAGTAATGAAGTACCCTCTTGACTCTGGAAAAATTGGAACCATTCGAGGTGATCAAAAACTCGCCAGGGAGTGCTATCATAACAGTTTGCGTTTGCAAAAAACCAGAAAGAAGTCAAGTGACGAAGTAATGCACGAAGTCAACATGATCGATCTAGACCCCAGAGAAGGCTTCCAACAAGAACGCCTAGAACCCACCGAAGAGTTAAAAGAAGTCTCCATCGGACCCGAAGCCCACCATACAACAAAAATTGGCACGTCACTACCCCCTGAAGAGGAGGTCGCCCTGGTCAAGCTGCTAAAGAAGAATCTGGATCTCTTCGCCTGGCATCCATCAGAAATGCCAGGGATGGACCCCGACATTGCTTGCCACCACCTGTCCATCAAGGCTGGCGTGAAACCGGTAGTACAGCGGAAAAGGAAGATGGGCGAGGAAAGAAGAAAGGCGGTTGATGAGGAAGTAAAGAAGTTAGTTGAAGCCCACTTTATCAGCGAAATAAAGTATCCCACGTGGTTAGCCAACACCGTACTTGTTAAGAAAGCAAATGGGAAGTGGCGAATGTGCGTGGACTACACTGATTTGAACATGGCGTGCCCCAAAGATCCTTATCCTCTCCCTAACATTGACCACCTGATCGACAACGCCTCTGGTTACCAAACTCTAAGCTTTATGGATGCCTATTCAGGTTACAATCAAATACGGATGGACCCTCTGGACGCTCCAAAAACGGTCTTTATGACCAGCACAAAGAATTATCACTATGAAGTCATGTCTTTTGGTCTAAAGAACGCAGGCGCCACCTTCCAGCGATCTATGGACACCGCGTTCTCCGCGCAGATAGGACGGAATCTGGAGGTATACATTGATGACCTAGTCGCAAAGACGAAAGAGGGATACAGTCATTCTGAAGATCTGGAGGAGATATTAAGCCAGGTTCGAAGATATAGGATTCGTCTAAATCCATCAAAATGTTCTTTCGGGGTGCAGGCGGGAAAATTCTTAGGTTTCCTCTTAACAAGACGAGGCATCGAGGCAAACCCTGACAAATGCCAGGTGATCATCAACATGAGGAGCCCCACCAACATCAAGGAAGTGCAACAACTCACAGGCAGGCTCGCCGCTCTTTCTCGTTTCTTGTCCTGCGCCGGGGACAAAGCCTTCTCTTTCTTCGCCTCCATTAAGAAAAAGGAGAGATTCGAGTGGACTACAGAATGCGAGGATGCTTTCCAGCAGATTAAGAAGTTCTTGGCCAGTCCGCCCGTCCTTCAGCGGCCAAGTCCGAACGCCATTCTTTTCCTATATCTGGCGATATCTGACAACGCCATGAGCACGGTATTGGTAGAAGATTCAGCAACAGGAGAGAAGCCGATTTATTTCGTCAGCAGGGTACTCAAGGGGGCAGAGCTGCGATATCAAAAGATAGAACGTCTCGCCCTTGCTGTTGTCGTAACAGCAAGGAAGCTTCGCCCCTACTTCCAAAGTCACAAGATCGTCGTAAAATCAGATTACCCGATCAGGCAAGTACTGGGGAAACCTGATTTGGCCGGTAGAATGGTAGCTTGGTCTGTAGAGCTGTCAGAGTATGACGTTCAGTTCGTACCAAGGGGGAGCGTCAAATCCCAAGTATTAGCAGATTTCGTAGTAGAGCTCGCCTCCCCAGTGCAGGAACAACCTCCTTTCGTATGGCTCCTATCTGTAGATGGCTCATCCAACCTGAAAGGCAGCGGTGCAGGCATTATCTTGGAAGGGCCGGACGACGTTCTCATCGAACAATCCCTCAGATTCGAATTCAAGGCGAGCAACAACCAGGCCGAGTATGAAGCTCTAATAGCGGGCATGACCTTAGCCCTAGAGATGGGCGCTGAAAATTTACGAGCCAAGAGTGATTCCCAGCTCGTCACAAGTCAGATCACGGGCGACTATCAGACGAAAGACACACAGCTAGCTAAATACCTAACTAAAGTGCAGAGCCTCGCCAAGAAATTTAGCTTCTTCGAAGCCACTTATGTACCACGGGAGCAGAATTCTAGGGCGGATTTGTTGGCAAAGCTCGCCAGCACCAAACGACCAGGCAACAACAGAACAGTTATCCAGGAAGTAGTTGCAACTCCCAGTACGAGGGTGGACGAAGTACTTCAGGTCGTAGAAAACACAGGAGGATGGATGGAACCACTGCTTAGATATTTGACAGGATCATTCACACCAAACGACGGCGAGGAAGAACAGACAATCAGGAGGCGAGCGTCCAAATTCACGTTGGTCTCGGGGAAACTCTACAAAAGAGGCCGCACGACTCCCCTACTACGATGCCTAGGAGAAGACGAAACGCAATTGGTCCTTCTGGAAGTACACGAGGGCGTTTGCGGTAGCCATATAGGCGGGCGAGCCTTAGCCGCCAAACTCCTCCGCGCCGGCTATTATTGGCCCACCATGCTTCAGGATAGCTCGACTTTCGTAAAGAAATGTGACAAATGCCAAAGGTTCTCTGACAGAAAGCACGTCCCGGCTCAGGAGTTGACCTCTGTATACTCGCCATGGCCCTTCCACAAATGGGCAGTCGACATCGTTGGGCCCTTTCCTCTCGCCCCAGGGCAGCTGAAGTTTCTCATAGTAGGAGTGGATTACTTCACCAAATGGATCGAGGCGGAAGCAGTCGCCAAGATAACTGCAGAAAGAGTGAAGAAATTCTATTGGAAGAAGATCATCTGCCGTTTCGGTCTACCTAAATGCATAGTGTCAGATAATGGAACTCAGTTCGCAAGCTCAACAGTTTTGGACTTCTGCAAGAACCTGGGGATACAGACAAAATTCGTCTCGGTAATTCACCCGCAAGCCAATGGACAAGCCGAGTCGGCCAACAAAGTTATTCTTAGCGGAATCAAAAAGAAATTAGAAGCCGCCAAAAGTTTGTGGGCAGAACAACTCCATGAGGTATGAATAATTTTCAGAATAAATTTACTCTCGCTGCAACTTTCCACAGTTTTAAATCCCTTTCAAGCTTCTATACTATATATAAACAAATGCATCGATCAAAATAAGTACAGGTACTATGGTCTTACCACACTACTCCCCATTCTACAACCAAGGAGACACCGTTCACTATGGTTTATGGCACAGACGCCATGATACCTGTCGAAATCGACACCCCCACGTGGAGGCGAGATACGTTTTCCGAAGAAGGTACCTATTTCATTACGCCAGGCGACTAACACTTTTCGGTGCAGGGAAATATTGCTATTGTAAATTTACGTGTTACTTTCCTTTAAAAAGCTAATGAAGTAGGTATGGCGGTAAGCATGGACGTCATTGATGAGGTTCGGGAGCAGGCACACATCAGGGAATTCGCAGCCAAGCAGAGAGCAGCAAGACGATATAACTCCAGAGTGACGCCCAGGGAGATGAAAGAGGGCGACCTAGTCCTCAAGCAGGTCGTCGCCCCAACCAGAATAGGCAAACTATTTCCAAACTGGGAAGGACCCTACAGAATCAGGGAAAAGTACGCTCACGGGGCGTATAAGTTGGAAGAATTGAATGGAGACGCCGTACCTCGCACTTGGAATGTGGCCAATCTGCGTCACTATTATAGCTAGATTCCTTTCCTTTTGCATTTTGATTTTATTATGTATTAAATAAGGATGATGTAAAAATCACCACTGCAACTCTTATCTTTTGACTTTATCAATAATACAGGGTTAGGGTGGCACTCTTTTCCCCTGCAAGGGCAGGGGTTTTTAACGAGGCGCCCTTTCCTTTTTTCATATCTATGATTCTATCCGCATTTTTTCTATCATGCAAACAGAACACGCACACTGAAAGTACTAAGATCCACAACGCCAACCACAATAAGGGCTCTGGCGACGTCGACGCAATTACTCGCCTAACCTTCCATCAGAGTTGGAAGTGAAAAGTCTTCCCCCAGAGCGGGAAGCCCAAAGTCCTCCTTCAGAGTAGGAGGCACCTTCCATCAGAGTTGGAAGTGAAAAGTCTTCCCCCAGAGCGGGAAGCCAAAAGTCCTCCTTCAGAGTAGGAGGCGCCTTCCATCAGAGTTGGAAGTGAAAAGTCTTCCCCCAGAGCGGGAAGCCAAAAGTCCTCCTTCAGAGTAGGAGGCGCCTTCCATCAGAGTTGGAAGTGAAAAGTCTTCCCCCAGAGCGGGAAGCCAAAAAGTCCTCCTTCAGAGTAGGAGGCGCCTTCCATCAGAGTTGGAAGTGAAAAGTCTTCCCCCAGAGCGGGAAGCCAAAAGTCCTCCTTCAGAGTAGGAGGCACCTTCCATCAGAGTTGGAAGTGAAAAGTCTTCCCCCAGAGCGGGAAGCCAAAAGTCCTCCTTCAGAGTAGGAGGCGCCTTCCATCAGAGTTGGAAGTGAAAAGTCTTCCCCCAGAGCGGGAAGCCAAAAGTCCTCCTTCAGAGTAGGAGGCACCTTCCATCAGAGTTGGAAGTGAAAAGTCTTCCCCCAGAGCGGGAAGCCAAAAAGTCCTCCTTCAGAGTAGGAGGCGCCTTCCATCAGAGTTGGAAGTGAAAAGTCTTCCCCCAGAGCGGGAAGCCAAAAGTCCTCCTTCAGAGTAGGAGGCGCCTTCCATCAGAGTTGGAAGTGAAAAATCTTCCCCCAGAGCGGGAAGCCAAAAGTCCTCCTTCAGAGTAGGAGGCGCCTTCCATCAGAGTTGGAAGTATAAACATCTTCCCTCAGAGTGGGAAGCAAAATATCCCTTCAGAATAAGAGATGAAAGAGTAAACGCCGGGCATCCCCACGGGCCCGCCAAAATGCTTATAACGACTTTTTAGGGCGACGAAATTTAAAAAGTGACACAAATCACCGAAAGCTTTCGCTTTTTTGAAGAAACAACGCCTGAGGACACATCCGACATATAAAACCAAATCGCAACGTAGAGAGTCATAAAAATACTTAAACATTTGCGGAATATCAAGCCATAGCAAGAAAGAAGTACCACATCTGACATAAACGTATAAGAAGGCGTTCAAAGTCACAAATCGTCAAGCAACCAAAAGTGTTTAAAAGGGCGTTCTAAGAAGCCGCCAATATCAAGTTACAGACCAAGAAACATAGTTTAAATAAAAAATAAATAAAGAAGAGCAAGAACTATTCATCGTCCACCAACTCGCCGTTCGCAATGATCTTGAATGGGTCAAGCTCATCAACTTTGGCCTCTGGGTTAAACAGAAGCACCTGATCTTTGGCACGCATAAAGCCATCTTCAAAATATATCGCCAGAGCCCGCCGTCCTTCATCTACCGCCAACTCTGACTTTTCTAGCGCAGCCTTCGCCGCGTCCCTCTCTGTCTCTACGGCCTCCTTAGCCTGCTTCATTTCTTCTAAGGCGGACTCGGCGGCTGCTTTATCTTTCAACGCATCCCTGAGACGGCTTTCTAGTCCAGAAGACTTATGTTTCCATTTCTCCACATCTTCTGCAGCATCAGTATGCTTCTTCTCCACCAGGTCATACTTGCTCTCCAGGCAATGGCTCAACAGCATAGTCCTCAAAGCTGCGGTATGGATATCCGCCACCAGGTCGCTGCACTTAGCCTTCAATCCAGCTTCCACGTCCACCTTAGTAAAAGGCACCTGTTCTTTCATATACCTGCAGGATCCTCAAGCAGTAAGGTCACTAGAGTTCAAAAGCCTAACGGCCAAAAGGAATCAACGCCTAAGAAAACAAAAATAATATTATACCGGCGGATGTCGAATCCGGAATGCCAGAAGGAGTCCATCACGTCGTCATTCAAGGAAGTCCCTCCGATTTCTTTTCCCGAAGGCGGGCGACTGCTGCTCGGCTTCGATCCTCTTCCCGTCCTCGCCTTCTTAGATGAAGGGGAGGCCGCCGAAGTAGGAGCATTTCCTCCACCAACAGCTTCTAGGTCGTCCACCTCGATCACACCAGAATCGCCTTTGCCAGTTTCTTTCCTCTTCAACCTCCTCAAGGAAACACCGGCTGGACTGCTGGACACATAGCCGTCAGGATTCTTACTCCTATCCAAATCGGCCAAGTACTTCTTCATCTCGGCACCAGTCAGGGGCAACATCTCGCCTGCACAAAGTGGAACAAACTCTGGTAAATAAACCAAACAAAGTGACGAAACAGAACGAATACAAAACTTTTAAAGGACACTCACGCAAATAAGCCGCCATGCGGACGCCGTCGCCCTCCCTATTTAACAAGTCATGGATATTTGTCAATGGAACCTTCTCCAGAAACTGAGTTAGCTCATATTCGTAGGGCGACATTGCATCCAAGTCATACCCTCTCACCGCCAGAGGGGCACTGGTCCACCGAAGAGGGAACTTTGGTTCGCCTTTTACCAGAACCGAAGCCGTCGAACACCCAGGCGCCCCCTGCACTCTAACAAAAGTATCCCGCCATTCCTTCTTAAAATTACACGCGTAAGGGGGGAAGAGCCTCTTTCCAGAGTGAGCAGAGATGGCTATCCAGGTCCCTTTGTTGACGTCTTTTGTACCATAAAAGCAAAAAAAGACGGCGACAGAAGGCTCAAGACCCAGCGACTTGCATAGAATTTCAAAACCCCGAATGAACGCCCAGCTATTTGGGAAAATCTGTGTGGGCGCCACGTTCAGAAACTTCAAAACGTCCATCTCAAAGGGCGTGAAAGGGATTTTCACGCCGAATTCCTCTAAGACGGCAGTATAGACAAAGTAAGACTCGTCCCCCTCGCCCGCCATCTCCTGGTCGCACACACGTTCATCTGGGTCACAAGACAACAACACCATGTCCTCTTCCCGGCCAGTGGCAGAAATATCGAACTTACTTCGAAATAAATCCATAGCAGTGACATCAACGTAAAGGGAATCTTCCAACAACACTTCCTCCGCGAACAAAGACATCCCTATTAGCCTAGAAGGTAACCTCTTTCCCTCCACGCGAGAAGTCCCCTGAAGTGGACGAATTTCCCAGCACTCGTCCTCCTTAGCTGCCCCTGAAGTGGCAGACAGAAACACACAATCACTATCACGATCTGAATTATCACTTGACTCGCTCGAAAGGTCACTAAACAATTCTTCCCCGAATAACCCATCGTAATAAGCATCCCAGTTGATAACCCCATCAGCACCAGTAGCGTGCCTCAGACACGCTTTCCTCAAATTCTCTTTTTCAATCGGATCGCTGGGTTGGATCAGTTTCCCCTCACCGTCGCACTCTCTAATTAAAACCATATCCTATGCTAAACGTTATCGCTTTAAACGTAAAAATATAGAAAAGGGAAAAATGAAGGGAGAAGTAGTCAAAGTACCTGCGAGAGCGTGGAAGGCAGACCTTCGGATGCTATAAACCAACGAGCAAAAAGAGAAGAGAACCGGAGAAGAAGGCAGCAAGAAGCGTCGGGAAAATGAAAAGTGGAGAAATGAAAACCTAGAAAAATCGCTTTTAAAGAAGGCCAAAGGTCGCCTCGGGAAGCGTGTCAGGCACAGTTAAGATCAAGACACGTGGCGGTCATCGACGATTAATGGAATATCAAAGGTCCGTGAATACACCAAGAACGCCCCGGGAAACTCGCCGCAAACAAGGAACGTACGAGATCGCCTAATGGCGACCGCCTTCAAAGCAAAACATACACAAAGCAAACCCGGATCATCAATCATCTCGCCTTGTCCCAAGACTCGTGCTTGGGGGGCATATAGAATACGGGCACGCAGAATATACACCCTCAGATTCCGTCAAAGCATTCCACGACAGACTCAGTACAGCGCTCCAAGTACAAGACCTATATCTACCCTTGGGATATCCGTGACATCCGTAAACCGCCCCGGAGAAATCCTTTGAAATAGTCCGACGGCATAGCGAGATTTCATGAAACCGTCACCACTTCGCCTTGTCCCAAGACTCGTGCTTGGGGGGCTGTGGACCGTCATCATATTCCTAGATGAATCAAATGACCCCAGAAAGACTCTTCGCACGACGTCATCACTTCGCCTTGTCCCAAGACTCGTGCTTGGGGGGCTGTGGACCGTCATCACATTCCTAAGGGCATGGGAGCCCTCCAAAGAAGGCTCTAAGCCCTCCAGAAAGGCCTGGGCGCCCTCCAGAAGGATTCCTGAGCCCTGGCGCGCCCCCTGAAAGGCGCCGCCTCATTAAGCTTCTAGAAGCCTCTAGAAACCGCCCAAAAACCCCAAGTTACACAAATACCCCTGTTGCTTGGGAACCAAGCAACCAAAGCCCAAACCCATAGCAGGCTATAAATACCACTCTTGAGAGCATTCTCAAGGTATCTAATCATCAGTCTAAAACCCTAGAATCCTTACCGTACTTTTGCGAGTACAGAAAAAAATTGAAAATAAAATAAAAAATGTGAAAAATTACTAAAGACAATAAAACATGGTTATTTAAAAGTTAATTTTATACTCTAAATTATAAAATCAATAGCAAAATATTTTAATTTAATTATCATTGACATTTAAACTTTAAAGAAATTAATTAATTTTTCTTACATGGTGGTTTATAATTAATATATATCATAAAAATATTTATTTATGTTAAAATAGATTAAAGTGTAGTGCATATTTAATTATTGAGGGAGGGGTTGTAATTCAAGCATCTTATAAGGGAGGGGAGTATAAATTTTACTTTGCAAGGGAGGGGAGTGTATATTTTAACATAAGAGGGGAGGGGAGTGTAATTCAAGCATCTTTGAGGGGAGGGGAGTGTAGTTTACTCTTAAAAAATTACATTCCTCTCCCCTCAAATAGAGTAAATTACACTCCCCTCCCCTCAAAGATGCTTGAATTACACTCCCCTCCCCTCTTATGTTAAAATATACACTCCCCTCCCTTGCAAAGTAAAATTTATACTCCCCTCCCTTATAAGATGCTTGAATTACAACCCCCTCCCTCAATAATTAAATATGCACTACACTTTAATCTATTTTAACATAAATAAATATTTTTATGATATATATTAATTATAAACCACCATGTAAGAAAAATTAATTAATTTCTTTAAAGTTTAAATGTCAATGATAATTAAATTAAAATATTTTGCTATTGATTTTATAATTTAGAGTATAAAATTAACTTTTAAATAACCATGTTTTATTGTCTTTAGTAATTTTTCACATTTTTTATTTTATTTTCAATTTTTTTCATATTTTATAATAGAGTTTAGAATTATACGTTAATGAAATCGTGAATGAAAAATAGCGAAAAATATGTATTTGATTTTTTATTATATTAAAATAGACTCGTAATACTATTTTATTTTTAAGTGTGTTTAAATTTTTTTCTAGATTATTAGAAATAAAAAAAAATTGAGGGAATAAATTGTAGATTTTAACATAAGAGGGGAGGGGAATGTAATTCAAGCTTCTCTTAGGGGAGGGGAGTGAAAAGTTTTCTAATATGTTTTGAATAAGAGGGGAGGGGAATGTATATTTTAACATAAGAGGGGAGGGGAGTGTAATTCAAGCATCTTTGAGGGGAGGAGAGTGTAATTTACTCTATACAATATTTATCACACTTTGTACAAATACAAGTTTTTAAAAATCGAAAACCTTAATATATTTTTTAAAAAATATATTTATCACCCCCTAAGAGAAGCTTAAATTACATTCCTCTCCCCTCTTATGTTAAAATCTACACTTTACCCCCTCAATATATTTTTTTATTTCTAATAATCTAGTAAAAAAATAATAATCTAACACACTTCAAAGAAAATAGTACTACAGGTCTATTTTAATATAATCGAAATTTGAATACATATTTTTTGCTATTTTTTATTTACAATTTCATTAACATATAGTTTTAAACCCTGTTATAAAATATGAAACAACCAAAAATAAAATTAAAATATGTGAAAAACTACTAAAGACAATAAAGTATGGTTCTTTAAAAGTTAGTTTTATGCTATAAATTATAAAATTAATAGGAAAATATTTAAATTTAATTATCATTGACATTTAAATTATAAAGAAATAAATTTATTTTTCTTAAATGGTGGTTCAAAATTAGTATATATCATAAAAATATTTATTTATGTTAAAATAAATTAACGTGTAGTGCATATTTAATTATTAAGGGAGAGAGTTGTAATTTAAGCATCTTATAGGGGAGGGGAGTGTAGATTTTACTTTTCAAGTGAGCGGAATGTATATTTTAACATAAGAGAAAAGTGGAGTGTAATTCAAGCATCTTTGAAGGGAGGGGAGTGTAATTTGCTCTTTTTTTTTTCTTTGTTGAGAATTGAATTCAGAATCTCTAACTCTGTTTCCCTTTAACTCAAAACTATTGACTTTAATTTACCAGTAAAAATAAAAATTTAGAAAAAAACAACAAACTCTTAACTCATTAGAATCCCAAAGTCCTCTGTCTTTTAAAGTCATGTAGACTTTAGCCTTGAGATGAGAATGTTCAAAGACAATGAAGAAAACTAGATAGATCAAGGGAAATACAAATGTCTCTCACATACAAGATAGACAATTACATTTCTAAAGCAAACATAAAAGAAATGCATATGCAAAATACTCAAATAAATCTAAATTTCTCAAAAAAGTAAAAGACTTTATCATTAAGGTGTATGATATATAAAACTTGTATTTATAGAAAGTGTGAGAAATTTTTTTAAGTGTGATAAAACTTGATATATAAAAACTTATATTGAAGGTCCTTTAATTTATTTAATTATAATAAGTTGATCTTTTAAGTTTTTTTTCTGTATCACTCAGGTCATTTAAGTTATTTAATTGTAATAAGTCAGTCCTTTGAGTATTTTTCATAAAACTTAGGTCCTTTAAATTGTTCAATTGTAATTTTTAGGTCCCGAATAACGTAAATTTTTAAGATATGAAATCTCCCATATTGTTACAGTTGAATAACTTAAAAGACATAATTGATACTGAAAAAACTTAAAGGATCAACTTGTTACAATTAATTAACTTAAAGGAGTTAAGTGGTGCGAGAAAAGCTTAAATGATCATTTATTACTATTAAATAACTTAAAGGACGTATGTTATAAGTTAGCATATTACATATGATTTACACACACAGATATATTTTTTGAAAGAAAAAGTGATTCACACACACACACACATATATATATATATATATATATATATATATATATATATATATATATATTCAAAACTTTTTTTTTAATGACTAGTATTAGTAATCAATTGTTAGGTTAGTATGTTTTTTTCTCTCATTTGTCAAGATTTAAACTTATAATCTCTAACTTCCTTTCCTTAACTCAAAATTATTGATTTTATCAGTAAAATAGAAAATTAAAAAATACCGTAAATAAACATACACCTAACTCATCAGAATCCAAATATCTGTTAAAGTCATGTAGACTTTTAGCCTTTAGATGAGAATGTTCAAAGAAAATGTAGAAAATTAGAGAGATGAAGGGCAAGACAAGTGTCTTTCACATACAAGATAGACAATTTCCTTTCTAAAGCAAACATAGAAGAAATGCGTATGGAAAATTCTCAAATAAATACAAATTTTCTTAAAAGAAATTAGAGACTCTGAAGGTGAGAAAAACACAAGAAGGGGGGTTGAATTGTGTTTTGAAAAATTCTTCGTTTCTCCTAAAAACTGAACACACTGATCAGAAGCTAAGTGAGACAGCTTCTGAAGTGATGATCAGAATCTAAATGCAGCGGAATAAAACAGAGAGAGAGAAGAAGAACAACACAAAGCAATTATACTGGTTCCTTCCACAATCCGGAAGTAGTCCAGTCCCCCTTGCACTTCCAAGGAGATTTCACTAAGAGTAATATCTGATTACAATTGCTCAAGCACACAAGCAAGAGACTTCCTTTGCTCAAGCACACAAGCTAGAGACTTCCTTTGCTCAAGAACACAATCAAGAGACTTCCTGCTCAAGCACAACTGCAAGAGACTTCCTAACTAAACAAAATTACACAGAAAATTGTTTAAGGTTGAACACTTGATATACAATCAGAGGTGCTCACAATATAAATCAGATACAGACTCAATGAACTTAAGAATTTCTAAGATATGACTTTGAGACACAGAAATTCTAAGTGAATGCAGAACAATTTCAGCAGAGGTTTGGCACTTGTAAAAATGGTGTGAGTCTTTCGTTCAGCGTTCTTGCATTACCAAATCTCTAGGTCTTCACTCCTTTATATAGAGGTGTGAAAGAGACGTTGTGAAATTGCCAGCACACCAAAGAGTCATTGTTGAAGCTTGATCTTTCACCAATGATATTTTGCCTGATTTGGTTATTGTCCTATGAAGAACAAATTTGAAATCCATTCCTTATCCAAAGGAACATATATGCAGGCGAGACCGTATTCTGGAGCTGTTTTCTTGTCTTGTAGCGTGGACACAAAACAGAGTAGTGGAGAACGTGGTTGTACAATTCGTACAAAGTACAATGTCAACGCTTTCGTCCAAATTGCAAGCACATGTCTTCAAACACCTTTGAAATGACCGTTGCAATGTTCCACTGATTTTCTGCTGTGTTTTCGAAACCAATAGACAGCTTTTGCAATGTAGATTCTTCAATCTTTGAATGTTCTGCAAATCCAGTTGATCTTCAGCTTCTGGTGAAATGACTTCTGATGAGGCAGCTTCTGATGATGCAGCTTCTGCAGCTTCTGATGGTGCAGCTTCTGCAGCTTCTGATGGTGCAGCTTCTGCAGCTTCTGATGGTGCAGCTTCTGATGATGTGGCTTCTGGACCTCTTGTCTTCAGAAGCACTATTCTTCAGGAGCACTACTTCTTCAGGAGCACTATTTCTTCAGGAGCAGCTTGACTTCAGGAGCGCTTTTACTTTCAGGAGCGTATTGCCTTCAGAATCATCTAAGCTTCATTTTCTTTTGCTCTTTATTTGCTCATTCAGAACCAATCAATGATGTAACTTTTTTTTAACTGTGTTCCTGTACACTTGAACAAATATTAGCTAGTCCAATTTACAATTTTTAATACCTTGTTATCATCAAAACTTTTTAAGGTTCATTGTTAAACACATTTTGTTCCAACAATCTCCCCCTTTTTGATGATGACAAACAATAGTATTTAAAAATTGATCAATTGTTGTTAATCTAATTAACAAGTTGACCTTGGGGTTCTGAGGTTTGTAAGCTCAGAGTCTGAGGTTTGTAAGCTCTAACTCCCCCTGAGTCTGATAGTCTTTAAGGTGAGATTTGTAAGCTCCCCCTAAGTTCTATCCAGGTTAATTAAATTCATTTTTCGCACAATAATATCAGAGCTAAAAAAAATTGAAAGAATTGACTTATAGATAAGAAGAATGGTTCAATTAATTGTTATTTGAAATTTGATACTCCCCCTTTTTGATACACCGATAAAAAGGATAGAAATTTTCAAAATTTTCAAACATTAATTAATGGGGCTCAGAGCCTTTAAATACTATCACATATACTCCCCCTTTTGTCATTAGCAAAAAGACATAAACAAAAAGAAGAGATGAGAAAAACTCAAGATTAAAGGTTCAAAGCATAATTCAAATAAATTTAAAGCATTTTAACCATCTTCAAAGATTAAATAAACAGTCATAGCAAGCATTATTATCAACGAAAATAATAACACACAAGGTATAAACAGTTAAAGATTTTCAGAAGCAGGAAGAATTCAGAAGCTTATAATATCAGAAGCAAAAAGAACTAATTCAGAAGCAGAAATGAACAAAGAATATCAAAAGCCTAAAAAGACAGAAAAATAAGCTAAAAGTGTGCAACTATGGGTTTGGCTTATTTCTCTAAAATCTTCTTCAGAAGCTCTTGAACATCAGCATACTTCTTGTCCATATCTTTTCTGTAGTTGTCTTCTCTGATCTTGGCTTCTTGCATGTCAGCTTCCAACTTTGATATCTTCAGCTTCTGCTCTAGTAGCTCTGTTTCCAGCCTTTCATTTTCTTCTTTGAGCACCTTGTTCTCCTGAGCTAGAACCAGGTTAGGTGCATCAATCTTTTCTAGGATCTCAGAAGGAATAATCAGATGCAGCTCCTTAGGCAGGAATTCATCAGGTTCTCTGCCTCTGATACTGAGTGGATTCTTCACCCAAGTACCAAGAATTTCTACATCTCCAGCATTCTCTTCAATTCCATTCAACCACTCTTCCAGCTTCTGCTTGGCTTGCTCTTGAGCCTCAATGCAGGAATCATGCAGAGCTGAAATCAGGTTGATGACCCTTTCCTTGATCCTTCTCCATTGCTTCTGATAGCTTATTGTATGACCCAAGTCATTTCTACCTGCTATCAGTCTGAGAACTTCAGAAGCAATATCTTCCCACACATCTTTTAGTACTTGAGAATCCAGGTAAATGGTGGGAGGTGAAGGTTGTTTAGAGGGTTTTGGAGGGGCTAGGGGAACAATTGGTAGGTTTGATGATGATTGGTCATTTGTAGTTGATGATTGGCTGGTTGATGGTTGGTCAGGAGTGGGGTCAACTACCATATCAGAGGCATGATCATTTTGATCATCCTCAGAGTCTGTGTCCATATCACATACACCAGTATGATGGGTGATCTTGATAACTTGTACTAGTGAAGAAGATATGGAAGCAGAGGTTAGCTCAGGAACAATGTGTTCAGGAGCGGCAGTTTCAGGTTCAGGTTCAGGAGTGGGTTTAGTAACTGGTTGTTCAGGAACAGAATGTTCAGGAACGGTCTTTTGAGGAGTTGGTTGTTCAGGAACAGATGGTTCAGGAATGATTGGGGGTGATGAAGTTGTAGGGGGTGAAGAGGCTTTTTCTGGTGAAGGTGTTTGTTGTGGGGGGGGGGGGGTCTTCTGAAACAACTTTATCAGAAGCAGATGCTTCTGGAGTTGTCTCAGAGGCTTTCTCTGAGGTTGAGGTAAAGCCAGATTGGGGTAGTTCACCTAGATAATGGCTTTCTAGGTGATCTAAAAGAGATGTGTCTTCAGAAGGAATAGAGGATGTGGTACAAGATGTGTGAGAAACTTGAGGTACCTTAGATAACATTGCAGAGTTATCTACTGCTTCTGAAGTTCCAAGATTCTGAACTTGCTCTACATTTTCAGCAACAGCTTCATCCTCTATTAGAGTCCTTTCTCCTTCCTGTTCTTTTTCAAGTTCTTTCATGGCTTTCACTTCTCGCCTATTTGCTAAGAAGTCATCAGAATGTTCCTTAGCCATTCTCTTCATGGCTGGAGTCACTTGAACCATGGAGCTTTTCTTGTCAAGTGGAGCCTTCTTTCTTTTTAGCTTAGGCTCTGCCTCTTCTTCCTCTATCTCATCCAAAGCTTCATCCAGTTTTTCCTTGTAGTAAACTGTTCCAGCTTTCCCTCTCTTTCTCTTAGCATCCTTCTTTTGCTTGGGCTTATTATCAGTGGCTTCTGACGCAGTAACTCCTTTAACTTTCTTCCCTTTGGTCTTAATAGGAGTAGTTACTTCCTGAGAGCTTGCATCTTCCTCCAAGACATACTTAGCAACTGATTGAACTAGGAAATCAGAGTCACTTTCCTTAAAGATGGGAGGAAAGTCCTTGATTATCTCAGTTTCAGCAGTTGTCATCTCTAACCACTTCTCATCTTTAGGGGCTGTCTTGAATATGTGCATAGAATGCAATGTCTTGCTACTGATAGTCTTCTCTGCAGTAGAAACTTCGAAGCATTTATCAGAAGCATCCCTTGTCTTTCTCAATAAATCCAGCACTCTCCCTTGATAAAAGATCTCAGAGAGCAATCTTCCATAGGGCACTTGTTTCCTTCCTTTGACTGTGCCTTCCTTAATAGCCCAGCAGAGATGATCCATTACATATCTTGGGAAGTTTATCTTTTCCAGATTGGTCATGAAGTAAATTGCTAGCTTCTGTTGGTTGTTGGGTTGATCAGACCCACCTGCTCTTTGAAAGAAGCAATCGTTACTGAATTTCACCAACATTCTGTTGTGAATCTCCATTTCAGAAGGCTTAGCATCTTTGTTACCACCCAGAAGAGTGTTGTAGTAGTTTTGCAGCAGGACATCGTCCTTCTTAACTATTTCTTGAAACCTTCCTTCTGCATTCATTCTACAAGCTTTAGCAATTATCTCCTCTGTGATGGTTACGGGAATACCCATCACTTCAGACCTTATCTCAAGGCTACTGAAGGAAGTGGGATTCAACTCTATCTCCATCTTTCCTTTCTTCGACCCAGCTTGTTTACCTGCTACCTTCACAGGCTTTCCATTGACGATTTCAGCCCTTAACCAGAAATCTTTGACCAAGTTCACATACGTTGGCCCATTTAGCATCTTGAAGTATCCGGACAGCTTCTGAGTTTCTACATAACCTTCCATGTCCACTTCGTACTTCTTAAGTGAGGTGAAGTCCACTGGCGATTCTACTTGGACGATTAAGGATTTCCATGGAATATCCATAGTCTTTTCTTTGTAGACTGACCCAGATTCTGTTGCGCCTTGCTTGCTTGAAGTAGATTCTGAAACTTTAGAGCTTGATGATGCCATTTGATAATGATTGAAGAAGATTTAGAGAATTTAGGGTTCTAAGGTTTTTGCGCTTACTTCGCAAGAGGTTTGAAAGCAAAATGTGTTTGTTGTGAGTGAGTAGTGTGTGAATTGAAAAAGTGTTAAGAGTAAAACGATTGCAATTCAAAAGAGACAAACAAACAAACATTAATGACAAAATTGGGGGCGCGTGAAAAGTACTTTCAAAGCTATTAAATCATCATTGCCCTTTTTGTTATACACCAACACATACAGGCCACGTAAGAAGTTCACAGAGTAACTACCAAGTTAGTGGGCCAGAAGTTACTTTTAAAAAGTAACTCCCAACGTTTCCACTAATTCAACTATTCAGAAGCAATAAATCCAGCTTCTGGACTTCAGATGCTGACGTTATCATCAGAAGCGAGTTTTCCTCAGAACCTCAATAAAGAGCTTCTAATGGACTACTGCTTCTGAACTAACTTCAGAACCTAAAATCCTATTCAGGAGCAAGCAAACATCTAATCAGACACGTAGTGCATGTTCAAATTTTTCTTTATAAAATCAAATCTTTCAACAGTTAAAGGCTTAGTAAATATATCAGCCCATTGATTTTCAGTATCAATGAATTGTATATCTAAAATTCCTTTTTGAACATAATCTCTGATAAAATGGTGTTTGATTTCAATGTGCTTAGCTCTTGAATGCAAAATTGGATTTTTAGACAAACAAATAACAGCAGTATTATCACAATAAATGGAAATACTGTTAGCAGTTATCTGATAATCTTCCAACTGATGTTTCATCCAAAGTAGTTGTGTACAACAACTTGCAGCCGAAATGTATTCTGCTTCTGCTGTAGACATAGCAATAGTTGTTTGTCTTTTGCTAGCCCAGGATATAAGATTATCACCCAGAAATTGACAATTGCCACTGGTTGACTTTCTTTCAATCCTATCACCAGCATAATCAGCATCACAGAATCCAATTAGCTTATAATCTAAGGATTTCCTATAAAGGAGTCCAAGATTAGTTGTTCCTTTCAAATACCTGAAGATTCTCTTGACAGCAATCATATAAGATTCTCTAGGATCTGATTGGAATCTTGCACACAAGCATACACTGAATAAAATATCTGGCCTAGATGCAGTGAGGTATAACAAAGAACCAATCATACCTCTATACAGCTTCTGATCTACTTTAGCTCATTCATCTTCTTTGCTTAAGGTGCACGTAGGGTGCATTGGAGTGTTCATCACTTTACAATCTTCAAGTTTGAACTTCTTCAGAAGCTCCTTTGTGTACTTTGATTGATGAACATAGACTCCATCTTTGCATTGATTGATTTGAATGCCAAGGAAGAACTTCAGCTCTCCCATCATGCTCATTTCAAATTCATCCTGCATTAACTCAGAAAATTCCTTGCAAAGAGATGCATTAGTAGAACCAAATATTATATCATCAACATATATTTGCACAACAAGAATATCTTTCCCAAGGGTCCTTCTGAAGAGTGTAGTATCAACCTGTCCTCTTTTAAAATCATTCTTGATTAAGAAATTACTTAGTCTATCATACCAAGCTCTGGGAGCTTGTTTCAAGCCATATAGTGATTTCTTCAGTTCAAAAACATGGTCAAGATATTTAATATCCTCAAATCCAGGAGGTTGCTTGACATGCACTTCTTCTTCTATGACACCATTGAGAAATGCACTCTTGACATCCATCTGATATAATATTATGCCATGATTAACTGCATAGGAAAAAAGTAACCTGATTGCTTCCAATCTTGCAACTGGAGCAAACGTTTCAGTGTAATCAATGCCTTCTTGTTGACTATACCCTTGTGCAACAAGCCTGGCTTTGTTTCTTGTTACTTCACCTTGCTCATTCAGCTTGTTTCTGAATACCCATTTTGTTCCAATAATGTTCTTGTGCTGAGGTTTGGATACCAGATCCCACACATCATTTCTTTGAAATTGATTCAACTCTTCTTGCATAGCTAGGATCCATCCATCATCTGAAAGTGCTTCATCAACTGTTGTAGGTTCAATCATTGAGATTAGTCCAATCATTGACTCTATTTGTCTGAAATGTGATCTTGTTCTTCTTGGACTATCTTTGTTTCCAATGATTAGCTCCTCAGGATGTGAAGACTTATGCTTGAATGTGTTTCTGGGAGGATCTTCTTGATGTGAGCCATCTTGTGCTTCATCAGAAGCAGCTTCATCTTGTGCTTCCGATGTGGGTTCAGCTTCTGGACTGTCTTCAGACTCAGCTATCTGATCAGGTTCTGGGGTAGCTTCAGGAACCTGTATCTCTGCAAAACTTTCATCTTGCTTTGAAGTTTTATCTTCAAGCTCCTTGTCATCAAATTTAACGTGCATAGATTCTTCAACACAGAGTGTTTCTGAATTATACACTTTGTATGCCTTTGACCTTTCAGAGTAACCTAAGAAGATTCCTCTTTGGGTCTTGGCATCAAATTTCTTTAGGTAGAGCTTGTTGTTCAGAATGTAACATGTACATCCAAATTGATGAAAGTAAGAGATATTGGGTTTTCTTCCTTTAAAGAGTTCATATGCTGTTTTCTCCAAAATAGGTCTGATATAGATCCTGTTTTGAACATAGCATGCTGTATTTACTGCTTCTGCCCAAAAACGTTTTGGTAAATTGTTTTCATGAATCATGGTTCTGGCCATTTCTTGTAAAGTTCTGTTCTTTCTCTCTACAACCCCATTTTGCTGTGGTGTTCTGGGAGAAGAGAATTCATGGAAAATTCCATGTTTTTCACAAAAAGCTTCAAATGGCTCATTTTCAAATTCTCCACCATGATCACTTCTGACTTTCAAAATTTTTGATTCTTTTTCAGATTGAATTTGAGTGCAGAAGCTACTGAATACATCACACGCAACATCTTTACTCTTTATGAATTTCACCCAAGTCCATCTGCTGTAATCATCAACAATGACTAATCCATATTTACTTCCATATAAGGATGCAGTACTCACTGGTCCAAATAAATCAATATGGAGTAATTCTAAAGGTCTTGAGGTTGAAACGATGTCTTTGGTTTTAAAAGATGATTTCACAATTTTCCCTCTCTGACATGCACCACAGAGTGCATCTGAATGATAGTCAATGTCTGGTAGCCCTTTCACAAGTTGTAACTTACTAAGCTTAGAGATTAACCTCCAGTTAGCATGTCCCAACCTTCTGTGCCACGTCCATTTCTTATCATTCACTGATAATAGGCAAATCACCTTCTGATCAGCCAATTCAGAAAAATTGATTTTATAGACATTGTCAACTCTCTTTCCCTTGAACACAATGGATTTGTCTTCCTTGTTGATTACTGTACAGTTGGGTTTTTCAAAAAGCACATCATAACCATTATCACAAAATTGACTAATGCTCAAAAGATTATGTTCAAGACCATCTACCAACCATACATTATTAATTGAGGTAGAGGAAATACCAATAGTTCCTGTACCTATGATCTTGCCTGTCTGGTTTCCTCCAAACTTCACATTTCCTCCCTCTTTCATTGTTAGGCTGAGGAACATGGACTTGTCTCCTGTCAGGTGTCTTGAGCAACCGCTGTCTAGGTACCATGATCTTTGCTTTGGCACTGCTCTTAGACATACCTGCATCATTGACATTTTTAGATTTAGGTACCCATTGTCCTATGGGTCCTGGAAGGTTAGTACTTAAGGCTTTACTCTTCACTTCTTGTACCTTGTGCTGTAAGTTGGGTTGCTTCTGATTAACCATCACCTTAGGTTTTGGTACTTCAGAAGTAGTTACTGTCTTCTTCTGAAATTTAGACTTCAAAACCCCAGATTTTGGTTTCACCAGACTCTGAGGAATACGTTCTGATCTTTTCAGGATCCTAACCTTTGAAATCTTGGAATCAGATTTGATCATAAGCTTTGACTTAGAGTTCTTTTGCTTTGAAGTAATCTTAGCCTTAGAACTAGAAGCTTCAGGTTCTGATTGAACAACAGTTTCCAACTCAGCCCCTTCTGGTACAAAGAATGTTTTCAGACCTTCCTTGATGCATTCACAACAAGATTTTAGATTGGTTTTCTCAAGTTTCACTTCTGGAAAACCAATTCCTCTGTCATTGTTCTTGTAAATGCTATAAATCATAGAGGCTACTCTGCTTCTGTCAATGCCAGATATAATAAAATCTTCAAGAGCAATTTCATGGTTACTTAAAGGTTTTTCATTACACTTTTCTTGTAGCTTCTGACATAAGAACCTGAGCTGATCTTCATATGTTTTACACATGAAGTCAAAGCCCCTAAGTCCTTGTTCAGAAGCTTTCAGATCCAATAGAGTTGATTTTTGCTGTTGTACCAAATCAGCATATTTTTCTTTTAAATCCTTCAACTCATTGGTTCTTACTTCAAAATGTGTAAGAAGTTCTTTAAGTGACTCAACAAGTTCATCTCTGGGAATTTTGGAATATACCTCGTTTTCATCTTCTGAGTCTGAATTTGATCCAGCTTCTGAAGTTGCTGTTGCTACCAACCCAACAGCTACCTTTGCATCTTCATCAGCTTCCTCTTTATCAGATCCAGATTCACTACCCAAATCATCCCAGGTTGCCATTAAACTCTGCTTAATCTGCTTCTTGAATTTTCTTGGTTTGAATGTAGACCTCTTTGACTTATCCTTTGACTTTTCTCTTTGAAGATCAGGGCATTCAGCAATGAAGTGTCCCAGCTTCTTACAATTGAAGCATCCCTTCTGATCTTCTTTCCTTGAGCTTCTGGAGTTACCCCTTTTGGCGAGAAACTTTTTGTTCTTCTTGGCCAGATATTGAAGTCTGTTTGAGAGCATGGCCATTTCAGCAGCATCTGGTTCAGAATCTGAACTTGACTGTTCTTCCTCTTCAGATTCAACCACTTTGAGAGCTTTTGATGACTTGCCTTTGGATGGAAGAGCTATTGATTTACTCTTCTTAGTAGACTCATGTTCATTAAGACTTAACTCATGGAACTTTGAGAGAACTAACAAGATCTTCGACACTTAAAGTGTTTAAATCTTTAGCTTCCTCAATGGCAATCACTTTTGGTCTCCATCTGGCAGGTAAGCTTCTGAGTATCTTGCTTACATGATCAGAAGCAACATAGCTCTTCTTTAGAATCTGTAGCCCAGAAACTAAGGTTTGAAACCTTGAGTACATCTCCTCAATAGTTTCATCATCCTTCATCTTGAATAACTCATACTGATGTACAAGCAGGAGAGCCTTTGCTTCTTTGACCTTCTTGCTCCCTTCATAATTTGAACAGAGAGAAGCAAACATAGCTTTAGCAGTGGATTTGTCACTCATCTTCATGTATTCTGCTTTGGGTGTGGCAGTGACAAGGGCTCCTCTGATAATATGATGCTTCTTGTAGAGTTTCCTCAGTTCTGGAGTATGTTTCTTTCTATCCACAGCAGCTCCTTCTTCATCAAGGACTAAATCACCAACACCATCTTCCAGAATATCCCATAATTCTTCATCTAGGCTCATGATGTAACTGTAAAAGTTGGTCTTCCACCAAGAGAACTCTTCAGCATCTCCATTGAACTTTGGAACTTTTCCAACACTGGATTTCTTACTATCACTATAATCATGTGAGACATTTTTATAGCTAGTATCACCAGAACCAGTAGGAGGAGGAATAGACATGTTTTTCTCAGATCTTTGACTGTTGCACGGTTAAGTGTTACACAACAGACCAAGGCTCTAGATACCAATTGAAGGTGAGAAAAACACAAGAAGGGGGGTTGAATTGTGTTTTGAAAAATTCTTCGTTTCTCCTAAAAACTGAACACACTGATCAGAAGCTAAGTGAGACAGCTTCTGAAGTGATGATCATAATCTAAATGCAGTGGAATAAAACAGAGAGAGAGAAGAAGAACAACACAAAGCAATTATACTGGTTCCTTCCACAATCCGGAAGTAGTCCAGTCCCCCTTGCACTTCCAAGGAGATTTCACTAAGAGTAATATCTGATTACAATTGCTCAAGCACACAAGCAAGAGACTTCCTTTGCTCAAGCACACAAGCTAGAGACTTCCTTTACTCAAGAACACAATCAAGAGACTTCCTGCTCAAGCACAACTGCAAGAGACTTCCTAACTAAACAAAATTACACAGAAAATTGTTTAAGGTTGAACACTTGATATACAATCAGAGGTGCTCACAATATAAATCAGATACAGACTCAATGAACTTAAGAATTTCTAAGATATGACTTTGAGACACAGAAATTCTAAGTGAATGCAGAACAATTTCAGCAGAGGTTTGACACTTGTAAAAATGTTGTGAGTCTTTCGTTCAGCGTTCTTGCGTTACCAAATCTCTAGGTCTTCACTCCTTTATATAGAGGTGTGAAAGAGACGTTGTGAAATTGCCAGCACACCAAAGAGTCGTTGTTGAAGCTTGATCTTTCACCGATGATATTTTGCCTGATTTGGTTGTTGTCCTATGAAGAACAAATTTGAAATCCATTCCTTATCCGAAGGAACATATATGCAGGCGAGACCGTATTCTGGAGCTGTTTTCTTGTCTTGTAGCGTGGACACAAAACAGAGTAGTGGAGAACGTGGTTGTACAATTCGTACAAAGTACAATGTCAACGCTTTCGTCCAAATTGCAAGCACATGCCTTCAAACACCTTTGAAATGACCGTTGCAATGTTCCACTGATTTTCTGCTGTGTTTTCGAAACCAATAGACAGCTTTTGCAATGTAGATTCTTCAATCTTTGAATGTTCTGCAAATCCAGTTGATCTTCAGCTTCTGATGAAATGACTTCTGATGAGGCAGCTTCTGATGATGCAGCTTCTGCAGCTTCTGATGGTGCAGCTTCTGCAGCTTCTGATGGTGCAGCTTCTGCAGCTTCTGATGGTGTGCAGCTTCTGATGATGTGGCTTCTGGACCTCTTGTCTTCAGAAGCACTATTCTTCAGGAGCACTACTTCTTCAGGAGCACTATTTCTTCAGGAGCAGCTTGACTTCAGGAGCGCTTTTACTTTCAGGAGCGTATTGCCTTCAGAATCATCTAAGCTTCATTTTCTTTTGCTCTTTATTTGCTCATTCAGAACCAATCAATGATGTAACTTTTTTTAACTGTGGTCCTGTACACTTGAACAAATATTAGCTAGTCCAATTTACAATTTTTAATACCTTGTTATCATCAAAACTTTTTAAGGTTCATTGTTAAACACATTTTGTTCCAACAGACTCTTTATATACATTAGTGTGACTTAAATTTCTTTCGAAAAATGGAGATTATGTCTACTCAAATTCTCCACCTATGAGCAAAAAGAAAAAAAACTACTCCACCTATGAGACCCTCAATGAAAAATACTCTAGAAATCTTCTTTTTTGGTGGTGTCTATAGAAATCTTTAAGAACAAATAAAAGTTTTTTTTTTCTTTTTACGAATGAACAAGTACAAGTTGACGTGTCTAATTTAGTGCCAAGAAGAAAATACAACAGTGTGATTGTGTGAAGTCATTACAACACAATGTGAAGACATTTTGGCTCCTTCCTTACGCACAACCCAAACTAGTTTTAATAGGAAGGAGTAAAAGGGGAGAAGTAAGTCGCAACTCATGCTTTATCAAGACTTCTAAAATTCTTTGCTTGTCCCCAAATTTCTTTGCACGTGTGAGGAAAATAAAATTTTATGAAGGTCGACCATGAATTGATTAATTAGTTACCACGTTCTTAGGTTTACCGTTTCACGTACCATGCAACTTCACCTTCATAAATTTCAGTTGCTTTTAGTTGTCGTGTTCTCTTTGCAAACAGTTGCCTAAACCTATAATATTAATAGGTTGATTGGATCACCAAAGCAGTTATCGGAAGATTCCGTGTGCACTTAAACACCAAGTTAATTGACTCAACAAAATTGATTGTTATATATATATATATGGCATATCTAGTGAGAATGGGTAACTTATGTGAGAATGGTGAGAACACTTGTCAACCTTTAGATTAAAATTAAATGGTCCAGATTAAAACGTGAGAATGTGTCAATCATATGCTAAATCTCACAGTATTCTTTCCAGGCCTTTCATTAATCTTTCTCTATATATATATATATATATATATATATATATATATATATATATATATATATATATATATATATGACCCTCATCATTAATCTTTTTTGTTTTTTTATCACATAAATTTAGATGATTTTTATTTTTATCTTCTTTATCACATAAATTTATCTATACAAATACAAATCAATTTATATTTAACTCACTTTTAATTAAAATCAATTCATTCAAAAGAATTCAACTACTGTAAAATCAAGCACACCCTCAATGTCCTGTCAAAGTATTCTAAGTACTTTTTTTTTTTTTGTCGAACGAGATGAGATTCCAAAAAATAAAGGAAGCACTTGATTTGTGGTTTTAAACACTTATTTTCTAAGAGTAAATTACACTCCCCTCCCCTCAAAGATGCTTGAATTACACTCCCCTCCCCTCTTATGTTAAAATATACACTCCCCTCCCTTGCAAAGTAAAATTTATACTCCCCTCCCTTATAAGATGCTTGAATTACAACCCCCTCCCTCAATAATTAAATATGCACTACACTTTAATCTATTTTAACATAAATAAATATTTTTATGATATATATTAATTATAAACCACCATGTAAGAAAAATTAATTAATTTCTTTAAAGTTTAAATGTCAATGATAATTAAATTAAAATATTTTGCTATTGATTTTATAATTTAGAGTATAAAATTAACTTTTAAATAACCATGTTTTATTGTCTTTAGTAATTTTTCACATTTTTTATTTTATTTTCAATTTTTTTCATATTTTATAATAGGGTTTAAAATTATACGTTAATGAAATCGTGAATGAAAAATAGCGAAAAATATGTATTTGATTTTTTATTATATTAAAATAGACTCGTAATACTATTTTATTTTTAAGTGTGTTTAAATTTTTTTTCTAGATTATTAGAAAAAAAAAATGAGGGAATAAATTGTAGATTTTAACATAAGAGGGGAGGGGAATGTAATTCAAGCTTCTCTTAGGGGAGGGGAGTGAAAAGTTTTCTAATATGTTTTGAATAAGAGGGGAGGGGAATGTATATTTTAACATAAGAGGGGAGGGGAGTGTAATTCAAGCATCTTTGAGGGGAGGGGAGTGTAATTTACTCTATACAATATTTATCATACTTTGTACAAATACAAGTTTTTAAAAATCGAAAACCTTAATAATATATTTGTCAAAAAAAAATCAAAAACCTTAATAATATAGTCTTTTATTTCTTTTGAGAAATTTAGATTAATTTGAGAATTTTCCCTATGCATTTCTCCTACGTTTTGAATATAATTCAAGTATCTTTGAGAGGAAGGGAGTGTAATTTACTAAAAAAAAGTTAACAACGAATTACTAATATTGTTCATTTGAAGGGGAAAAAAAGGTAACGTTTTGAATATATAATGTATATAGTCATATACAATATTTATCACACTTTCCCTCAAAAAAAAAAATTTTATCACACTTTGTACAAATACAAGTTTTTAAAAATCAAAAACCTTAATAATATAGTCTTTTATTTCTTTTGAGAAATTTAGATTAATTTGAGAATTTTCCCTATGCATTGCTCCTATGTTTGATTTAGAAAGAAAATTGTCTATCTTGTATGTGAAAGACACTTGTCTTTCCCTTCATATCTCTAATTTTCTAGATTTTCTTTGAACATTCTCATCTCAAGGCTAATGTTTACATGCCTTTAAAAGATACAAGATTTTGGGTAAAGAGTTAAGCGTTTGTTTATTTGCGATATTTTTAAAAAAAAAATTTTGGTGGTCGGAGTTTGAACTCCAAGCTTGCATATATTATGCATTGTCTCTACCAACTGAGCTAAGCTCACAAGGACAATATTTTTTAATTTTAATAGTAAAGAAGACATTATAATGGATGAGAGAGCTTCTGCCAGATTTGTAGCAGGAACGCATCGACAGTTAACTGCCGAAGTTTTCCTCGGCAGTTAACTGCAGCCGGTTCCAGAAAACTTCGGCAGTTAACTGCCGAGGGGCATTTGAGTAATTTACTCGTGTTTCTCAGCCAAACCAAATGTGTCAACAACAATTTTCCCTATAAATTAGCATAGTTACTGACTCATATGTTTTTACACACAATTTCACCTTCTATATTTTGTTCTCTTGTTATCTTTTAATCTCCAATCATATTTGATTTTTTTTTTTAACAAATGGATCCCAACCAATGGAACCCTTATTATAATTATATGCAAACCCCGACCGGTGATGGTTCTCAAAATTTTCAATCTTTTATGTATCCACGACCACCGCTTCCTAACAATGACGGTTCTCAATATCCTCAATCTTTTATGTCTCAAAATCCACGACCTTGTATGTTCCAATCACCGCCATTAACTACCACGACCTTAATTAATATTTTTTAAATTTTAATTAAAATATTTAAATTAATATTAATTCGGAATCAAAACTAATTACAAATAAAAAAAAAATAAACATGTGGGGTCAATTTTGAGTTCTTTATAAGCAATCACCATTAAAGTAAAAACTACTTAAATCAACTATAAATTCATTAAGTCCTACTTGGCAACTTGGCCCCACAAAAAGTAACTTAATTCACCCACTTTAGTTCACCCCAATAAAGATGCTCTAACTAAATTAAGGTTTATAATCAGCTAGCTACTGACATGGAGTTATAAAATGTGGAAGTATATGTCGTATATGTGGTTTATAAAATGAAGTATTTTCCTGACAACCCTATTTTTAGAGGAGGAGCTTTTAAACCCTACTGCACTCTTCTCTAATTATAAGACTTTTTGAGATAAAAAAAATTGTCTCTTTTCATAAGACTTTTTTGATATTTTTTTTTTTTTACAGAAACAAACTTAACTCATTTCATTTATAATAATAGTTTCAATACAAGATGACATATAATCATGAACTTGGGAACTACCATAAGATAATGACGCCCTAGCTAACAAGTGGGCAACATTATTTGCTTGTCTCCTAATGAAACTTATCTTAAAGTTTTGATGATTCATAAGTGAAACTTTGCAAGTATTCAGAATCGCGCCGAACATGGAATTGGTGCTGAGATTGCTTGAAATGTCGTTGACCACTTGCTTGCAATCAAGTTGAACTCATAGTACCAAGCCATTTTATCGCTTCTTTTAGACCTCTTGCTTCTGCTTTTTTTGGTTGTGGGAGACCTTTGTACCATGTTGTCTTCGCTCTAATGAACTCCCCTCAATCCCCTCTTAGACACATACCGACCTCATAACAACCTTGTTCCTTAAAAATTACCGCATCGACATTGCACTTCACTTCCCCTTAAAAATTGCTCTAAGACTCTTTTGATATTTTTAACTATATTAATTATTTATTTATCAATATACCACTATTTATTTTATATTTTTTCTTTAACCAATAATAAATAATATGTTGAAACATAAATTAACTCTCTATCTCTTAAATGAAAAAATTGTACTAACAAATTTAATATTACTAACTTCTTTTTTTTTTTTGACAAAAGTAATTACTACCAACTTTCTTAATTTTCGTGATTTGTTCAAAATGGTATTATATTTAAAGTAGGAGATAGTATTTTTTTTTTCCTTTAGTAAAACCACAATTATGGAAGGGCATATATAACTTTATTTTTTTCCTAAAAAAAAAACTTAATTTTTTTATTCACAAAAAGAAACCTAATTTTCAGTCTCACGCGTGAAAGACAAGTTCAAGAACCGCAAATCTTTATTGGTCAAACAGCTAACTACTACCATGGACTTTTATACACTCATCAAGTCTTCAACCAAAGACTTCGTCCCAAAAAAAACTTCAAACAAGACAAATCGGAACCGAAATCGGATATTTTTTTTTTGACACAAACCGAAATCGGAATTGGGATCTCTATTTTTGGCTGCACAAAATAGAGTGATTGTAGATAAAAGAATTACTCTTGGTCCTTAATTTTTTTTTTGAAGAACTCTTGGTCCTTAATTATAAGCATTCTTTTAAAAAAAGTTATTGTCTTTGAATATAAGTTCTTATCGAAATAACTATATTCATTTATAATTTTTTTCAAATATACCTCTAATTTTTTTTTTAGAGATAAATATACCTCTAATTAAAACTAATAATTTAGTAATATTTAGTTATTTACACACAAAATGGATACATTAACTACACTATCAACTTTTTATTAATATTTGTGTATTTGATTGGACTTATAATAAGAGACGGCATCAACTTTTTTATTAATATTTGTGTATTTGATTGGACTTATAATAAGAGACGGTTGAAGTATTAAAAAAAATTTCTGGTAAAGTCGACTTTTGAGCTTGCAGAGGATAACCAGGGACATCCCTAGGCATAGGGTGCGACGGCCTAGGGACCAGCCCGGTAGGGGGTCCAATTTTTTTTTTCGCAGGGATGGGATGTGTATAGTAAAGATTCATATTTTATAGGGGTATATATAGTAAACCGTATAAAAAGGCCCCAACAGACTTAAGCCCTGCAACTCTTCAATTTTTTTTACTATTACTTTTTTCACCCTATCATCTACTCGGCCACCCTATTTTTGTTTTTGAAAATACCCTCTATTTAGATTCTGAAATCCGAAACAGATTGTTAGGTATTTTTGGATTTTAGGAGTACTTCATTTCTTTCTCCGAGGCTCCTATACGAGTATCATTTCTAAAATTACATTTTTGTTTAAATTATTTGTATGTGTGCGCGGGGAGAGGGTGCGAGGCAATGATGAAGCAGTGAAAATTCATTGTGAAATGGGTTCAGGCGTCTAGCAAGCAAAAAAGGTGGGTTTTATGTGCAAGAAGTGCAAGCTTTTAATTATGCATTGTTAGGTTAAATGGTTTTAGAGGTTGATGGTAATGAGACAATATGAGAGATTCGTTGTTGTGACATCACGAGAGATTCATTGGTTAGGTAAAGGGGGTGTTTTAGAAGGATAATGATGTTTATCCCGAAAAAGCTTTCCCGACCGTTATCCCGACCTATATCCTTTTGTTGTGTGTGTGCCATGCCTCCCATGTTTTCCGGCAATAACTAAATTCTATTGGCTAAGCACTTTTCGGGATGGTCTCGGGATGTTTTTTTTTCGGGAGGAATAGCACTGCTGAGTTTTAGAATGACCAAGTTAATTAATTGGTCGGTTTAAAATAAAAATAAAAACACTTGGGAATGATAATCCCAATATGAGAGATTCATTATGTCGACATGATCTACGAGTGGAGGCCATGGTGTTAATTAAGGGATCACTTTAGTAAATTATATAGTTTGAATATTAATAAAAATGTTGGTGTTGACTAATGTAGAAAGAAGCAGGTTTAGTTGGAGTTTGAGGTATATAGGGTTTCTCCATTGAGAAGAGATGTTGATTGTAAAGTGTTCTTTGTTGGTTGATAACCATAATAGATATGTACATTTGAAGAAACATACTTGGTGTTGAGCTTTCCATTTAAAGAAGCTTATTAGATGTTGACATTGGATTGTAGTTGTATGATTTGCATGGATTGTAGTTTTTTTCATTGAAGATATCTTTCTTTGTGTGGAGGTTATTGTAAAATAGACTTCCTACAAGATATCTTTCATTTGTTGCAATTTCTTGAAACATCTCAAGAATTATTTGTGATTGTTTTAAAACCTTTGGGATTGTGATATTGCAAATAGTGTGTTAGAATATGTTTAACTATTTGGTGGCCTTTGTATATATTGTAAAGCTCATTGTAAAATGTTGAATACGGTTTTGATGACATGTTCGTAGGCAATTAAAAAAGTTCATAAAACAAATAGTTTTCAACAAAAAGACCTTGACTTGGGTAATATGTTAGAATGTATTAAAATTGGTGTGATGATGGTGGTTTAAAACATATGTTAAAGGATTCAAGTTTGAGTTACATCAATGGTGGACACGTTCCACTATGTTTGAGATCATTGCTTTAGTTTTATGTATTCTACTAGTAGGTTTTGTTTTAGTTTGGCATTAGTATGTTTTGTTAATTTGACTTTAGTCCCAGGTATTTGTATTGAGACTTATAATTCTATTTTATATCTTTGCATATGTTGTGCCATGGATAGTTATCATAAATATATCGTTTAGTTTTTAAAAAAAATAAATAAATTATGGTACCATGAGATAAAGTTAGCTATGTTTACTTATATGTTAAATTTGTGATAATTACTTTTGAAACCAAATGGAGTATATGTTGGAACAAAATGTGTTTAACAATGAACCTTAAAGAGTTTTGATGATAACAAGGTATTAAAAATTGTAAATTGGACTAGCTAATATTTGTTCAAGTGTACAGGACCATAATTAAAAAGTTACATCATTTATTGGTTCTGAATGAGCAAATAAAGAGCAAAAGGAATCAACAAAATTGAAGCTTAGTGCTCCTGAAGGCAACTCGCTCCTGAAAATAAAAAGTGCTCCTGAAGCAAAGCCGCTCCTGAAGTTAGTAAAGTGCTTCTGAAGAATAGTGCTCCTGAAGAACAGTGCTTCTGAAGACAAGAGGTCCAGAAGCCACATCATCAGAAGCTGCATTATCAGAAGCTGCCTCATCAGAAGTCATTTCACCAGAAGCTGAAGATCAACTGAATTTGAGAAATTCAAGGATTCAAGAGCTGTGTCATGGATCGAAATTCATCAAAGGACAACAAAAGATCAGTGAAATTTTTGCAACGGTCATTTCAAAGGTGTTTGAAGGCATGTGCTTGCAATTTGGACGAAAGCGTTGACATTGTACTATTGTACGAACTGTACAACCACCTTCTCCACTACTCTGTTTTGTGTCCACGCTACAAGACAAGAAAACAGCTCCAGAATATGGCTTCGCCTGCATAGATGTTCCTTTGGATAAGGAATGGATTTCAAATCAGTTCTTCATAGGACAACAACCAAATCAGGCAAAAGATCATTGGTGAAAGATCAAGCTTCAACAACGACTCTTTGATGTGCTGGCAATTTCACAACGTCTCTTTCACACCTCTATATAAAGGAGTGAAGACTTAAAGATTTGGTAATGCTGAACGAAAGACTCACAACATTATTACAAGTGCCAAATCTCTGCTGAAATTGTTCTGCATTCACTTAGAATTTCTGTGTCTCAAAGTTGCATTTTAGAAATTCTTAAGTTATTGAGTCTGTATCTGATTTGTATTGTGAGCACCTCTGATTGTATATCAAGTGTTCAACCTTAAACAATTTTCTGTGTAATTTTGTTTAGTTAGAAGTCTCTTGCAGTTGTGCTTGAGCAGGGAAGTCTCTTGATTGTGTTCTTGAGCATAGGAAGACTCTTGCAAAGTGTGCTTGAGCAAAGGAAGTCTCTTGCAGGTGTGCTTGAGCAATTGTAATCAGATATTACTCTTAGTGAAATCTCCTTGGAAGTGCAAGGGGGACTGGACTACTTCCGGATTGTGGAAGGAACCAGTATAATTGCTTTGTGTCGTTCTTCTTCTCTCTCTCTGTTTTATTCCGCTGCGTGTAGATTCTGATTATCACTTCAGAAGCTGTTTCACTTAGCTTCTGATCAGTGTGTTCAGTTTTAAGAGAAACGAAGAATTTTTCAAAACACAATTCAACCCCCCCTTCTTGTGTTTTTCTCACCTTCAATTGGTATCTAGAGCCTTGGTTATGTTGATAACATCTAACAGTGTAACAGTCCAAGATCAGAGAAAAAGATGTCTGACGAATCTGTTTCTGGAAATGGATCTGGCAACAACAACAAAAGTGTTGCATATGATTACAATGTTGACAAGAAATCCAGTGTTGAAAAGATTCCAAAGTTCAACGGAGATGCTGAAGAATTTTCTTGGTGGAAAACCAACTTCTATAGTTACATCATGAGCTTAGATGAAGAACTATGGGATATTCTAGAAGATGGTGTGAGTGGCTTAGACCTTGATGAAGAAGGAGCTGCTGTGGATAGAAAGAAACATACTCCTGAGTTAAGGAAACTCTACAAGAAGCATCACATTATCAGAGGAGCTCTTGTCACTGCCATACCTAAAGCAGAGTACATGAAGATGAGAGACAAATCCACTGCTAAAGCTATGTTTGCTTCTCTCTGTTCTAACTACGAAGGCAGCAAGAAGGTCAAAGAAGCTAAAGCTCTCATGCTTGTACATCAGTACGAGTTATTCAAGATGAAGGATGATGAAACTATTGAGGAGATGTACTCAAGGTTTCAAACCTTAGTCTCTGGGCTACAAATTTTAAAGAAGAGCTATGTTGCTTCTGACCATGTGAGCAAGATACTCAGAAGCTTGCCTGCAAGATGGAGACCAAAGGTGACTGCCATTGAGGAAGCTAAAGATTTAAACACTTTAAGTGTCGAAGATCTTGTTAGTTCTCTCAAAGTTCATGAGTTAAGTCTTAATGAACATGAGTCTACTAAGAAGAGTAAATCAATAGCTCTTCCATCCAAAGGCAAGTCATCAAAAGCTCTCAAAGTGGTTGAATCTGAAGAGGAAGAACAATCAAGTTCAGATTCTGAACCAGATGCTGCTGAAATGGCCATGCTCTCCAACAGACTTCAGTATCTGGCCAAGAAGAACAGAAAGTTTCTAGCAAGAAGGAGTAACTCCAGAAGCTCAAGGAAAGAAGATCAGAAGGGATGCTTCAACTGTAAGAAGCCTGGACACTTTATTGCTGAATGTCCTGATCTTCAGAAGGAGAAGTCTAAGGACAAGTCAAAGAAGTCAACGTTCAAACCAAGCAAATTCAAGAAGCAAATCAAGCAGAGTTTAATGGCAACCTGGGATGATTTGGAAAGTGAATCAGGATCTGATAAAGAGGAAGCTGATGAAGATGCAAAGGTAGCAGTTGGGTTAGTTGCCTCAGCAACTTCAGAAGCTGGATCAGAATCAGATTCTAAAGATGAAAATGAGGTATATTCTAAGATTCCCAGAGATAAACTTGTTGAATCACTTAAAGAACTTCTTACACATTTTGAAGTAAGAACCAATGAGTTGAAAGATTTAAAAGAAAAATATGCTGATTTAGTAAAACAGCAAAAATCAACTCTATTAGATCTGAAAGCTTCTGAACAAGGACTTAGGGGCTTTGACTTCATGTGTAAAACTTATGAAGATCAGCTCAGGTTCTTATGTCAGAAGCTACAAGAAAAGTGTAATGAAAGACCTTTAAGCAACCATGAAATTGCTCTTGAAGATTTTATCATATCTGGCATTGACAGAAGCAGAGTGGCTTCTATGATTTATAGCATTTACAAGAACAATGGCAGAGGAATTGGTTTTCCAGAAGTTAAACTTGAGAAAACCAATCTCAAATCTTGTTGTGAATGCATCAAGGAAGGTCTGAAAACCTTCTTTGTACCTGAAGGTGCTGAGTTGGAAACTGTTGTTCAATCAGAACCTGAAGCTTTTGGCTCTAAGGCTAAGATTACTTCAAAGCCAAAGAACTCTAAGCCAAAGGCTATGATCAAATCTGAATCCAAGACTTCAAAGATCAGGATCCTGAAAAGATCAGAACATGTTCCTCAGAGTCTGGTGAAACCAAAATCTGAGGTTCTGAAGTCTAAGTTTCAGAAGAAGACAGTTATTGCTTCTGAAGTACCAAAACCTAAGGTGATGGTTAATCAGAAGCAATCCAACTCACAGCACAAGGTACAGGAAGTGAAGAGTAAAACCTCAAGTACTAACCTTTCAGGACCCATAGGACAATGGGTACCTAAATCTGAAAATGTCAATGATGCAGGTATGTCTAAGAGCAGCACCAAAGAAAAAATCATGGTACCTAGACAACGGTTGCTCAAGACACATGACAGGAGAAAAGTCCAGCTTCCTCAGCCTAACAATGAAGGAAGGAGGAAGTGTGAAATTTGGAGGCAACCAAACTGGCAAGATCATAGGAACATGAACTATTGGTAATTCCTCTACCTCAATTAATAATGTATGGTTGGTAGATGGTCTTGAACATAACCTTTTGAGCATTAGTCAATTTTGTGATAATGGTTATGATGTGCTTTTTGAGAAAACCAACTGTACAGTAATCAACAAGGAAGACAAATCCATTGTGTTCAAGGGAAAGAGAGTTGATAATGTCTACAAAATCAATTTTTCTGAACTGGCTGATCAGAAGGTGATTTGCCTTCTATCAGGGAATGATAAGAAATGGATGTGGCACAGAAGGTTGGACATGCTAACTGGAGGTTAATCTCTAAGCTTGGTAAGTTACAACTTGTCAAAGGGCTACCAGACATTGACTATCATTCAGATGCACTCTGTGGTGCATGTCAGAGAGGGAAAATTGTGAAATCATCTTTTAAAACCAAAGACATTGTTTCAACCTCCAGACCCTTAGAACTACTCCATATTGATTTATTTGGACCAGTGAGTACTGCATCCTTATATGGAAGTAAATATGGATTAGTCATTGTTGATGATTACAGCAGATGGACTTGGGTGAAATTCCTGAAAAGTAAGGATCATGCATATGATGTATTCAGTAACTTCTGCACACAAATTCAAACTGAAAAAGAGTCAAAGATTTTGAAAATCAGAAGTGATCATGGTGGAGAATTCGAAAATGAGCCATTTGAAGCTTTTTGTGAAAAACATGGAATTATCCATGAATTCTCTTCTCCTAGAACTCCACAACAAAATGGGGTTGTAGAGAGAAAGAATAGAACTTTACAAGAAATGGCCAGAACCATGATCCATGAAAACAATTTGGCTAAACATTTTTGGGCAGAAGCAGTGAATACAACATGTTATGTTCAAAATAGGAACTATATTAGACCTATTTTGGAGAAAACAGCATATGAACTCTTTAAAGGAAGAAAACCTAATATCTCTTACTTTCATCAATTTGGATGTACATGTTACATTCTAAATAATAAGCTCTACCTAAAGAAATTTGATGCCAAGGCCCAAAGAGGAATCTTCTTAGGTTACTCAGAAAGGTCAAAGGCATACAGAGTGTATAATTCAGAGAAACTCTGTGTTGAAGAATCTATGCACGTTAAATTTGATGACAAAGAGCTTGAATATAAAACTTCAAAGCAAGGTGAAAGTTTTGCAGAGATACAGGTTCCTGTAGTTACTCCAGAACCTGATCAGATAGCTGAATCTGAAGATAGTTTAGAAGCTGAACCCACATCAGAAGCCCAAGATGAAGCTGCTTCTGATGAAGCACAAGATGGCTCACATCAAGCAGATCCTCCCAGAAACACCTTCAAGCACAAGTCTTCACACCCTGAGGAATTAATCATTGGAAACAAAGATAGTCCAAGAAGAATAAGATCATACTTCAGACAAGAAGAGTCAATGATTGGACTGATCTCAATGATTGAACCTACAACAGTTGATGAAGCACTTTCAGATGATGGATGGATCCTAGCTATGCAAGAAGAGTTGAATCAATTTCAAAGAAATGATGTGTGGGATCTGGTACCCAAACCTCAGCACAAGAACATCATTGGAGCAAAATGGGTATTCAGAAACAAGTTGAATGAGCAAGGAGAAGTAACAAGAAACAAGGTAAGACTTGTTGAACAAGGGTATAGTCAACAAGAAGGCATTGATTACACTGAAACATTTGCTCCAGTTGCAAGATTGGAAGCAATCAGGTTACTTCTGTCTTATGCAGTTAATCATGGCATAATATTATATCAAATGGATGTCAAGAGTGCTTTTCTTAATGGTGTCATTGAAGAAGAAGTGTATGTTAAGCAACCTCCTGGATTTGAGGATATCAAATATCCTGACCATGTTTTTAAACTGAAGAAATCACTATATGGCTTGAAACAAGCTCCCAGAGCTTGCTATGATAGGCTAAGTAATTTCTTAATCAAAAATGATTTTAAAAGAGGACAGGTTGATACAACACTCTTCAGAAGGACCCTTGGGAAAGATATTTTTGTTGTGCAAATATATGTTGATGATATAATATTTGGTTCTACTAATGCATCTCTTTGCAAGGAATTCTCTAAGTTAATGCAGGATGAATTTGAAATGAGCATGATGGGAGAGCTGAAGTTCTTCCTGGGCATTCAAATCAACCAATGCAAAGATGGAGTTTATGTTCATCAATCAAAGTATACAAAGGAGCTTCTGAAGAAGTTTAAGCTTGAAGATTGTAAAGTGATGAACACTCCAATGCACCCTACGTGCACCTTAAGCAAAGAAGATGAAGGAGCTAAAGTAGATCAGAAGCTGTACAGAGGTATGATTGGTTCTTTGTTATACCTCACTGCATCTAAGCCATATATTTTATTCAATGTATGCTTGTGTGCAAGATTCCAATCAGATCCTAGAGAATCTCATATGACTGCTGTCAAGAGAATCTTCAGGTATCTGAAAGGGACAACTAATCTTGGACTCCTCTATAGGAAATCCTTAGATTATAAGCTAATTGGATTCTGTGATGCTGATTATGCTGGTGATAGGATTGAAAGAAAGTCAACCAGTGGCAATTGTCAATTTCTGGGTGATAATTTTATATCCTAGGCTAGCAAAAGACAAACAACTATTGCTATGTCTACAGCAGAAGCAGAATACATTTCAGCTGCAAGTTGTTGTACACAACTACTTTGGATGAAACATCAGTTGGAAGACTATCAGATAATTGCTAACAGTATTCCCATTTATTGTTATAATACTGCTGCTATTTGTTTGCCTAAAAATCCAATTTTGCATTCAAGAGCTAAGCACATTGAAATCAAACACCATTTTATCAGAGACTATGTTCAAAAAGAAATTTTAGATATACAATTCATTGATACTGAAAATCAATGGGCTGATATATTTACTAAGCCTTTAACTGTTGAAAGGTTTGATTTTATAAAGAAAAGTTTGAACATGCACTTTGTGTCTGATTAAATGTTTGCTTGCTCCTGAATAGGATTTTAGGTTCTGAAGTTAGTTCAGAAGCAGTAGTCCATCAGAAGCTCTTTATTGAGGTTCTGAGGAAAACCCGCTTCTGATGATGACGTCAGCATCTGAAGTCCAGAAGCTGGATTTTATGCTTCTGAATAGTAGAGTTAGTGGAAACGTTGGGAGTTACTTTTTGTGGTAACTTCTGGCCCACTAACTTGGTAGTTACTCTGAGAACTTCTGACGTGGCCTGTATGTATTGGTGTATAACTTAAAAGGGCAATGATGATTTAATAGCTTTGAAAAGTACTTTCACGCTCCCCCAATTTTATCATTAATGTTATGTTTGTTTGTCTCTTTTGAATTGCAAACGTTTTTACTTTTAACACTTTGTCAATTCACACACTACTCACTCACAACAAACACATTTGCTCTCAAACCTCTTGCGAAGTAAGCGCAAAAAACCTAGAACCCTAAATCTTCTTCAAATCTTCATCAAATGGCGTCATCAAGCTCGCATCAAAATCCTTCAGAATCAACTTCAAGGATACAACAACAAGCACCCGGATCTGGATCTGCTTACAAACAGAGGACAATGTCTATTCCTCTTAACTCTCTGATAGTTCAGTCAGAATCACCAGTGGACTTCGTTTCACTCAAATAAATACAAGGTGGACATGAAACCATTGGTTGATGCTCAGAAGCTGACTGAGTACTTCGAGATGCTAAATGGGCCGACGTATGTAAATTTGGTTAAAGATTTTTGGTTAAGGGCTGAAATCTTCAATGGAAAGCCTGCAAAGGTTGCAAGTAAACAAGCTGGGTCGAAGAAAGGAAAAATGACGGTGGAAATGAATCCCACTTCTTTCAGTAGCCTTGAGATAAGGTCTGAAGTGATGGGCATTCCTGTAACCATCACTGAGGAAGCTATAGCAAAAGCATGTAGAGTGGATGCTGAAGGCAGGTTCCAAGAAATAGTAAAGAAGGAAGATGTCCTTCTGAAAAGCTACTGCAACTTGCTTTTGGTGGGAAACCAAAAGCCAAGATCTCAGAAAAAAATTCACCACAGAATGTTGGTGAAGTTTTGCACCAATTGATTCTTTCAGAGAGGAGGAGGATCTGATCAACCAAATTTTCAACAGAAGCTAGCTATCTATTTTATGGCAATCCATGACAAGATCAACTTCCCAAGATACGTCATGGATCATCTCTGCTGGGCAATTAATGAGGGCATTGTTAAAAGAAGGAAGCAAGTGCCCTATGCAAGATTGTTGTCTGAGATCTTTCATCAAGGAAGAGTGATAGACACTTTGAAAAAGACAAGGGATGTATCTGATAAATGCTTTGAAGTCTCTACTGCTGAGAAGACTATCAGCAGCAAGACCTTGCATTCCATGCATTTTTTCAAGAATGCCCCTCAAGATGAAAATTGGTTGGAAATGACTACAGCTGAATCTGAGATTATCAGGGACTTTCCTTTCATCATTAAGGAAAGCAATCCTGAAATCTTAACTAAAACAGTAGCCGAGTATGTCATGGAAACAGATGCAAGCCCACAGGAGGAAGCTGCTCCTGTTAAGACCAAAGGGAAGAAAGTCAAGGGAGTTACTGCAGAAGCCACTGATGATAATCCCAAGCAACAGAAGGATGCTAAGAGAAAAAGGGGTAAAGCTGAAAAGGAGACGGTGCAAGAAGCTCTTGAGAGGTTAAAACAAGAAGAAATGGAGCCTAAAAAGAAAAAGAAGAAGGCTGCTGAATCTGAAATTCTTCCTATGTTTGAAGCTACACCTGATATGAAAAAAAGGGCTAAATAACAAAGTGATCAGTTCTTAGCTGACAGGAAGAAAAAGAAAACTGGGCCAAGCAAATCTGAAGATTACTTTGTGGAGAAGATGGCAGATGTTAAGAAAATTGCTGATGAAGCTGAACGAATGGTCATGAAGAAAGCTGATACTTCTGAAGCTGATGCTTCAAAGTCTACTTCAGAAGCTGTTGATAACACATCAAAGTTATCTCAGGTATCAAATGTCTCACACACATCTTGTACAACATCTTCTATCCCTTCTGAAGACACTTCTCTTTTAGATCACCTAGAAAGCCATTATCTAGGTGAACTACCCCAATCTAGCTTTAACTCAAACTCAGAGAAAGCCTCTGAAATGACTCCAGAAGCATTTGCTTCTGAAAAAGTCACTTCAGAAAGCCCCCAACACCATGATCCTGAACCACAAAAGCCTTCGCCAGAAAAGACCACCTCACCCCCACATTCTCAACCTGAACCTAAAACTTCATCACCCCCACAACAACAATCAACTGTTCCTGAACCTTCTGTTCCTGAACAAGCCATTCTTCAAAAGACCGTTCCTGAACATATTGTTCCTAAACAACCTGTTACTGAACCCATTCCTGAACCTGCATCTGAAACTGCTGCTCCTGAACACAATGTTCCTGAGCCAACCCCTACTTCCATAACTCCTTCATCAGTACAAGTTGTCAAGATCACCCACTACACTGGTGTGTGTGATATGGACACAGATTCAGAGGATGATCAAGATGACCACTCCTCTAATATGAGAATTGACAACTTTGCTGACCAACCCTCAACCAGCAACACCTTACCTACAAATGGCCAATCACCATCTGACCTAGCCATTGTACCCACTGCCCCACCTAAACCCTCTAGATAACCTTCACCTCCCACCATTTTCTTGGACTCTCAAGTACTACAGGATGTGTGGGAAGACATTGCTTCTGAAGTTCTCAGACTGATAGCAGGAAGAAATGACTTGGGTCATACAATAGACTATCAGAAGCAATGGAGGAGAATCAAAGAAAGGGTCGTCAACCTGATCTCAGCACTGCATGATTCGTGTATTGAGGCTCAAGAGCAAGCCAAGCAGAAGTTGGAAGATTGGTTGAATGGAGTGGAAGAGAATACTGGGGATGTAGAAATTCTTGATACTTGGGTAAAGAATTCACTCAGTATCAGAGGTAAAAATCCTGAGGAATTATTGCCTAAGGATTTAGAATTGATAATTCCCTCTGAGATCCTCTTGAAGAATGATGCACCCAACCTGGCTCTAGTTCAGGAGAACAAAGTGTTGAAGGAAAAGAATGAGATACTGGAAACAAAGCTTCTAGAGCAGAAGTTGAAGATATCAAAGTTGGAAGTTGACATGAAAGAAGCCAGAATCAGGGATGAAAAATACAAGCTAGACATGGATCAAAAGTATGCTGAAGTTCAAGACCTTCTGAAGAAGATATTAGAAAAGCCCAATTAAGCCAAACCCTTAGTTGCACACCTTTAGCTTACTTGTGTTTTTTAGGCTTCTGATATATTTTGATTTTATCTGCTTCTGAACCTTTTCGCTTCTGAATAACATTAACTGTTTATATCATATATATGTGTTTTAGTATCTGCTCTGATTTTGGTGTTTGAAGATGGTTTATATGCTTTAGTTATATGGTTTAAATGCTCTGAACCTTTATCTTATGTTTTTCTCATCTCTCTTTTTGTTTATTTCTTTTTGCTAATGACAAAAGGGGGAGTATATGTGATAGTATTTAAAGGCTCTGAGCCCCATTAATAATATTTGAAAATTTTGAAAATTTCTATCCTTTTGTTTTACCTTAAAACGGTGTATCAAAAAGGGGAGTATAAAATTTCAAATAAAATTAATTGAACCATTCTTCTTATCTATAAGTCAATTCTTTCAATTTTTTTTTAGCTCTGATATTATTGTGCGAAAAATGAATTTAATTAACCTGGATAGAACTTAGGGGGAGCTTACAAACCTCACCTTAAAGACTATCAGACTCAGGGGGAGTTAGAGCTTACAAACCTCAGACTCTGAGCTTACAATCCTCAGAACCCCAAAGTCAACTTGTTAATTAGATTAACAACAATTGATCAATTTTAAATACTATTGTTTGTCATCATCAAAAAGGGGGAGATTGTTGGAACAAAATGTGTTTAACAATGAACCTTAAAGAGTTTTGATGATAACAAGGTATTAAAAATTGTAAATTGGACTAGCTAATATTTGTTCAAGTGTACAGGACCATAATTAAAAAGTTACATCATTTATTGGTTCTGAATGAGCAAATAAAGAGCAAAAGGAATCAACAAAATTGAAGCTTAGTGCTCCTGAAGGCAACTCGCTCCTGAAAAGAAAAAGCGCTCCTGAAGCAAAGCCGCTCCTGAAGTTAGTAAAGTGCTTCTGAAGAATAGTGCTCCTGAAGAACAATGCTCCTAAAGACAAGAGGTCCAGAAGCCACATCATCAGAAGCTGCGTTATCAGAAGCTGTATCATCAGAAGCTGCATCATTAGAAGCTGCATTATCAGAAGCTGCCTCATCAGAAGTCATTTCTCCAGAAGCTGAAGATCAACTGAATTTGAGAAATTCAAGGATTCAAGAGCTGTGTCATGGATCGAAATTCATCAAAGGACAACAAAAGATCAGTGAAATTTTTGCAACGGTCATTTCAAAGGTGTTTGAAGGCATGTGCTTGCAATTTCGACGAAAACGTTGACATTGTACTATTGTACGAACTGTACAACCACCTTCTCCACTACTCTGTTTTGTGTCCACGCTACAAGACAAGAAAACACCTCCAGAATACGGCTTCGCCTGCATAGATGTTCCTTTGGATAAGGAATGGATTTCAAATCAGTTCTTCATAGGACAACAACCAAATCAGGCAAAATATCATTGGTGAAAGATCAAGCTTCAACAACGACTCTTTGATGTGCTGGCAATTTCACAACGTCTCTTTCACACCTCTATATAAAGGAGTGAAGACTTAGAGATTTGGTAATGCTGAACGAAAGACTCACAACATTATTACAAGTGCCAAATCTCTGCTGAAATTGTTCTGCATTCACTTAGAATTTCTGTGTCTCAAAGTTGCATTTTAGAAATTCTTAAGTTATTGAGTCTGTATCTGATTTGTATTGTGAGCACCTCTGATTGTATATCAAGTGTTCAACCTTAAACAATTTTCTGTGTAATTTTGTTTAGTTAGAAGTCTCTTGCAGTTGTGCTTGAGCAGGGAAGTCTCTTGATTGTGTTCTTGAGCATAGGAAGACTCTTGCAAAGTGTGCTTGAGCAAAGGAAGTCTCTTGCAGGTGTGCTTGAGCAATTGTAATCAGATATTACTCTTAGTGAAATCTCCTTGGAAGTGCAAGGGGGACTGGACTACTTTCGGATTGTGGAAGGAACCAGTATAATTGCTTTGTGTCGTTCTTCTTCTCTCTCTCTGTTTTATTCCGCTGCGTGTAGATTCTGATTATCACTTCAGAAGCTGTTTCACTTAGCTTCTGATCAGTGTGTTCAGTTTTAAGAGAAACGAAGAATTTTTCAAAACACAATTCAACCCCCCTTCTTGTGTTTTTCTCACCTTCAATATATTCTAGTATAATGGTGCTAGGGCATATTATTTGCAAACGCAAAAAGTTATTAGACAAGGGGATCCCTTGTTCCCTAATCCCTACCTCTTTTTGATGTGCATGGGTTAACTATATCACTTGATTTTGCAAGCAGCGGAAGAGGTATGTATATTGGAAAGCTTTGAAGCCTACAAGAAGTGCTTTGGAGGCTATTACAATTTTCCCCATGATGAACTATGCTATTCCTAAAGTTTGCATTAATTAGTGCTTTCATTATAAAGGGTGGATCAATTTAAACGTGAAGAACGTTATTTTGAGAGGAATGGGTTAAGTTAAACACAAATGGTTATGGTGCTAGCAAAGAAAAAGTGTGGTACTGTAGTTGTGGGGGCTTAATTTATGGAGTGGATGTGGAATTGCTTGGTTGTTTTTCTAAAGCAAAAAGCTTTCTAAATAGTTTGTTAAAATTATAGAGCATTGTTCTCTATATTGTGTTTTTTTTATTAATTTCATCTATAATTTAAGAAAAATGTTAACAAATACTCGAGCACAATGATTCAAAAATGAAATTATTGTATCACTAGCTAACATTACCATTTAACAAGTGTTTGACTTATACTTTCAAGACAAAATTTACTTTTAGGCACACCTTATGTTTAAAATAGTTTTTTTTTTTAGCAATGTTTAAAATAGTTTTTAAGTGTATTTTTTGGCTTTTTAGGGAAAAAGACTATTTTTATAATATTCTTGTTTGTATACTATAGTGTGACGAACATTATTTTGATCTAGTCTCCTATACACATGTGGTCCTTACGAGTAGTATTTTTTTACAATTGGTCCTTTTGCGATAATTTTTTTTTCTTTGAAAAGGTGGTCCTTTTTTTTTGAGAGGGAAAAGGTGGTCCTTGTGCGTATTAAGTATCATTTGAAATATAATTCAATTTTTCATCATTGATAACGATAAATATGTAAAATCAAAGATCATTATTGCAAACTATATTTGTTTAATGTTGTTTTTTAATATAGCTATTGGATATAATTCAATTTTCCTCATTATTTTTAAACGGAGTATTTGAATATTATTATACTATCCAATAATTATGATAATGTATAAAAAAAAAATAACTATATAAAATTTGTTTACATTGATGTTACATGCAACTTTTTTTTGTCCGAATATACACAAATACAATACAACCATATACTCCCTCCGGTCCTATTTATAAGAGAAAGTTAAGTCAACAAAAGTGAATGTATTTAGACTGAATTTTTAACTAGATACATCAACTTTTGTTGACCCAAATTTCTCTTATAAATAGGACCGGAGGGAGTATAATGTTGAGGCATTGATGATCTACGATTTTCGATCTCCGTTTATGTGTAGAAGCATGAGAATATGGATCTCATGCGTAATCAGTGGTCATGAGTTCGAATCATATCATGAGAATACAGTAGTGTTAAACATGTTGAATCGGGAGTTTTATCATCCACTACAGTTTTACCTAACTCGAAGAATTAGTTTTTGCATAATTGTGTGCAGAAGATACCCAATTCACACTCAAAGTATAAGAAATGAACCCTTCAATGCAACAACGTACATGCTTCTATCATTAGAATGACTCAGGAGGGAATGGAAACTACTGCTGAATGAGGATCAAACTGGTTAACCCCAAATATACCTTACTACACAAAATAAAAATGATTACATTGTTTTCATCAAAATATAAATCAATGGACCACATGTATAGGTGAAATTTGTCCAAAATCTAATATAGAACCGAAACTTTGTTTATTAAAATAACAACATAGTACGATCATAAATAAAAAATGAAACCAAGAAAGAAACCACTCAACCAATTAATAGTAAGAACCAAAATATAATTGTCAAAAAAAAATAAAATAAGAAAATAATTAAATTGTATGATGTCAGCTAGAGAGAAATGTAGAGTGACCTATTGGCCTATAAATAAAAATCAATTCCACACTCTGATTTTGCATATTAAGAAAATGGATACATTCTTGCAATCTTTGTTACTGATTTTGATTACCTTAATAGCATATATCTGTTTTTTCCACAAAACAAAACAAGTTGTCACAAAAAACATGCCACCAGGTGCTTTTGGTTGGCCATTAGTAGGTGAAACATACCAATTTTTGTTCAAAAACATTGAAAATTTCATTCAAGAGAGAGTAAAAAAACACTCCTCTGAGATTTTCAAAACAAAGTTATTTGGAGAACCAACTGTGGTTATGTTTGGTCCTGCTGCAAACAAATTCATTTCATTGAATGAATCAAAACTTGTTAAGGTTTGGTACATGAAATCTCAATGCAAGTTATTCAATCTTCCTGATCAGAATCAGAATCAGTCCCAAGTAGGTGTAGCTTCGCCTCCGGTGAAGGTTTTAGGGTTGCTTAAACATGAAGGAATAATAAGATACATGGGAAACAACAATAACATTGAATCAATCATACAAAAACATTTCATGACACATTGGGAAGGAAAAAAAGAACTAAAAGTGTACCCTTTGGTGAAATCATTTTCAATTTCATTAGCTTTTCAATTTTTCTTAGGAACTAATGAAACTCATTATGTAGACAAATTTGCCACCAAGTTTGAGAATTTGTTTTCAGGTATTTATTCAGTTCCAATGGATTTTCCTGGCTCTACATATCATAAAGCAATGAAGGGTGCATCTGAAATTAGGAAAGAGATTCAGCTTATGATTAAAGACAAGATTGATGGTTTGTCAAAAGAGAAAGTTATGGATGGTTTATTAGCACATATAGTTGATGCTGAGAAAAGTGGAAAATATGTGCCTAAAATTGAAATAAGCAATACCATCATGGGGTTGATGAATGCTAGCTACATCTCAATAGCCACCACTTTGGCTTTTATGATCAAACACATTGGGTTAAGTCCTGATATCTACCAAAGAATCATATCAGGTAATTTAAAATAGAAATTATACTATATAATATATGCTCATATTATATGTTTCATTTTTAATTAATATGTGTATATATATGCACTAAATTCTGCTTTATTTTTTATTTGAATCAGAGCATGCTGATATTAGAAGATCCTCAAAAGAAAATGGTACATCACAACTAGATTGGGATAGCATACAGAAACTAAAATATACATGGGCTGTTGCATTGGAGAGCATGAGACTATACTCAGCTGCACCAGGAGCATTCAGAGAGGCTAAAACAGATTTCACCTATGAAGGCTTTACCATTCCAAAGGGATGGAAGGTACCTTGAAATTGAATTCATCATAATATATTAATATATTGATGCATGCATGCAATTAAAAAATAGTGACTGTTGTAACTTAAATTTGTTGCTAAATTATTTGTGAACTTGTACTTTATTAACAGATATTCTGGGCATTTATTGGAACAAATAAGAATCCCAAGTACTTTGATAAACCTGAAAGTTTTGATCCATCTAGGTTTGAAGGGAATAACGTTCCTGCACCATACACTTATATACCCTTTGGATCAGGACCAAGATCTTGTCCTGGAAAGGATTACACACGGCTTGCGATTCTCACTTTCATTCACAATCTTATAACAAAGTTCAAATGGGAAGTTATACTTCCTGATGAGGAAGTATCTGGTGCTTTGATACCTATACCAAAAGAGGGAATTCCTATCCGTCTTCATCACTTGTTTTGATGATCATGAATGTGTGTTTGGTTCAGCGGTGTGAAAAATAAACATAATACAAGCACAAAAAATGTAAAAGTGATTGTGTCATGATCATAAGCATCGATTATTCTCTATATATTAGGATATATTTAGTTTCCTTATTTTCTAATTTTCCCTTGTATATAAGTTTGCACGACCCCATTGTAAAATACAAGTTAATTATTCTATGTTATTCGACTTGAGTGCATTTCAATGTCTATTGGTTTAGTATTTATTTATTTTTTTCATTATAAAGAGGGCTGAATGCACATTGGTTCAGTATTTTAGATCTTAGAGCATCCACAATGGAGACCCTCAAATTGAAGGTCTTAAGTGGGCCCCACTTGTACACATCACTTTTTTATTATTTTATAATAACAGTACCTAATAGGTACTTGGTCACTCCAATAGAGATCTTCTAACAAAAAGTCTAAATGGGTCCCACCACTAACTCTTAATCATTTAAATTCCACCACTAGCACATTATTTTAATAAAAAAGTGTGTGGGGACCACTTAAAGATGGAGGTCTTAAGTTAGACCCCATGTCATAGAAGACCTCCAAAAAAATTTCCCACAATGGGAGTACCTATTAGGTACTAGGTCTTAAATGGTGAAGACCTCACCACTGTTTTTATATGTATCATTTATTGCGTTTGGTTTTATTGGTCAGACTATTCTTACCTCACAGTCGAACTCTGAATTATTAGGATCATTTTCTCTCGAAAACTGGAGGGTTACTGCCAAAAAAAATCCTAATAAAAGATCTGTCACAAAAAATCCTAATAAAAGAGTTCTCTGAAAAAAAAACCTAATAAAAGATTTGTTTAATTAGTACTACTTAATATCAGTCAATGTTGGAGTTAATCCCCACTGGGGGTGGGAATAGGCCAGACCGTCCGACAGGGGCCTACGGCCTAGCCTATTTAAAGTCTAGCTCGGCCCAACTCGTTTATTAACAAGGTCAGACTCAAACTTTTTATAAGGCCTATTTAATTAAACAGGTCAAACTAAGGCTTGCAAAAAAGCCTATTAAGCTCATCAGGCCGGCTTATTAAGTTTTTCATATATAATATATCTTTCATTATTGATATTTTTGAAGTTTTTTTTTCTTCATAAACACAAGCCTTCATATGATTAGTTATTTAGTAGCTGATATATTGGTGTGATTAGACCTTCATATGAATTCATTATTTAGTAGCAAACATATTTGTGTGTTTTAGGTCTTAATAAGTTTTGACCAATTTATGATTAGGCTTACATGTGTTGTCAGACCTCAGCATAAAATAGACTTTTAAATAGGCTTTCAGATTTCATCAGACCTTTAAAAAGGTCAGACCGGACCTCAAAAATAAATCTATGACAGGTAATAGACCAGACTCAAATCTATAATTTTTGAAGCAGACCTATCCCATTTCCACCTCTAATCCCCACCAAGATATGGATTTTTGTTGCAACAGTAGAGTTTGAAATTAGTATAGCAAAGTTGTTCATATTCAACCAATGAATAAACGACATTCGACAACGAGATACGTAGTGGACCACAAAATCATAAACCAAAAGCGACAGGAATAACACGTAAGATGCCCCAAAAGTCCTTTTGATTATGACATGCATGATGAATAGGCACATGCATAACACCAATGTACCAAAGAACATTAAATTAGATCAGAAAGACGTGAGAGACAGCAGAAAAAACACCATGAAGGCAAAACTTGCAAAGAAAAATATCCATTTATGGTGCTTCTTGTTATAATTTACCAGCTCTTGTGTTTCCGTTTTTTCTATTGATTGCATTTGGTTATAATTTTTTCACAATCAAATAAATAATTAACTTTTATTTTTGGAATTGTTTATATTATGATGAGATTTAACTAATTTTTTAATAAATATTTAAATAATATTATTAGAAAAGATAAAATTGTTAGAATAGTTTAAATAATATTATATCAAGACATCTTTTTCACGAGAATCGGAGGGTTAACACTAAAAAAAATAGTTTAACGAAAGATATAAGTGAAAGATAAAAATCCAACCCAATATCTTATATCGCCTTTATATACGAGATTAAGAGCAAACATGGTAAGTATAAATCAATTTTACACTAACATTCAAGAAAAAAGAAGTTATTTTTGCTACTTAAATTTAGTTTTTAGTAGTGAACTTTTTTTTTGGTAGTGTATATAAATTTAGTTTACACTATCACTATACTATCCCTTTAATCCTTGTTTGTTTCAAAGTTGGATTATGTATTTTCAAAATCAAAGATTGTAATTAAGTTTTTTTTCCAACTTCACCCAAGAATAGCTCAGTTCATGAATACATACATACAAGTAAGCTTAATCTTTCCTTGAGTCAAAAGTTATAGAAAAGGCATACCAGAGCCTCGGCATTATATTATTGAATCATATTATGTGGTCAATAATACATATAATGAATCGACTAGTAACTCCCTAAGAAACAAATTACCCAATACCAATCACTATGAAGTGAAAGAAGAACAAAAATAAATCAACCCTCTTATCTAATACCTGATATAGCAAATATAAGTGCAACTATAAGTCTATAACATAGATGCTGCTGAGGGTTGCTTCTAATCTTCTGCTATGTTAAGATTCTGAATAATTCAATATACATTTGGAATCCCATATCCATCGTGATGAGATTTCTGCCATCTCCATGCTGTCCGTAAACTCTCTTCAAGATTAGTGCGTTGCGCGGACCATTTCAGTTCACGGTTGATCTTTGTTGGGTCACTAAACACCTCGGCGTAATCACCGGGACGACGAGGAAGAAACTCTACTTTAATGTTCACCCCAGTAGCCTTTTTACAAGCTTCAACAAACTCCTTCACTGAACTACCTGCAAAACAGAAGCGTCGCGATTAGCTTGAGACAACTAAGAAAATCAAAGCATTGCATTTGTATTCCAAGTGTTTTTAACCTACCCTTTCCAGTGCCAACATTGTAGATCCCAACCTTAGCTGGCACTGCCTTTTCAAGAGCTTTCACATGAGCATCAACCAGATCTGTTACATCGATATAATCTCGTATGCAAGTTCCATCACTTGTCTTATAGTCTGTTCCTCTAACCTGCCAAGTACCAGCAAATGCAATGGCAACACTCAGTTTCAGGCGCTTGAGCACAATCAGGCAATCAACTAGATGATTTTCAAGCAGGCCGAAATGGCTAGTAACATGAAATAATACACAAGACTTCCATGCATGGGAAGCTACTCTAAAACGATATTTTCAATCATCACGGTAAATAGGGATTTGTTCAAATTCTGCTACACAGCAGTGCTATAGCACCGCTATTTGACAGCATTTTATACTAAATAGGGACATAGCGTATCGCAGAACAACTGTGATTTGTTCAAGTTCTGCTATGCTATAGCGCCGATATAGTCCTATTAACAACGGTGCTCCAAAATGAAACAAAAACACATGGAATAGACTTACAAGTCCAAATCCTTTCTAAATTTTTCTTAGGAGCTTATGAAACATTTTTCTACCACGATTTTCATTCATATACCCCCACCCAGCCAATCTCCTTTAAAAGATTCATTTTTGCAATCTCATACTTCTATGAAGACTCCAATTTTAGGCAAAACAAAATAAAATTATCATCATACCTTTAATCCAGGAATAATACCACGAGCCGCATCAAAGCAGGCGCCAGATATTCGACCTTGCTCTCGCAATTCAGGTCTTGGAGCCTCACCCAATCTTCCTTCAGGGTCCGATCCAATCACATTGAAGTATCTGGTTGGTTTCACACGAAAACAATATATCAATAATAACACAACTATGGCACCCCCTTTTATAAGATATTCATATATTAAAAATCATATATAGCTCAAGTAATAAAGGATGGAATAAGATATGGATAAACTATTGGGGAAAATGTAAATGTAAAAAACAAACCTGAGAATCATTACTGCCATGTCTGAATTTTTAGAAAAGTCGAGGATGATATCCTCTGCCATCTTCTTGGCTTTACCATATGGATTTATTGGAACCTGATGTGTAGACCATCAACGTTAACACTAAAACTAAATACTTAAAAGCGTTATTAAAGTAATCCAGGATGCAATGAGAAGACAAATTTTTCTCAACTAAAGTTAGATTTCTCACCTGCGGTGTTACTTCTGTAATAGGCATCTTTTCAGGTTCCCCATATGTTGCACATGTACTAGAATATATCAATGTCTTCACATCATGTTTAGCCATAGATTCCAATACCAACAATGTATTTGAAGTTATATTATGATAATACCTGACAAACATAACGATTAGAAACTGAAAAACGAATCAATTTTAACAACGTATTCAACCTATATTACTGTTCTTAAAAGAAACCAGAAGCACTTACTTAAGAGGATCCACAGTGCTTTCCCCTACGTATGCAACAGCAGCAAAGTGCATCACAGCATCAAATTTATTCTCCAAAAATATTTTATTAACCTAATAACCAGTTAATTAAACAAACTTTCATGGGCTTTGCCTACATGTGCACCAATAGAAGTAAAAGTGAAACAACAAAATATTTCTTGTAATTAAAGAAGGATACCGATTTTTGATCTCCCAAGTCGGCGTATATAAATTGAAGCCTTCCGGGTTCTGGAAATAGATCTTGAAGAACCCTGACGGCACCCAAATTTCCTCGTGATAGATTGTCCTGCAGTAAAGAAAAATTGTCATGATTGTAGCAACCAAATCGATAGGTGGATTTGGATTTTTTTAGAGAACCATTCCATTTTATGAATAGACATAAACATAGACATACTACTATGGTGACACGGTAGTTATCCTTCAGAAGACGGAAAGCAGCATGCGAGCCAATATAGCCTGCACCCCCTGTTACTAAAACGTGAGTGACCCCAGGTTCGTGGAAGGCAAACTGAAAAGGGAAAAGATGCAGAAATGAAACACAATAATTAGCTAATGACAGAGTAGGAGTATAATAGATTTTAGCACAAAAATAACAAAAACTCGAAAGGAAAATTATAACTGAAAAGAAAATCAATCCTCTATTTTATCACTCCCCATGTCTCTTCATTTGTCATATATCCCTAATAACTCCAGTGAAAATCAACGAGACACACCCAAAGTTAATTTTTTAACTGAATTATAGATAAGCATAACCCTTCAATGGGTAATGATAGAAATGCCAAAGAAACTAAACAGGACTAGTATATCTGCAGTAGGCTAAAAAAATGACCTCTCAAATCTCAAAGGTCTAATAAATGCCTTTTCTATGAGTACGATCCTACATGAACGAATAAAATCTGACAGATTCTTGCAGTCAAGAAAAATTGTTTCCAGATGCATAACAAGATCTATAATAAATTATACACACATCTTCCAAGTTTGATTCCGATTTCAATGTGAAAACTATATTATAACACTAATTACAGTAAACAATGTAGTGTATACAGATACAAGTAAACAAACATAACAGATGCATAAACATGATCTGGACATTTTGATGGTATCAAATGGATATAAAAGATTACCGGACTAGGGGATTTCAGAGACGGAGATCGCTTGATCATGATAATACATATTGACGTTAATGCAGCAGCAAGAAAAATCTTTCCAACAAAATTGCCCTTCTTTTTTGGATCGGCGTAATCCATGCCTAAAAAATAAAGGAAATAATAAGAAACTAGATTTTCAAACACCAATTACATGATACTGTCCACATAAGAACACAGCTAGAACTTTGACAAAAGATATCCTTCGGTCCGTGTTTACTTTAAAGGGTAATGTAAATTGTAAAGCTTTCCAATTCCATTTTCAAATAGATTAATACTTCAATTTAAGTGACCAATCTTCGTTTAAAACTTTAAATTGATTGTGAGTATGGCGGATTCATGATGTGCTACCGCGATTTTGGTAAAAGTTATACTTTGAAGCTTCAAAAAAATCATGGTGCCACAGTGATTTAGTCAAATTCACCATGTTTCCAATCCAAGCATGCACTAAAAAACTTCAAATATGGATGACAGAATCTTACTTCCCATTGTTGTAGGTCTGGTTGTCCTTGCTTGAGTTCTAGACCTAACCAAATTTAGCATCTGAAAAATCCCCCTAACTTAGTGTGAAGAATGCAGTCCTATTCCTTGATACCAATGATCAAATCAAGCTCCACTCCTAGACAGATCTTCAGAGACATGCTGCAATAAAAATCAGACCATATAAGATATTTTCCTCTCTAGAATGGAAAACAACCAAAACAAGTAAAGAAAAACACCAAACAACTAAAACAAATTATAAAAACAAGCAAATAATTGACTCTAACATAACATATGAGGAAAAAGAAATAACATAGAATTCAAATGAATATAAAACTTTTGAATGCAATTCACCAACAAAGTGGATGAAGAAAGAGTTTGAAGATCCACATAAACCATGAGAAGAAGAAACCAGTGATATGAGTAATTGAAAAACAATTACTAAAAGACATGCAAATCAATTATGAGTCAGAACATTAAAATCAAAATAAATTGAGAATGAAAACAAACAAACAAACAAAACCGAACCACTACCCTACGTCCTTAACAAAAAGGACCACATTCCCAATTTAAGATGCAACAACCGATGAATAAAAGCCACAAAATTTATACAGAAAAACCAATAGAGAAAACAGAACAAACTCAGAAATTTCCACACACAGTTTCAAGATCCAATACATTACAAAATCAAACAAAACCCATTTATTATAATTAAATTTCAACACACCCCACCTAATTGAAATTCAATAATATGCAAAAAAAGTACAAAACTTTGAGAAAATGTAAATAATTTGAAGCTTAAAGAAAAACAGCCGAGAAAGAAAAATGGTTGTGACAGTGATGACGAGATCTTAATAGAATGTGTACCAGAAAGTGTGGAAGAAGAAGAGGAGGAAGAAAAACGCATAGAATAGAAACGTGGAAGGGTGAATGTGAATGGACGGATGGTGGATGTAGAGAGAGAAAGAAGAGAGGGGTAGAGAGAGAAACGGGGAGTCAGTGATGTTCTGTGCGTGGAGTCCATCATACATGTTGAACTCGATGTGAAAGGTGTTAGAGAGAGAAAGAAAGAGAGAGAAAACGCACACTGATGCAGGAATGTGAGCAACAACAAACAATAACGACATTGTCCTAGGATTGGAATAGGATGTTTTTTAAAAGAAAATACTCTATTATTAGTCTATCTTAAATATATACTCCATCTGGATTATTATTTTCAAGAAAAATGAGTTTAATAATCTGGAGTTTGGTCAGGAGTTAAAGATAGTGTGATTAAGAATTATTATTTCATCTAATAATTAAATTTTGGTTTTTTATAACTATTTGTTTTTGGTAAAGCTCATTTACCAGTCAATTGATTGATATACTTCATCCGATGATTTTAATTATAAAGAGATTTGAATCAAAAAAGTTGATGTATTAAGAGTTAGATACCACGATTTACCGTTTTATTGTTGACATTCTTGTTATTGTTTGAGTGGGTCAACTATAATATTTCTTTTGTTTCTAAATACATGTCAATAAACAACTTTGATTATTTTTGTAAAAAAAAAAAAAAAACTTTGATTATTAATCTATGCAGTTATCGTCCTTGTGAGCTTAACACAGTTGGTATGAACAATGTATAAAATATGCAAGGTCTGAGGTTCAAACTCCGGCCACCACAAAAAAAAAAAAAAAATCTATGTAGTTATCTATAATAAAAATTTATGAAATTTCAATATTCATGAAAATATTTATTGAGATTAATCAAACAATATATTATATATTGACATTTATATATTTAGTAAAAAATATATAGTAAAAGCATATTATGAGAATAATGTATTTGGTTAAAATGCGGCATTTAGAAACTGATGGAGTATTAAACAACAAATAGTTATGAAATTTTCCTCAAAAAACACATAGTTACGAATTGGATTTTTTTATGAAAATAAAATGTAATTTTTAAGGTGGATATATTGTAAATTAGAATTTCAAGATTAATTAATTTTGATAATCATCAATGTATTCGTCACAAAATTTTGTGGATTTTTTGTATAGACAAATGTCAGTAGTGGTTATGTTAGTTTATGAGAATCAAATTTAAAACTTTTTCTATCAAATTCCTTCAACGTTCCTTTACTCATCAACCAAACTGTCTATGTGAAACATATTTTTTTCTCCATAAAGTTTAATTATGACGTAACGCATAAAATAAACTTTTAATCTATGGGTAGATATTTCAACTAGTTTTAAGATGTTAAAGAAATCAAAATCACGGTTCAAAAAGTTACAAGAAGACAACCACCAACCCCTAAACAAAATAAATCATCTTAGGATACACAATACATATGCATTGATAGCAGGTATTGGGTTCCACTTTGGTGCCATAGTTGTGTGCCATTGGTGCCATTGGTGCCATCTCCACCACACACACACACATCACACACACATCCCAACACCCATCAACACACATCAACGGCCAAGATTGCATCAATGGCACCAATGGCACCCAAGCAATGTCATGGAAGTATTTCCCGCAGGTATTAATGAACCATCTTAATATAAAATTGGAATGTGTGGGGGTGAACAATTTGTAAAACAAACCACCACTCAAAGACCATTTTGATCACTTTCAAAAATCAATTTGTCAATTCGTAAAATTGGACTCCATGATTGTCGGTAGGCACTCCAAGATAGCCGTACAACTTTAGTTTCTTGGACCAATTATGAGACAAATCCTAAAGTCGACAACAAAACATTTGATTATTATTTTAGCAAATGTTTTGTTAACGAGTGTATTCGACGCGTTTTTAAAGATTTTAAAAGATGAAATTTTTTTATAAAAAATCAAATATTTCAATTTTCGATGCATCAATTATATAAATTTTTTTTAAAAAAATTATCATTTAAAAGTCTCAAATTGAAGACTCCACAAATCAAACCCCATTTTTAAGAGTGCATCATGTCGCCAAACTTCAACATGTTACTACTGCTTCAGTCCTATATTAAGTGACACAATTGATTCTGTCACAAATACTAATGCATATTTCTATCTATAATTATCTATTAGAAAAAAACATATGAAAATTTAATATTTTAAAAATATTCATCGAAATGAATCCAACATCTTATATGATACTATCAACAATATTTTATATGATATTATTTATCTTTTTACATTAGTAGAAAAATATGATCAAAGTATGTTAAATCAATAAAGCATATTATCAAAAACATCATCTAATATGAGATGGAGAGAGTACAATTTTTTATCCATGGTCACAATTTTTGTACCCATGAAAATGAAATGAATAAATAGTTGGGAAGTGGACATGCAAGTAGACATGGCAACAATACCCGTCCCCATGGGTACCCGCCCAAACCCACCCCGATTTGACGGGTTTTCCCCGCTTTGACTGGGTTTGGGTATGAGTTTGGGTTTTCCCCGATCTCAAAACACGGGTATGGGACGGGTAACGGGGATTTATGTACCCACCCCGAACCCATACCCATACCCGTCCCAAATGTAAAATTTTTTTTTTTTTTACCCCTTTTTATATAAATAGAAACACAATCCTAGATCATGTTATGTTATTTGGTTTAATAATTCCCATGTTATAAAAATTGCCTTTGATTTTTAAAGGAGTAACCAAATCATTATGTTAAGGAAATGTTAAAGGGAACATAATGCTTTACAAAATTGCCATTGGGGTTGGAAAAAAAATCTTTTTTTTATTAAAAAGTATTTCACTGCGGGTACGAGGATGGGGATGGGATCCCCAAACCCGTTGGGGACGGGGATGAGGTTCGATTTCTCATCCCCGTTGAATATGGATAGGGTAACGGGTAAATATATGAGAATAGAGTATGGGGATGGGGAAGGTAAAACCCGTCCCCACCCCGCCCCATTGCCATGCCTGCATGCAAGGACGACTACAAATTGAAGTAGTTAAGATTGCAATGGCTTTTTTTAAATCGTCCAATGAAATGCCACCATTTGTTGTACTATGAGCGATGAATGCGGCAGTCGGTCTCAGTTTAATTTACAATCTGCATGCCATCACGCAGCAGACTGTACCACTTTAGGACCTACGTGTCTACCTCTACTTTTTCTCCTGGGGTAAATTGTGGATCTTTTTCTCATAAAGCAGAACTGCGCAAATTCTCACCATTAGGTATTCATTTATGTTTCTTCTTCTAAGTGCCCGTTTGGTTCAGCTTTGAATATAATTGATTCTGAGAGAATTGATTCTGATAGAATTGATTCTGACAGAATTGATTCTGAGAGAATTGATTTATGTTTGGATACAATTATGTAGAATTGATTAAACAAAATGATTTATGTTTGGATGCAATTATGTAGAATTGCTTTTGAATGTATAATTACTAAAATATACATAGCTAAAGGAGAATTGATAAAGAATGAGAATTGATAAAGGGCAATAAAGTAAAATAAAGTGTTGTAATAATAAAATATACAAACCTATACACGTTGTTCAAGGAGAATTGATTCTAGAAAAGCTAGAAGCTAGGATTTATAGCTTCATGGAGAATTGCTTTTGGAGGACAAAAGCAATTCTGAAAAGCTGAACCAAACACGTTGTTTTTGGCTAGAATTGCTTTTGGCACTGTAGAGAATTGATTTTGGGCTAGAATTGCTTCTCAGAAGTGGAACCAAACAGGCCCTAAATGAATGACTAAGACTTCACTAAAAATGTCCATAACTCGCACTTTACTTCAAATGACAAATATTGAAATTATTAGATCAAAAGTTGTGATCGGGATCCAAACCCGAATTCTTTTACTTATATGTAAGAACAGAGTGTCAACTCAAAAAAGAACACTTTGTAAATATATACTCAAAAAATTTAAATTATCAAATACTCCACCTATCCTTAGTTATAAACACTAATTATTTAGAGAAGAAAAAAAGTCCTTAAAACAATTATCTTTCAATTTACTGCATGCATTTACTTAATTTTTCAAAGGATAACCTTGGTTAATACTACTAGTACTTTGCTTTAGAATTAGAAAAGTCAATTGTAAATAGTCACATTTAATTGACTTAATAGGGTTAGAAACTAAAGGGCATGAGGAAGGAACCAATGTTATATGCACAAGAAGACTTACATGTTATTCCGCAATGCGCACGAGCCTCTTTTCCCCATATCGGCGTCTAACTTATTTTCCTTCAAGCATAAATTAGAAATTCTAGTGATTAGAAATTCGGATCCACAAAAATCTTAAAATGAAATGCACAAACACAAGAACCATTGAAAAATAATGTTTTAGACTTCAAGTGGCAAATACTACATAGTGAGTGAGTTAACAAACCTTTCAACAGAAAAAAAAAGTTGCATAGTGAGTTCACAAAAAAATAGTCAACCATTTATAATTACATAAATGCATAAAAATTCCAAAATTTGCACACCTTTCTACGTGTTTTCCCTTGTATTCCGCCGTCTATTTTCTTCTTTTTTTTTTTTGTAATTGCACTACCTCACTTGACTGTAGCAAGCTTTAGGGTGTAAGTGGTTCGGCCAAAACCGATGAAACTGAAAATCCAACCGAACCAAACCGAAAAAGTATCCGACCTTGTTTGTTTCGGTTCAAAACCGAACCAAACCAACCTAAAGCAATGTAGTTTGGTTCGATTCTCAGTTTTTTATTTTGAAATCCGATGAACCGAACAGATGCTAACCTCACTCTCCATTTTAGTAATATTATCCCTCCTCACAAACACTTATGATTAAGCTCAAAGTTAAAGGCCAACATAAAATACTCCGTAATTCATTCACTTTCTCCCACCATCATCTCATCTCATCACTCACACTCTATTGTGTTTCTACTAAAAAAGAACACTAGCCACTAGTCACACCTAACTCATCGTTCCTCACCGCCGCTAGGATCGTCCATCTCTTGTTAGTTTTTTCATGTTAGTTATACAAAGTATTTTGAAAAATGGAGAACATGGAAAACAAAGCTCTATGAAATATTTGAGTATGTTGTATGCATGAAATACAAATTTGTGAAAATATGAATTTTTTAATTGTATTTTTAAACAAACCGATCAACAGAATCAATCCAAACCAAACCAAACCGACTAGTTTGGTTCGGTTTCGTTTTTGAAAAACAAAAAAAACGAACTAAACCGAATCGATAAAGATTTCATTGGTTCGAACAATTTTTTGACCAAAAACTGATCCAAACCGAACCGTTACTCCCCTAGCTAGCTTGCATGTAAATGTCTATCTTAATAATCATATAGATACACAAGATTTTTTTTTTTAGGTAATATAGATACAAAAGATGATGTTGTCACCTTTAAAATATTGCATATTGTTGGTCGTCTTGCTAATGAGAACTTAAATATGACATTTAATGTTTTTTTTACGGAAATGTCAATTTAATTTTAGCATAAATAATTAATGAACCTCATATAAATTTGGTTGAAATTGACTCACAATTTGGTGATGAAGGTTTGTTAAAAATTGTGCCGCGATAGCAATCATGTGCGATTTAGGTTCTGAGATATTGACTTCGTTCGTAAAAAATTGTGTCATGATCAGAAGGAATAGTGGCACGAATGTGGATAAGGCTGACAACAATATTGTGCACGAGTTGAAGATCGTGACGCGATCCTCACAAATCGTGGTGCGATTTTGCCTGGGTTTGAGTATTATAAAAGCTTTTATTCATCGACTTTTATAGAGGCTTCAAGAGAGAGAATTTTGTCAAAACAAATGAGGGAACTTAGAGGTTAACAGTTGAGTTTCTTTGGGTGGGATGCTCGGGTGGGAATACACTTCACAAACACCTTGGATAATGAGATTTCATTAGAGGAAGGTGGAAAAGCTATCTCTCTTGTTTTTCTCATCATAGGATCCGTTGTGTTCTTCGTGAGATTGTGTTATAATTTCTTGTATCCTCTATGTAACACTCACTATATCGTAGTGGATTGAAGAGATGTTCTCTCTCCCAAATGTATGACATATTGGTCTGATCTAAGTAAAAATATATTGATGTGTTGGTTTTCTCTAATATTGGTCTTTTTATCTTTCCATTGGTTATGCTTGTGGTTTTCTTCACACTTAGATCTAGGTATGTTGTTGTTGATACTTGAAGCTACTTTAATTTTGACTACTACATCCTTTCGCTCCACATATCTAAGTTTATGGGTGTGATTTTAAATTTTGAATCTACAAAAAAATTCCATTTTGTATTTATATAAGTTTGTAAGTAGTGATGACTACCTTTATTATGTTTAATGAGCAACGAATCCATAAATTTGAAGTAGTGGGGGAAACTAATTGGAAAACAAATTGGAGAATTTTTTTTTAAAATATTTAAATAGTACATCAACTAAAATGTCTTTACCCATATATGAAAACATAACATGCAAGGCGATGGATAACGGTATTGATAAAAATAAAAAATTTATAAGAAAAATTTATTAATGGAAGTATAAACGGTATTGCCCTTACAAAATACCCTTATACGTGTAACAAAAAAATGGTATCCTCTTTTAAAAAAAAAAAACACACCCTTAGATGCGTTGTTGGCATGCTAAAGGATTTTGCCACCAATCAACTAAGACTAAGACATAATAAACTAAGACATACTAGTAATAAACTTTATATATTATTTTGTTGGTTCGAAGTAGTAAAATTAACAAAATATATATAAACAACTCTCTTTCAAATGAAATCGTTCACAGTCTATCACTTTTTCATGCATGCAATTACTGAATCAAATATTTGGAAATTGATTCAAATCACCTGATAAAAACAGACAAACATAAACAACTTCTAACAAAGTCTCATAATTAATTAAGGTTCGAAATTCAAGAAGTCCAAAATATTTCAAAAACAAAATATCACCAAGCCACACTTAGAGAACCACAAAGATTCACAGAACATGCAAGTTCATAATTTATTAATGAAGGATATATATTATCCCTTCTACATAGAAGAACCGTCTGGTTTAAGAAGAACTGCTCCAAGACCAATTTCATTTGAAGGTATGAAGTTGTTCACATTTTCGAACAATAAGGCCTCTTCTGGGGATGACTCATCTGGTATCTCATGATTTTTCAACTCATCAATGAGTTCTTGTCGAAACTTCTCCATCTTCTGATTGATAATCCTCAAACTACGCCTCTTTGGAGAGACCGTAGACTTGCATGAATATGAATCTTTTTCATCTAAGTAAAATTTTTTCTAATTATTAACAGTTTAAGATAAATATTCACGCACGCCCACCCTCGCAAAAGTAGTATATAGCATTGTAAAGAAAAGAGTGAAAATGGCTAGTACTAGTATAAACACATACCATTATCTGAATCAGAAACATCAATGGTTGATGAACTTTCTTTGAGACTGTTGTTGCTACTGTTGCCACTGTTCGTAACAAGTTCTTTTGGAAAACAACGTTTGAGAGGATGATCTTCAAGATTTCCCCAGTTTTGGTATCTTAGTCCACATGCATTGCATAAAACTGGCTTCTCTTCTGGTCCCTGGCGCCATGCTGGAGTTGCTGGAAAAATCAATCAAAAAACAAAGAATTGTTCTCTTGCAGTATTATTATTCTTATAAAGGAGTATTAATCACATATACCTAGCTATATTTATTCATATATAATAGTAGTACACCTTAATTAATTCAAGTGATTTAATATAAGCCTTTTTATTGATTGTACATATTAGAGTGACTGTGGCCACGGTCTTAATTTTCAAGATCTGTGTTATGAAATTAAACAGTAGAAAATTAATGAGTTACAATAAATTATTGCATTGCCTTTTAAATTTTGACCAATTAAATAATGTCTTTAATTTTTTTAATTTATATACTTAATTATACTTCCCTCAAAAAAAAACTTAATTATACTATATTTTTATGAGAATTAATTATAATAGTTCCTCTCCGACATTTAGTAAATGTATTATTTTGATCCTTCAATTTTTTATGTGAGTATATGTCTCACGATTGTGATAAGAACGGCTAGTAGGGCGCTAACTAATTTGCACTACAACAATAATTTTGATGCATCGGACGGATCATAGAAACTATTTAGTAATTGGTAATTGGTAATTTTTTAAAAAAAAAAATTGGTTGGTTTATGATCTCTCGAATAGGACTAAAGTTGTCTTCATGGTATAATAGTGTTTGACAAAATTTGAGTGCGAGAAGTTATTTGCAGAATGATGTGACTTAATCGTATCTACTATATTTGTGGTTGCACTATACTCCCTCCCGAAGAATGAAATATAAGTAAAAATGCATATTTACGTTTCAAGGTCTTTTTCTATATGACTATAATATCCATGTATTAGCGACAATAAACATTATATTAGTAAAAACAATAAACAATATATATTCACTTTCTTTCTCATTGAAAGATGGATAACTCAATTAATTTGAGTAAAAAATTAATGAGTTGGAGGATACAAATTCAATCCCTGACAAAGGGGAAATATAATAACATTTTTTAAATTGATTGAGATATTATTTGTCTGAATAAGGAGTTTGAAGGTTTGGGCTCAGAAGAATGAATGAGTAATATGGCTCTTTTAGAGAAATGGTGTTGGAGGATGTTGGTAGATAAAGAGGAGTCGTTGTATAAAGTGTTGAGAGAGAAATATGGTGAGAGGGGGCTCTTGAAAGAGGTAGGTAGATGAGTCCGTGTGGTGGAAGGAGTTGGTGTGGGTCCGTAATGGTATTGGGTTTGGAGAAGAAAGGTGGTTTAAGGAAAATTTAAGGAGGTGGTGGGTGATGGGGTTGATACTTATTTTTTTGTCAGATCCTCTGTAAAGGGGTGTTTCTCTCAAGGACCAGTTTAGGAGGTTGTTTTCGTTGAGGTGGGAAGAGGGAGCCGATGTTGGGAGTTGGAGGCGTAGGTTGTTTGCGTGGGAGAAGGAGTTGGTAAGGGAGTGTAAGACTTTATTTAACAATGCTACTTTTCAGTTTAATAGTGGTGCTCATTGGTCGTAGAATCTAGAATTGATTGTTGGCTATTCTGTTAGTGATACTTATCAGTTGCTAGTTAATTTGGTTCCCCATTCTCATTCACGTGTTTTAGATCTTATTTGGTATAAGGACATTTCTTTGAAGATATTTATTTTTGCTTGGCGTCTTCTCATAAATCGACTTCTTACAATGAATAATTTATTTAGACTAGACATTCTTAATCAAGACTCTCACCTTTGTATGAGTGGGTGTGGTGTTACAAAATCGGCTAATTACTTGTTCTTGGATTGTAAACTCTTCGACGGTGTTTGGTAGCGTGTTCGACGGTGGATTGATTTCTCTTCAGTTGATACGTCAAGTTTTTCTGACCATTTTATGTTGTTTGGTTTTGTATCAGGTGGTTCTAGAATGTGACGATCCCTTATGTATGTTATTTGCTTTTCTTGTGTCTGGATAATTTGGAAACAGCGTAGTAATAAGATTTTTAGCCAAAAGGATGACTCTATTCATAATCGTGTGGATAAAGTAAATATTTTATCCTACTGATGGTTGAAGCAAATACATTAATTTTGTTTTTGGTTATCATGGATGGTGGCTGAACTAGTTCTTCTGTTTGGGCATTGGTTAATAACTCTTTTATTTTTTCATATGTTGGTTGGATTGTACTCCTTTTATTCTCGTGTTCCTTTTTAGTACTTCTTGTGCTATGAGAAATGTTTATTATTGTTTACATATTCCATTTTGCCTTGTTAATTAAATTATCATCCAATCACAACTATTAAATTTGACACATTATGTTCGAAAGTTTTTTAAATGAATTCAGTGTGAAGGGGAGATAGATTAATAATGAGTGGGAGACATGGGGAGAAGAGTCGTAGAACAAGAACAATGAGGGTAACACTTGGGTGCCATTGGCTTTTTGGACCATTGGTACCATTGTCTCTATCTCTCTCTTAACCACTCATTATCTCTCATCTAAATAGTTTATTTTAACAATGCATTCATCATTCTCTCCCATTTAAAAGAACCAATGTCACCAATGAGACCAAAGGTATATGACACCCAAGTATTTCCCGAACGTGAAAGCTACCAAAGAAGTTTGATAAAATAACAATCATAACGAGGGCTTGTGGGAAAGCTCATGATGAAAAGACAAAAACAATTTTTTCTTCATCCATATTTTTATATGTGAATAAAAAGTAAAATTTCCAAAATAATAATAATAATAATAATAATAATAATAATAATAATAATAATAATAATAATAATTGTTGTTGTTGTTGTTGCGTGTCATTTTATATTAGATAAACAATGTCTTAATGTTGCTCTATTTTTTTTTCTGTACAACCACTTTATTATTATTATTAATTGAATTAGAATTTAAGTTATCATAGGAATATTATTTTTTATAATCGGGGATCGCTATCATATCAAATTAGATTAATCTCAAACGTGAAAAAAAAAATTGAGAGAAAAAAAATGAAGAGATCTATTTCCTTGTCACATTATGGTTGGAAACGTTATGCGACATTTTCGTCACAATGTCACATAAGTGGAATCTCATAATGATCACACTCGTTAATATGTTTTGTTGACTTTTTTCCATGTTTTTTTAATAAAAAAATTAGGAAAGGGTAGATTATTTTTTATAAGGGTGGTTGTACTGATATAGGAATTCTACAGAAGTCCTTTGACCAAATTTTTGTTTTTTCTTTGTTTTAATATACTTTTATCTTTTTAATTAATAGTAAAATTATTTTATGCCAACTTTTTTTGTTCAAACTTTAATTAAAAATTCCATCGAGTCAAAAATTAATACAGTGCATTTAATTCAGTCAAATGGAAAAGAAAAAAAAAAAACTCAAGAGCTTGATGAAGGAGCTAGACTTACACTTTGCTCCGCAATGGTTGCATGGACCACGTTTCTTCATATCTGTGTCAATCCTTTTCTCGGACTAGCTGGGAATAAGAAATTTTATTGATAAAGGAATCAGTTTACAAAAACCTTCAAATATGAAGAATACAACCACAAGCACTCAAAAACTATATATAAAATCATATAGAACCCCTCAAAAAAATAAAATCATATAGAAAGGGTTCCAAAAGTTGCAGGTATACATAGAGAGGGTTATTATGTAAACACAAAAATTGAGAGGGTTATGAAAAATAAAACTCGGATACAAGAAAAAAATAGTATTCAACCATTAATCATCAATAATTATATAAATGTAGAAATAATTCCATAACTTTCATACCTTCTTGCTTGTGTTTTTCTTACGAGGTTTTCTCAATTCGTCACTTAGCTTCTTCTCCGTCTCTCTCCTTTTGTTTTTCGTTAACTAAATGAGTTGAACATAAGTTATATATAGTTCGATTTGTTTTATTAATGACTTGACTCAATTATATATTTAATAATATTTAAATATTATACTAATTTAAAATATTTATATATATAATACTTAATTTTTTTTACATAAACTATAGGGTTAAATAAGTAATTAATTGTCCTTCTAAATATTCCAATATTTGATTTTAATCCCCCGAAAATATTTCTTAGGCTTTTGATCCCTTAAAAAAAATTATCCATGACATTAATCCCTATTTTTTAGTCAACTCATGTCTAACCTTCATATTTTTTAATGAAATTTTCATAAATGGATAGAAAATTGTGACAATATTTTCCAATTTTTTTATTTTTTATTTTAACAAAATATGAATTTAATATGAATTTTTTAACACTAAAAACATACAAATTAATATCTAATTCATGTTTTGTTAATAAAATTCTAATTTTTTTTTGTGTGGAAAATATTGTCTTAATTTCTACCCATTTTGGATATATATTGTCGAGGGGGACTAGCAGAAGCCACAATATCACACAGCTTTTCATAATCATTTAAGTTTGATAGTCTCAAATAGTTGATAGACCTTAAGAGTTAAGATTGCCCTAAATTATCTTTTATGTCCGTTCTCAAACACTTTCAATGATCTTTGAAGTAGTTAAGATACTCATAGTTGATATTGCCAATTTTTTTACTACCTCCGTCCCTAATTATAGGACCCTTTTGAAAAAATAACGGGAATTAAGATAGTGGATATTTGTATTAAATATGTTTGTAATTACTATTGTTTTTACAATTTTATCCTTTAAGAGAGAGAGTTGGTTTATGTTTTCAACATGTTATTTATTGCTGATGGAAGAAAAAGATGTATAATAAATAGGGGCATGTATGTAAAGAAATAATTAATGTAGTTGGAAATAGCAAAAGGGTCTTATAAAAAGGGACACAATTTTTTCTCAAAAGGGTCTTATAATTAGGGACGGAGGTAGTAGTTTTTTATTTCCACTCACTATTATGGGTAAAACCCTAGACCAATTTGTGCTCAAGAACGAGAAACTAGATGAAGTTTGACTACATATTGTTCTATCATCAAAGGTCAAACTCAGGTATAAGTCAGTTCTATCCTTTTAATAGTCCTTGTACCTTCGGAGTAACTATTTGCGTCTAACCTCGGTTAAAGAATGTCAATTAAAGGATATACAAATAAATTCCCGGTAACTTTAGGGAAATAAAATTACTAATTAACGTTTTTGAATTCTTTGAACAAATCAAAATGAAATATATTAACAAGTAAAAATTCCTACCCAACACAAAGAGTGTCATGACTCATGATAAAAATAAGAGTACAAACAATCAATTAAAAAACGAAAACAATCAATAAAAAAACCGACAAAAGTAACAAGTTAAGTGGCGAAACTCAAATGTATAATAGGATTAACCATCAATGATGAAAATCAAAAGTTAAGTTTACAATTTTTGCCTTCAACCACCAAAATTTCATGAATTTAATATTTTTGTTTCTAGTATCATCATCATTATTATTATTATTATTATTATTATTATTATTATTATTATTATTATTATTATTATTATTATTATTATTATTATTATTATTATTATTATTATTATTATTATTATTATTATTTCTTTGAATATAACTAGCAACAAACCCGTGCTAAGCACGGGCCAGTGCTCCGCACGGGTTAATTCAAATATGCTTGTTGTTTATTTAGTTAGTTCTTAAAACTTGAATTTTGATATCGTGATGTGATAGGCCAAACCGCAAGTGCACGGTCTATCGAATTAATAGTAGTAAGAAAGAGTATCGTTCCGCTAGGGAGTTGTGAATTCAATTAACTTTTAGAGAATGATTAGAAGAGAAGAAAGATTATAAAATAGTAGGTTAATTGCTGAAGGTAAATAACAATAATAATAAAAGAGCATTGGGATCATTGGTTCGTCATAATAACAAACCCTTCACTAGACAAAACTTTAACTTCTAATTTCATGGTTTACACCTTATTTTCTAAAGACCAGTTTCCCTTAGCCCCACACCTTTCCGATGAAAGTCCGGTGAGAGTTTACTCCTAGTAACCAAGCCTATTTCGCTGACTTGATTTCTAGAAGATGCTTATAAGGATTGAAACTACTTGTGTCTCAATAATTGCAAAGACTATTTCGCTGCCTTTGCAATTATTGTCTAGATTCACTTGTTCCAACATCAAAGCTCGGCTCTCGCTTTATGAATTGATGTTTGGGATGATGGATTAACAATTATCAAACCCTCCACTTTCGCTTCTACAGTTTGATAATTGTTAATTCATGTTATAACGGTGAATCTAAATTAGAAATTACGATTACATAAAATTAGGGTTAAAACTTGGTTCGATTAGGATTATGTCATTAGACTTATCCAATAATCCCAAGACAAGAGAAATCTACTCGCTAACGTTCATCGTAGACATGGGGGAAGAAGAGAGAAAACAATAAAAGAACAATAATATAAAAGTGAACTTTTATTCCAAGAACAAAAGATGAATATTTATGATGGAGAGCTACTCTATTTATAGTTTTACAATTGACTTAAAATCTAAGCAACTATAAGGGCTAATCAGTAAAACTACAACAGAGTAACTTGGGCCCGAAGAAAAAGCAGCAAAAGAGCATCTGGAGGGTGGCACGGCCGTGCCAAGCTTCTGACTTGGTGGAGACATATTTTTGTCCCGTATCTTCGTATTTTCGCACTGTATTTGCTCCAGTCCTCTTTCTTTTGCTCCAAGACACCTTCCATCATATATTCTTTCCTGAAATAAAATAAAATGCAATTTAAAGTAAAATATTCAAAAAAGAAATAAAACTAAAATAAAATAAAACTAAATCTAAATAAAACGGTATTAAATAAAGCATTAAAATAGACTAATATATGACTCATCATGATGACGGTCGATCCATTAGTTATTCTACACATATGTTCACTTTTCATTTTTTGTAACTTGGTTTCGCGCTCATATATGATGAGTTCACTGGGTTGCACCCGTGATTAGTGAGTTTTTTTTTTTAGGGTTGATCAATCTTTTGAAAGTTACTCTCTCTCTCTCTCAACTAAATTGGATCTTTTGTTACAAAAGATACAAAAGGGTAAATATATGTTGATGTATCAAAATATTAACATAGGACAAACTTGTATTTTTACATGTCATTAACATTCATAATTAGATAATAAGATAATAGATTGTAAATTGTTTTTTTAAAGAGATTGTAAATTGTTTTTAACTCTTTAGATATTTAGAAGTTGAATTATAGGAGAATTTGTTTTTATTGAGATTAAGATTAAGTTTGTTTGGGGCTTTGGCCCTCTTTGTTCACCAAAAAAAAAAAAAGATTAAGTTTGTTTGTTCTTTAAAAAAATATTAAGTTAGTGTTGTTTTATGATTTATTGAGAGAGTTTGTTTTAATTTGTTTTTAAGGGAGAAAAAATAGGGGGAGATTGAAGCAAAAGACACAAAAGGATACAATTTTGATGACGTGTCAAAAAATTAAGAAGGGGTAAGATTATATTTTTAGTAGACATTAAGTTTCATATATAGAGAATAGATAGATAGAAGTCAACAAGTTATTATTCTCATTTCATGAATGCCATAATATTTTGAATGTATTTACTGTTTTTTTTTTTTTTTAGATTTATACTACTATAATATAGTATTTTTTGTCTGGTAAGTGGTTTTTTTTTTTTTTTATTTCTAGTTCATACGCCGACTATTCCAAATCTTTAATATATAGTTTCAACATTATTTATTGATCCAAAATACTGAATGTGTTTTAAAAATCTTAAAAGACATGATTCAAATCTCTCATGAGCATGGTTATTCAAATTATAATTTACACTGGTACGCTTAAGAGTGCACTTCAAGTGTTGACACAATTGTAAGAGTTTAGTACTGTAACATTAAGGTACTGGTTTAAAATTTTGTTGAAGAAAAAAAAATCCCTTTGCAAATTTCTTTTTTATGAAAATAATACGCTTAGAGTATTTAATTACTTTTTCTAATGGAATGCAGTAATAAAAATTTGGAGTTAGGTCAAAATTTAAATAAAAAGTGACCAATTAAATAAACTAGAAGGAGATGAATACAACCAAAACTAGACAACTGAACCACCAAGGTCTAATAAGTAGGATGAGAGTGTCGACCCAAGAAATAACACCTTGTATTCAAAAATCTTAAATTTCAAATACTCCACCCGTCTCTGATGAAGAGAAAAAATTTGTCCTTAAATACAAGACAAGCATCTTTCAATTTACTACATGCATTTACCTAATTTTTCAGAAGATAATTTACCTAATTTTTCAGAAGATAACCCTGATTAATGCTAATGCTACTACTTTACATTTAATTGACTAAAGGGCATGAAGAAGGAACTTAATCAAACCAATGTTCCAAGGAGACTTACATGTTATTCCGCAATGCAAGCACGAGCCTCTTTTCCCCATATCGGCGTTTAACTTATTTTCCTTCAAGCATAAATTAGAAATTCTAGTAATTACAAATTCGGATATTCCACAAAAATCTTAAAATGAAATGCACAAACACAAGAACCAAATGAAAAATAATGTTTTAGAACTCAAGTGGCAAATCCATAGTGAGTGAGTTAACAAACCTTTCAACAGAAAAACTGTTACACAGTGAGTTCACAAAAAAAAAAAATAGTCAACCATTTATAATTACATAAATGCATAAAAATTCAAAAAATTTCATACCTTTCTGCGTGTTTTCCCTTGTATTCCGCCGCACTCTTCTCTTCTTTTTTGTAATTGCACTACCTCACTTGAATGTAGCTAGCTTGCATGTATAATACTGTGCAAATGTCTATTTGAATAATCATATAGATACAAAAGTTTTTGTTGTCACCTTTGAAATATGGCATTATGTTGGTCGTCTTGCTATTGAGAACTTAAATATGTATTTAATGTTTTTTTGACGGTAATGTCAATTTAATGTTAGCATAATTAATTAAGGAACCTCATATAAATTGAAATTGACTCACAATTTGGTGATGAAGTTCGATAGAAAACGCGACACGATTAGTATCAATCGTTGCGTAATTTGAGTGTTGAGAGATTGGTTTGGTTCGTCAAAAAACTTGTCATGATTGGAAGGAATAGTGGCGCGATTGTGGATAAGGATGGCAACAATATTGGTTGCGAGTTGAAGAACGTGACGCAATCCTGGCAAATCCTGGTGCGCTTTTGCATGGATTTGTGAACTATAAAAACTGTCTTTCATCGATTTTTAGAAGGCTTCAAGAGATATAATTTTGTCAAAACAAATGAGGAAGCTTAGAGTCTAAGGGTTGAGTGTCTTTGGATGAGATTCTTGGGTTGGAACACACTTCACAAACACCTTGAATAATGTGATTTTATTAGAGGAAGGATCAGAACGTTTTCTCTCTTGTTTTTCTCTTAGGATTTATAATGGGTTTGAGTGACTTGAAAAATGAGTACAAATTAGCTAGGTTTGTTCTTTGTGACCTTAAGATCTAATTTCTTGTAACCTCTTTGTATCACTTACTTTCATAGTAGATTGAAGAGTTGCTCACTCTCCCAGTTATGTTGTACGACATATTGGTCCTAAATGGGTTAACAAATATTGGTGTGTTGGTTTTCTCTAATATTGGTCTCTTATCTTTGTTGCTTTGGTTATGTTTGTGGTTTTCTTCACACTTATCTAGGTATAATGTTGTTACTTGAAGCTACTTTGATATTGATCACTACTTTCTTTTACTCCACATATCTAGTTTATGAGTGTGATTTTAAGTTTTGAATTCATAACAAATTCCATTTTGCATTTATAATGGTTTGTACGGTAGTGATGACCACATTTATTACGTTTAACCAGTAACGGATCCAGAAATTTTGTAGTGGGGGACACATATAGAAATTTTGTATTGTAGTGATGACTATATATAAACCTATTTGGGTTGGTCTGATGGTGTTTCCTTAAGATCTTGGAGTGTGCTCTTCATCAATGTCTCAGGTTCGATTCTAACGTACTCTCTTTGATTGTTTAAAATCGACATGTGTCTCATGTATATTTAGTGGGATACATGTGAGTTTTTTCCACAAGAAAAGCGTTGACAAGTGTGTTGCTAAAAAATTTCAATTATCAACTTAGACATAAAATATCACTCTCTCTTCAACTTAATCTCTAAAATATAAATATAAAAATAATTTCCTTTTTTTTTTTATGAAAATAAACTTATCTCATATCATTAATCAAATGAGAAGTAATACATGTAGGTATCAAATCAAACACTTGAGGATAAACCCTATATGCAGGCATCAAATGAGACGATTATTGTGAAAATATTTATTGGCCACTAGATAATAATAATTTGAGGATAAATCCTTACATTTTCTTTTACATAGTGGCGGTTGGAAAACTTAAAGACGAGGAATTAGGGAGCCATAGTAAAGTCACTAAATTGGTCACTACTAGAAACATTGAAACGATGTTGAATATTAGAGGTGAAAAAATAAAATTGGTCACTAAATTTAGGGTGGCACTTTGGTGCCATTAATGACATCATGCCATTAGATCTCCACCACACACACATCACACACACACATCCACAATGTTTGGATGCCATCAATGGTCAGGATATAATGGCACGGTGCCATTAATGGCACCCAAGTATTTCCCCTAAATTTATGGTCTCTAACACTAGGTAATTTGTGTCAAAAAAAGTACATCGCGATAGTAGTAAAGATCGATAAAATTAGTCACTCTTTCAACGTTTGCTACTGGTGTGTTTTAAGGTGATGGATAACCATGTAAACAAATAAAAAAAATCATTTTAAAAGTTTCTTCCATTTTGTCGTGATCCAGATAAGAAGAGAACTATTTCTCTTTCCCTCCTGAACCCTTTCTCATATCCCTTCCCATATTTTGAACCAATTACATATTGAATTATCCAACCCTATTTGAACCAAAAAATGGCTTTGTTTCCATTCCTTTATTCCCTCTATGCTACTGGCTAGCCATATTTGATAACAATAAAAAGTTTATTAGAAAAATGTATTAATGGAAGTACGTATAACTGATATTTAATCCCTTACAAAGGTACCCTTAGATGTGTAACAAAAAAAAAAGGTACCCTGAGATGCATTGTAGGAATGCTAAAGGATTTTGCCACCAATCAACCCAAACTAAGACATAATAAACTTTATATGTTATATCCCTGGTTCCACACATGAAGAAGTAGTAGAGCCAACAACATATATTAAAACAATTTAAACAAGATATATCAAAACAATTCTCTTTCAAATGAAATCGTTCTCCATCTATCACTTTTTCATGCATGCAATTACTGAATCAAATATTTGAAAATTGATTCAAATCACCTGATAAAACAAAAGACGGACAAAAGCAACTTCTAACAAAGTCTCATAATTAATTAAGGTTCGAAATTCAAGAGGTCCAAAATATATCAAAAACAAAATATCTCCAAGCAACACTAGGAGAACCACAAAGATTCACAAAACATGCAAGTTCATAATTTATTAATGAAGGATATATTATCCCTTCTACATAGAAGAACTGTCTGGTTTAAGAAGAACCGCTCCAAGGCCAATTTCATTTGAAGGTATGAAGTTGTTCACATTTTCAAACAATAAGGCCTCTTCTGGAGATGACTCATCTGGTATCTCGTGATTTTTCAACTCATCGAGAAGTTCTTGTTGAAACTTCTCCATCGGTGTCATCTTCTGATTGATAATTCTCAAACTACGTCTCTTTGGAGAGACTGCAGACTTGCATGAATCTGAATCTTTTTCATCTGAGTAAAAATTCTCTTATTTATTGACAATTTAAAAGAAGTATTCACGCACGCCCACCCTCACAAAAGTAGTATATATCATTGTAAAGAAAGGCTAAAGTGCAACTTTGGCCCCTTATCTTTCAAAAAGTTGCGATTTTGGCCCCCTAACTTTGAAAACTACAATTTTGGCCCCCTAACTTTGAAAACTGCTGAGAAGGCGACACGTGTCCAAAAAAGGGGCCATTTTGAAAAGATAAGGGGCCATAATCGCAACATTTTAAAAAGATAAGGGGTCAATAGACATATTTCCCTTAAGTTCGGGGGTTAAAAGAGCATATTTCCCTAAACATGGGGGACCAAAATTGTAGTTTTCATACTTAGGGGGCCAAAATCGCAATTTTTTGAAAGATAGGGGGCCAAAGTTGCACTTTAGCCGTAAAGAAAAGAGTGAAAATGGCTAGTACTAGTATAAACACATACCATTATCTGAATCAGAAACATCAATGGTTGATGAACTTTCTTTGAGACTGTTGTTGCTACTGTTGCCACTGTTCGTAACAAGTGCTTTTGGAAAACAACGTTTGAGAGAATGGTCTTTGAGGTTTCCCCAGTTTTGGTATCTTAGTCCACATGCATTGCATAAAACTGGCTTGTCTTCTGGTCCCTGGCGCCATGCTGGAGTTGCTGGTGATGAATCCATGTTAATCACCGATTCAAAATAATTTGTAAGAAAATGTTGGAAAAATCAATCACATACCTAGCTATAATTATTCATATATAATACACCTTAATTAATTCAAATGATTTAATAGAAGCCTTTTTAATGATCGTACATATTAGAGTGACTATGGCCACGGTCTTAATTTTCAAGATCTGTGTTATGAAATTAAACAGCAGAAAATTAATGAGTTAAAATAAATTATTGTATTGCCTTTTAAATTTTGACCAATTAAATATAGTCTTTAATATATTTAATTTATATACTTAATTATACTATATTTTTATGAGAATTAATTATATTAGTTCCTCTGCTACATTTAGTAAATGTATTAATTTTGATCCTTCAATTTTTTTATGCGAGTATGTCTCACGATTGTGATAAGAACGGCTAGTAGGGCGCTAATTAATTTGCACTACAACAATAACTTTGATGCATTGCATTTGCATCATAGAAACAGGGTGATTTTTTCAACAACAAAATAAATTGGTTGGTTTATGATCTCTCGAATGATTTGAGTTAATCCTATAGGTCCGTACGTATCTACTATATTTATGGTTGCACAATACTCTCACCTGAAGAATGAAATATAAGTAAAAATGCATATTTACGTTTATTATTTGTAAGGTTAGGCTTATTTTTAGGTTATGATTATGGAGTTTCTACGGTCTTTTTGTATATGAATGCAATATCCCATGTATTAGCAACAATAAACAATATATTAGTAAAAACAATAAACAATATACATTCAGTTTAATTTCTTTCTAATTGGAAGATGGGTAACTCAACTTGTTTGAGTTAAAAATTAGTGAGTAGGAGGATACAAATTCAAACAATAAACAATATATATTCAGTTTCTTTCTCACTAGGTGGATCTTGAAAGAGATAGGTAAATGAGTACGTGCTGGTGGAAGGAGTTCGTGGAAGGAGGTAGATTATCAAATTAGATTAATCTCAAAAGTGGGGAGGGGGGGAGGGGAGGGAGGAAGGGAGAGGGAGAGGGAGAGAGAGTGAGAGAGTCCTGCCATAATGTCACACAAGTGGAATCTCATAAGGATCACACTCGTTAATGTGTTTTGTTTGTCTCTTACTTTTTTTTTGTTTTTTTAATAAAAAAAATTAGGAAAGGGTAAATTATTTTTTATAAGGGTGGTTGTACTGATGGTAATTTTACAAAAGTCTCTTATGAGATTTAAATCATGTTCCTGGACACTTTTTTTTTAGGTTAGGCCTTTGACCAAATTTTTGTTTTTTATTTATTTTAATATACTTTTATCTTTTTAATTAATGGTAATATTATTTTATGCCAACTTTTTCTGTTCAAACTTTAATTAAAAATTCCATCTAGTCAAAAATTAATACAATGCATTTAATTCAGTCAAATGAAGAAGAAAAAAAAACCAAATATCATTTGCAATCCTTTAAGTTACATGATTATAACAAGTTAGTCCTTTAAGTTTTTTTAGTTACATATTGGTCCTTTGAGTCATAAAATATTTGCACCATTATCCTCATTTCATCAACTCAAACAAAAAGTGTTTTGTGGATGTTTAATGTTAAGTTGGTTTATCCAAATTCATTGCTCTCAAAACTAGAGTTCATATGTGTGTTATTCGATCTTGATTCAAAACAAAATTGACTGATTATTTTATTTATAATGTTGTTGATCAAATATTTATCTATAAAATTAGGTTTGAAATTCAAAAACAAGAAGAAGAAAATGTGTTTAAGTAATCATGTTTGACGTCATAATCACTTTTGGACCTACCATCTTAATGTTAAATGGTCTATTAGCACTTTTTAACGATATTGGCTGAAAAGAGGGATGACAGTGTAAATATTCTATGACGTGAAAGACCAAATTGTAACAAGAAATAACTTAAAGCACCAATTGGTAACCAAAAAAACTTAAAGGGCTAACATATTATAAACATATAACTTAAAAGGACCACGAGAGGTATTTTGTAAAAAAAAAAAAAAAAAAAAAAACTCAAGAGCTTTGATGAAGGAGCTAGACTTACACTTTGTTCCGCAGTGGTTGCATGGACCACGTTTCTTCATATCTGTGTCAATCCTTTTCTCGGACTAGCTAGGAATATGAAATTTTATGGATAAAAGAATCAGTTTACAAAAACCTTCAAATATGAAGAATACAACCACAAGACACTCAAAAACTATATATAAAATCATATAGAAAAGGTTCCAAAAGTTGCAGGTATACATAGAGAGGGTTATTATGTTTTTTTTTTTTTGAAGAAATAGAGAGGGTTATTATGTAGCACACAAAAAAAATTGAGAGGGTTACGAAAAATAAAACTAGGATACAAGAAAAAAAAATTATTCAACCATTAATCATCAATAATTATATAAATGTATCTTTCAAAAAATAATTATATAAATGTAGAAAAATTCCATAACATTCATACCTTCCTGCTTGTGTTTTTCTTGTGAGTCTTTCACAATTCGTCACTTAGCTTCTTCTCCGTGTCTCTCCTTTTCTTTTTCTTTTTATGATATATTTTTTCTGCTGTTATTTTTGATATTTTTTCTACTGGTGGTATAGCCTCTATTATATGTAGCTTGCATATATATATAGAGAGAGTCATTTATATCTAAAATAAATTTTCCATATTAGTCGTCATACATAGGTACAAAGGAGATTCCGTTACCTTTGAAAACATAAATGCATAAACGTCATTTTTTTTTTTAATCCTCTGATTCCCAAGGAAAAAAAACTTAGATAATTTGAAGTTGACCGAAAAATAAATAAAGAATGATTAATAATTGTTTAATTCAAGAATTAGACTCAAATTCTTTTAAACAATTCGTTTTTAGTAGAGTTTATTAACAACTTCAACTCAATTACTTGATTACATGAACATCGTTATACCAAGTTCAAAATAAAAATATTATTATAATGAAAAGAAGAGAATAACAATTGTGAGGTGCCCGTAAAAAACCAATTCTAATAAGTGATTGTTTTTTTACTGCTAGTTCACACTCCGCCTATTCCAAACCTCTAATATATAGTTTCAACGTTATTTTTTGTTCCAAAAAAATAACCACTATGTTTTAGAAATCTCAAAAGACTTGATTCAAATCTCACATGAGTAGTGTTATGGTTATTTATAAATTTTCTCTTCCCCGTTTTCTAAAAGAAAGTGTGTTTTAAAAACTCAAGTTATAATTTACGTTTGTATGCTTAATAGTGCACTTAAGTGTTTAGAAATTCAAGTTATAATTTACATTTGTTCTTCAAATGTACGCTTAAGAGTGCACTTAAAGTGTTAACACAATTGTAAGAGTTTAATATTGTAGCATTAAAATTTTGTTGAAGAAAAAAATCCCTTTGCAATTTTTTTAAATGAAAATAATACGCTTAGAGTATTTAAATACTTTTATATATATTGAGCACAAAGGTTTCTCTAACCCAATATTAGTTCAGGCATGGTTTGAAAGAAGAGCAAATCATAATTATACATAAAACAAGCATGAGAGTTTTGTTCCTGGTTTCTAAGGGAATGTAGTTATAATAATTTGAAGTTAGGTCAAAAGTTAAATATAAAGTGACCAATTGAATAAACTAGAAGGAGATTAATACAACAAAAGCTAGAGAAGTAAACTGTAAACCACCAATATCCAATAAGTAAGAAGAGTATTGACCCAAGAAAGAACACTTGTGGATATGTACTCAAAAATCTTAAATTATCAAATACTCCACCGTCCCTAGTTATAACCACTAATTGAGGGAAACAATTGTCCTTAAATACAAGGCAATTATCTTTCAATTTACTGAATACATTTACTTAATTTTTCAAAGAATAACCCTGGTTACCACTACTACTTTGCTTTAGAATACAAGTCAAATGTAAATACATTTATTCCGCAATGCAATTTAACATTAGCATAATTAATTAATGAACCTCATATAAATTTGGTTGAAATTGACTCACAATTTGGTGATAAAGGTTCGTTAAAATTCGCGGCGCGATATCAATCATGGCGATTTGGGTTTTGAGATGTTGATTTGGTTCGTAAAAAATTGTGCCTTAATGAGAAGGAATAGTGGCACGATTGTGGATAAGGCTGGCAACAATATTGGCTATGAGTTAGATCGCAACACAATCCTAACAAATCGTGGTGCAATTTTGTTTGGGTTTGAGTACTATAAAAGCTTTTATGACTTTTATGGAGGCTTTAAGAGAGAGAATTTTGTCAAAACAAATGAATGAACTTAGAGGCTAAGGGTTGAGTGTCTTCTGGTGGGATGCTTGGGCCGGAAAACACTTCACAAACACCTTGGATAGTGACATTTCATTAGAGGAAGGATCAAAAAGCTATCTCTCTTGTTTTTCTCATCATAGGATTCTTTGTGGGTTTGAGTGACTTGACAAAAGAGTAGAAATTATGATTTATTCTTCGTGAGATTGTGATCTAATTTCTTGTATCCTCTTTGTAACACGCACTATATAATAGTGGATTGAAGAGTTGTTCTCTCTCTCTCTCTCTCTCTCTCTCTCTCTCTCTCTCTCTCTCTCTCTCTCTCTCTCTCTCTCTCTCTCTCTCTCTCGCCAGATGTACGACATATTGGTCCGAACTAGGTAAAAATGTATCGGTATGTTGGTTTTCTCTAATACTGCTCTCTATCTTTGTTGCTTTGATTATACTTGTAGTTTTCTTTACACTTAGATCTAGGTATGTTGTTGTTGATACATGTAGCTACTATGATTTTGATTACTACTTCCTTTTGCTCCACATATCTAAGTTTATGGGTGTGATTTTAAGTTTTGAATTCACAACAAATTTAATTTTGTATTTATAGAAGTTTGTTAAGTAGAGATGACTACATTTATTATTTTTAATGAGCTACGAATCCATAAATTTTAAGCAGTGGGAGGAAAAAATTGGAAAACTAATTGGAGAGAAAACAATTTAAAATATTTAAATCCATAAATTATCCTACCCTCCTAGCAAATCTAAAAAATTGCCTTGTCACAGTTCCTTTTTTTTTTTCCCTCTGAGCTACTAGCTAGCCATATTTGATAAGAATAAAAAGTTTATAAGAAAAATGTATTAATGGAAGTATAATCTGTATTTTAGACCTTACAAAATACCCTTATACATGTAACAAAAAAAATGGTACCCTCCTCTAAAAAAAAAATAATAAAAAAAAAAAAAAACGGTACCCTTAGATGCATTGTTGGCATGCTAAATCAACCAAAATTAAGACATAATAAACTTCATATATTATGTCCCAGGTTCCACACCCGAAGTATTAGAGCCAACAATATATATTAAAACAATTCTCTTTCTGATGAAATTGTTCACCCTGACACTTCTTCACAAATGCAATTATTGAATCATACATTAGAAAATTGATTCAAATCACTTTATAAAACATAAGACAGACATAAACATCTTCTAACAAAAGTCTCATAAAATAAGGTTCAAAATTCAAGAGGTCCAAATTCTTTCAAAAACAAAATATCTCCAAGCCACACTTAGAGAACACAAGCCATTCAAGTTCATAATTTATTAATGAAGGATATATATTATCCCTTCTACATAGAAGAACCGGCTGGTTTAAGAAGAACTGCTCCAAGGCCAATTTCATTTGAAGGTATAAAGTTGTTCACATTTTTGAACAATAAGGCCTCTTCTGAGGATGACTCATCTGGTATCTCGTGATTTTTCAACTCATCGAGAAGTTCTTGTTGAAACTTTTCCATCGGTGTCATCTTCTGATTGATAATCCTCAAACAACGTCTCTTTGAAGAGACTGCAGACTTGCAAGAATCTGAATCTTTTTCATCTAAGTAAAAATTCTCTAATTTATTAACAGTTTAAAATAAGGGTTAAATATTTTTTTGGTCCCTATAAATATATCAACTTTTCGTTTTAGTCCCTCTAAAATTTTCCTTCAACTTTTAGTCCCTATAAAATTTTCAATCACTACTTTTGGTCCTTATTTTAAAGTTAATTTTTGTATTTTTTTTTATAATGAAATTGTGCAGAATTGTGTAGAATATTGTAAAAAAATCCCAAAAAAAATTAGAATTTTTTTAGCAAAACACAGATTAAATATGAATTTTTAACCGTCAAAAATATGAAAATTCATATTAAATTCATGTTTTGTTAAAAAATTCTAATTTTTTTTGAAGAGATTCTTATAATATTATGAATTTTTCTGCAAAATTTTATTCAAAAATATGAGTTTTATAAATGAGTTTACTTTAAAGGAGGGACCAAAAGTGAAGATGAAAATTTTTTGATGGACTAAAAGTTGAAGAAATTTTTTCGAGGGACTAAAAAGAAAAGTTGACATATTTATAGAGACCAAAAACATATTTAACCCTTAAAATAAATATTCACGCACACCCACCCTCACAAAATTAAAGTAGTATATAGCATTGTAAAGAAAAGAGTGAAAATGGCTAGTACTAGTATGAACACATACCATTATCTGACTCAGAAACATCAATGGTTGATGAACTTTCGTTGAGACTCTTGTTGCTACTGTTGCCACTGTTAGTAACAAGTTCTTTTGGAAAACAACGTTTGAGAGAATGGTCTTTGAGGTTTCCCCAGTTTTGGTATCTTAGTCCACATGCATTGCATAAAACTGGCTTGTCTTTTGGTCCCTGGCGCCATGCTGGAGTTGCTGGTGATGAATCCATGTTAATCACCGATTCAAAATAATTTGTAAGAAAATGTTGGAAAAATAAATAAAAAAACAAAAAATTGTTCTCTTATTCTTAATCACATGCCTAGCTATCTCTATTATATATATTTGCACTATTTTATTTTGATAGTACACATGGCATCCTTATATTGAAAGGTGCATTTAATATTTTGTGTAATTGGTACATATTATGTGATTTGTGCAAGACTTATGTAATTAACATGATTATGCAAGTTGACTAAAAGGCTTATAATGACAAAAAAATAAATGGAATATTTTATTCAAATTATTTTTGCTATTTAATATGTTACTAATTTTATTACTAAATTAATGGCATAATTGATGTGACTTACTTGCTTCTTTTTTCCTATAAATATTGTTTGTCCGTCTCAAACATCTTCACATCATTTAGAATTCATACTAAAATTTTAAAATTATTCTCAAAATCTCTCTTTTATTTTATTGAAACATTTTTCTTCTTAACATATTTTTTTCATCACTCTAATTTCAAAAATTGATTCAATTTATGATATTACTCCACTACATGTTGTATATATCCATGTATTTTGTTCAAATTCACATATTCATCCTATGATACCCTCGAGTTCTAACGGCTTATGACAAGATATGTACCAATTACATGTTGGTACATAATTCTTAATTATCATCCAATCAAATTGTAATCAACACATCATCATATTAAGTTAGCCAGTCTTGAGTTTTTTTTCCTATATATAGTCAATTTGTCTTTCATCATTTGTATATGCATCTTCCTTTTGTACAAATTGTTTATAATATCATTTATTTGAAATGCAAATATATCTACCTCCTGACCAATTCAATTTTATTGATTTCATTATTATCAAATTGATTTAGGCACCTTTTTTTTTCCTTCCGAATTTTGATTCCCTTTTATAGGTTTAGCTGTCGGCTCTGTTAATTTTAGGGTTTTCATCCCCATATATATTTACACCTTTTGAAAAAGTTTGCTTCACGTTTTAATGAATTTCATTATTTTTCTATTAATTTGAAGCGACGTAATTGAAAGACGTTTTGAATCAGATTTCTTCATTCCAAAACTATTTTTTTTGCCACTATTAATAATGAGAGATATGTGAAAGGCATGTCAATGTTTTGTTCTTCCAACGTTGAAGTTGTGCATATAAAAGAGAATTCTTTCTTAAAAAAAACAGAGAATTCTCAAGTATTTTTGGGTAACATATTAGTTGATAGTTCTCAAGATATTATATTTTTATCTTACATTTTTGTGGTGCAAACTATTCATGTATGTTGTAGAACAAGACCGACCCCTACGAAAATGTAGAAAATTTATTTTAGTTATTTTTTTCAATGAATTTTATCTAAACCTCACTATTTTCTTTATTATTTTCATTTGCTCATATTCAAAAGAACTGATTTAATTTATTAAGTTTTTTCGTTTCTATTGTCAATCACTCATTTTCACTAAACATGGCATTGATATATATTATTTCACATAAATTATTTTAACATCAAATCTCATCCATTCATTTCATTTGATAAATTATTTCACATGCATCAAATACTCTTTATCACCTAATCAAGCATTCCATTTTTATCTCCCGATATTTATTTATTTCTGCCATCAACACATACTCAAACTTCTTTGTTAATTTTTTTACTAAATTGCATGATAAAACACATACTTATGGTTGTTTGAGTCACTCATCAACATCGATAATATTTATTTGCTTTTATTTCATACCCATATTTTTTTATTTATTTTAAAATTATATTAAAAAAAAAAGACAACAATATCGGCTAAACTATCAATATCTCTATCCGTATCCTTATCTACATCTACATCTACAATATAAACAAGTGAAACCATTTTCATTCAAAAGTACATGTGGCATGTTATAGTCTCATTCTAATTAATGTCAGGCTAATTAATGCTAGAAAAATTCAAATTTCCATTACATGGTATATGCTTAGCACCTGGTATTTCAGTCTCAACACATACTTCCATATACTGCCTCTATTTTAAGAAATCATTCGATTTATTATTATGATCAAAATGATATCTAGAAATTTAATTGCCTGATATCAAATCAAACAAGAAACTGCCCATAAAAAAATCAAACAAGAAACTATCAACTACCAATTAATGAAATTAAATTCAAATTATTCAACACTTATAACAATCCTAAAAAAGAATGTTGACAATTGGTCTAATTCAAGACTATCGTTGAATTGTTTCTCACCTATTAAAATCAAATTAAAACCAAAATAAAATAGTGAAAGGTAATGATTCTTTTTGTCACAAAAAGGAAATAAAATAGCTCAAATCTTTATCTCCCATCCTATTCTCATCACTATTACTATTTTTCAAAAATGGTTTTGAGAACGGTAAGAAGATCAATAACACCTTTAGTTCCTACAGTTTCATCAAATTTTATTGTTGATTGCATCAGATTGTTCCCCTTCATCATGGTTTGTGACCATGGTTTAGGATTTTATTGCTAATAGTTGGATTTTTAGCTGTACAAGAGAAAATAAGAGGGAGAATGTTAGTTATCAAATAATTTGTTGAGAAATTGATTTTGAAGCTGAAGAAAGGCATAAACGAAAGGGATCTTGAATCTTCTCTCATGATTTATATTTTGTTCCAATTCTCTGATAATTTATATTTTGTTCCAAATAATTGTCTACTATATATCATTTTTGAAAATGCTTCATTTGAGACATTATTTTCATCATATAACGTTATGATCTTATTCATTAAATTTCTTTTGCTATTAATGTAACATATTTATTTTCCCATATATTTGTTTGCGGATGACCATATTGCAACTCAATGTTCCTCAAATTTACAAAGAACTTATCGGATTTAACTAAAGTATATCTCAGTTTAATCGACTTTAATTCCTTCCAGTTTGGTTGTGTTTCTTCTAATTAGGAGGAAACTCAACATTATTGAAATTTCTTTTATCGGTTTTGTTTACAATGTGTTCATTATTTTGCAGAGACCTTTATAATATTGAGAACAAAGTAGTTTCCTATCTATATATTCAGTTCAAGGTCGCGCATCTTATATTAACTGTCATGGCCAAACTTTAGTTTTTTTGGTAATTTGTCATTTACTCATTTTATACCACGAATAATATGTAATAAGTGTGTATTTTAGTCTTTTTAAGGCTTTTGTTTATTTTTCTTCTTTGTGTTGTTTGGATTACTGTTACATTATAAGAATTTTGAATTAGGGTTTCATTTTTCTTTGTTGCAGCTTCTCTTCTGGATTCTTAAGTTTCCTTTTTGACATATTCTAGATTCTTACGTTGCAAAAGTTTTTCTGAATTTTATTACTATGATTATTTCTGAATTTTGCTAAAAAAAATCTAAATTTTTATTGCAACTTTATTTCTGAATTATGCGTTCTCACGGAATTTCATATATTTTATTTTCAGTATTAAATAAATACAAACATTTGAAGAAAAAAAATTCCTCTTTTATTTTTTTTGAGGGAATTCCTCTTTTATTTAAATGCAGTTTTGGTCGAACCAAACCGTACACCATCGATTAAGTTTGGTTCGTTTTCACTTTTAAAAAATGATGAAACCCAAACCTCATTTGACTTTGAAGAGCATGTAAATAGTAATTTAAAAAAATCATTACAATCAATATTTTGAATAAAACACGTTTACTCAATAATATAAGTATTGTACTACCTCTCATACAAACAAAGTTGTAAAGAGTGTATATACACATTAATCAAAATATATCTATTTTAAAAGGGGCACTAGCCAACAAATGTGTATTTTTTTTTTATGTTAATTTTAAACCGAACCTCCACTAGATAGAACTAGAAAATTAGGTGTAGAACATATACAGTGGCTAGACCTATGGGTGTTTAGATGCAATATTGCACATGTTAAAGCAACTGAAAGTAATAACTTCTTATTGAAAACAACTATTATTTATTAAAAAACTACACATTTAATATAAAATGCACAACAATTATTTATTACTAAGACCCATTTAATATTTTTTGAAGTGTTGAATTTGAGAGATTTTTTATTTTTTTAGTTAAATGGGGTTCAATTATGAACCAGCTGCATCACTTTATAAATGCATAAATAAAAGGAAACAAGAACAAAAGGAGTTGGGGGATGGACCAAAACCTTCTCAATAAAGCTAAGCAAAAAGCTGAGGGGCAAACACCAAACCAAGAAAAAAGTAAATAACAAGAAGAAAAAAAAAGTAAAGAAAACCAAAAGAAAAATAAAAGGAACGAACCAAGAGAAAGTCCTTGAGTTATTCTGGTAACATATATACTCCTAGAGTTTGAAAGATTAAATCTTATTAAGTATTAATTATAAGAGCAAGTGACATGTACATAGAGACTCATTTAAGCAACCAAAAGGAGAGGTCCATTGTGGATGCTCTAACAATCGATTAACTTATTGATTAAAATTTTTGGTCGAAAATAATAAAAAATAAAGGGTTAATATGTGTTTACCCCCCTGTAATTTGGGCGAGTTCCGGTTTTCCCCCCTGTAATAAATTTTGTTAAAATTCAGCCCCTGTAATTTGAAGATTCCGTCGAAAACCCCCCTGGTCAAACCTGGCACACGCCAGGTGCTGATGTGGCGTGCCACGTCACCTTTTTCTGATGACGTGGCACGCTGACTGTATAATTATTTTATTTTTTATTTTTTTATATTGTACACGTGGCATTTTTTATTTTTTTAACTAAAAAAATATTATTTTTTAAAAAAAAATTTAATTTTTTTTTTACAAAACGAAAAAAATTCATAAAAAATAAAAAAAAATGAAAAAAATTCTGAAAAAAAATAAAAAAAATACCGAAAAAATTAATAAAAATGAATACAAAAATCTGGTAAATTTTAAAAATAAAAAATAAAATCTGGAAAAATAAAAAAAAATGAAAACATTAGGGAAAAAATTAATAAATTTCGAAAAATTCATATTTCCATATTTTTTTCAATACCGGAAAAATGGAAAAAATTCTTTTTTTTAGAAAGTACTTTTCAAAAATGTCCTCAATTTTCAATACAAATAATTTCCAGATTGTTTTTATCCTCAATTTTTAAATATTAGAAAATATTCTCAAATTTGTAACACATCGTAAAAAAAAAATTGAAAAAAAAATCTGAATTTTCCTAAATTTTTAAATAAATTTGTACACAGATTTTTAAAAATAAAAATATTTTCAAGATTTTTTTTTTTGAGAAAATTTGAAAAACTTCTTTTTCGAAAAATAAAAACAATCTGGAATTTTTTTTAATATTTACGATGTGTTACATGTTTTATTTGTATTGAAAATTGAGGACATTTTTGAAAAGAAACAACCAGTCCCAAAGAGCTGATTAATCTTTTTTCAAAAATTTCAAGATTGATCATTTTCAAAATTTTCAAGATTAATCATATTTATAAAAATCATGTCCTAATAACAGGATACAATGTATATTGATTGACTCCGGTATATAAATCATGTTATACGGTTGAAAGACAAGTACTTTCCGTAAAAAAAAGAATTTTTTTCATTTTTCCGGTATTGAAAAAAATCTGGAAATATGAATTTTTCGAAATTTATTATTTTTTTCCCGAATGTTTTCATTTTTTTTTAATTTTTCCAGATTTTATTTTTTATTTTTAAAATTTACCAGATTTTTGTATTCATTTTTATTAATTTTTTCGGTATTTTTTTTTTTCAGAATTTTTTTTCGTTTTTTTAAAAAAAAAATTTAAAATTATTTTTTTAATTAAAAAAAATATTTTTTTAATTAAATTTTTTTTTTTAATTAAAAATTTTTTTTTAATAAAAAAATAAAAAATGCCACGTGTACAATATAAAAAAATAAAAAATAAAATAATGATACAGTCAGCGTGCCACGTCATCAGAAAAAGGTGACGTGGCACGCCACATCAGCACCTGGCGTGTGCCAGGTTTGACCAGGGGGGTTTTCGACGGAATCTTCAAATCACAGGGGCTGAATTTTAACAAAATTTATTACGGGGGGGAAAACCGGAACTCGCCCAAATTACAGGGGGGTAAACACATATTAAAAATAAATGCTTGCTGAAATTATCAATTTTTAAATATTATTGTTGTTATTATTATTATTATTATTATTATTATTATTATTATTATTATTATATTATTAATAATAATAAATATTGATTTTTAATGTTTATTAGATATACTAATTAAATGTATCAATTAAGTTTGGTAACTAATTTTATATTTGATATTTTTTTGAGTTATCATGAAATTGGTATAAAGCTTACATCACCGCTTAGCAGTAACTAATCTTAGTTGGAAAACCTGTGGGATACATAAGACGAGTTCTCTCATCTCGGCCGAATATTTTCCATACACATAAGGCAAAAATTGAACTGCTATCCACATACTTACGAGGCTCTAATCTATTATCAATTTGACCATTTTTTCCTAGGGTCATAGCTTACATGTTAATTCCAGGTGTTCGTACAACCGGTTCATCCTTCAATATTCCATTGAAAATCAATGAAGCATTGATACATGGATTTGAAAAGAAAATAAAAGACCTTAAAATTGATATGAAGGCAGCATAGAGAATCAAACACGAGACCTTAAAAGTAGTCCCAGGCCAAAACAAGTGGGTTAGATCAAACTTATTCATTGTGTTCCCTTATTGACTTTGTTTATCCAAATAATTTGGAAAATATATAGATCTCCAAAAAAATCAAGAGCGAGGGATACTTGCTCAAACTTTGGACCCATTTGAGCACTTTAACGATATTATTCTATCGTTGTTTCCAGAAAACGAGAAGGAAAATATTAGCTTTGATTTGGTTTGTCAAGCTGACCAAAATAAAAAGCTACAAAGCAAATGGTATTCAATTGAGTTCTTGAATGATATTAACAATTGCATATTTCAAACCACAAATTAAGATTTAAAGTTGGATGTCCAATAATATTGATGAGGAACATATACCAAGGTATTGTGTTTCAAAATGAGAAACCCCACATCTTCATCCAAAACCTTAAGACAATATGTATATTACTCATCTCATTTATATGTTCATAAATATCAAATCTTGCTGGCAATATAGAATTTTTACTCACACATGACAAATTAGCATTTCTCCCTTAAATGTGAGACTCTCTATGTCTATGATATGATGAAATAGTCAAATAAGGCCAGAGGCACAACATGGTAAAAAAGGTGGCATGGTGGTGGTTTCATAGAGATGTGTTTTTTTTTCTCATTTATTTTATGAGAAGAGAGAAATCAAATTAGAAAAATTATTCGAACTAGAAAGAAATGACAAGGAAAACGAGTGAGTTGTGGGTAGTTTTATGAGTTTGTTGAAGGAGTTGGATATTACTGAGTAATTATTCTACCGAAAATATTAGACTCATTAAAAATGTCACATCAATTTAAAATGTACAATAAACATGAATTTTTCAACTCAGCATAACACATAAACGTTTTTCCGTCATATCCCACTAAAGACTAAAGGTGAAGGAACTTAAAATAATAGAGGTTAAATAAAAAAAAGTTATCGCCTTGACAAATAAAAATTGCATGAAAGCGAACGACTTCCAAAATATAATATTTAACATAAAAAAATTAAACAAATGACATTCAAAAGCTAACAAAACAAATCATCATAATTTCGGGACTGCAAGTGTAACCTACATTGGGTTGTATCTTTGCATTAGGCTAAAAGAAACTAGACAAATGATATCGACACCACAATTTCTCCCAAATTATTTAGGCACACGTTTGTGAGTCATCTCACTTATATCTTATTCAATATCTACTATTCCTTTCATTGTAGAACTTTAACTCTTATTTTACACGATAACATATCTCCCTCAAGCGTGACATTCTCTGTGTCCGTAATTACGTGACATAGCCAAATAAGGTCAAACCGATGTACAACATGATCAAAAAGGTAGATTAATGGTAATTTACTAAAAGTGTGTTTTTGTTCCTTTATTTCATGAGAAGATATCAAAGAAATTAGAAGATGAAAAATAAATTTGAGATTGAGAGAACTGATACCGGTTAAAAAAAATAAGAATTGTGTATTTTGTCCATGAGGTTATAAAGAACGAAGTAAGTTGCAAGTGATTTTATGAAATTGTTGAAGGAGTTGAAGATTTTTGTGTAATTAATTTACCAAAAAGTTAGATTGCGTTAAAAAAACTAATTTACCAAAAAGTTAGATTCGAGTAAAAAAACACAACAACATATAAAGAATTTACTAAGCACATATTTTGTTAACTCAGCATAACACTTAAGTGTTTAGTTGTATTGGTCATCTTACTTATATGTTTCTCAACATCTACTTTGGCATCCAATAATGTGGAACTTTAAGTCACAATTTACACATGAACATATATCTCTAAAGTGTGAGACTCAATGCGTCTGTAATTTGTTGATAGTCAAATAAGGTTAGGCGAAGGCACAACATGGTTAAAAAAATGGATTAATGGTGTTTTTGCGGAGGGAAGTTTGTGTTCCCATCTTTCATGAAACGAGAGAAATAAATTTAGCAACAATAAAATTAAATTAGAATATGAAAATAAATTTGAACATGAAAGAAATGATAAGGGAAAAAAATAGTGTGTTTTGTCCATGGAAGTATCGGAAATATAGCGAGTTACTGACAATTTTATGGGTCAGTTAAAAAGTGTTGGAAATTTAAGAGTAAATATTTCACCAAAAAATAGACTCGGTTAAAAAAACGCCACATCTTTATAAAATGTTTAATAATCATGTACTTTTTCAATTCAGCATAACACATTTGTATTTTTCCATTCGCATGTTCGTTCACCGAAAGGCCAAATATGGAGGTATTTGATATAATATTGATTGGATAAAAAAATTGTACAAAAGCAAATGACATCCAAAAACTTATACTTGATATAAAAAGTTAAACAAATGAAATTCAAAAACTAAAAAAAAAAAAATTAATGTTTAGAGTTCTGAGGGAGTCTACAATGGGTTGGACCATCACATTTGACTATGAGAAACTCCACAAGTGATATTGACAGCACATCTTCGCGTAAAATCTTAAGACATTAGGTTTATTGTTCTTCTCGCTTATACGTTACTCAATGTATATTATTGCACACAAATTTAAATCACTATAATGTTTAGAGTTCTGAGGGAGTCTACAATGGGTTGGACCATCACATTTGACTATGAGAAACTCCACAAGTGAGATTGACATCACATCTTTGCGTAAAATCTTAAGACATTATGTATATTGTTCTTCTTGCTTATATGTTACTCAATGTATATTATTGCACACAAGTTTAACTCACATATGAAACATAAACATCTCTCCCTTAAGTGTGAGACTATTATGTATGTGATCTGGTGAGATATCACATAAGGTCAGAGACATGACATGGTAAAAAAAAGTGGGTTGGCGGCAGTTTCATAGAGGGGTGTTTGTTTCTTTCTTTCATGAGAAGAGATAAAGTAAATTATAAAAGAAAAGAAGATTAAAAATGAATTTGAACTTGATAGAAATGAAAAGAGGAAAAAAAAATAAGGAGTGTGCGTTTTATTCGTGAGAGCATAGGAAACATAATGAATTGCTGGTGATTTTATGGATTTGTTGAAGAAGTTGAATATTACTGGGCAATTATGCTACCAAAATATTAGATTTATTGAAAATATGTACATCTATTTAAAATGTATAACGAATATGTATTTTGTCAACTCATCATACATATACATTTTTCCATTGCAAGATCCCATGAAATACCATAAGTGAAGGAATTTGAAATGACAAAGGTTTTTTTTTTTGTGCATGAAAGCTAATCACATTCAAAAACTAAAATTTAAGATGAAAAGTTAAACAAATGACACTCAAAAAATAACAAAACAAATCATCACATTAGGCTAGGATCCTACAATGGATTGTATTATCACATTAAGCTAAGATCAATCACAGAAGTGAGATTCACATCCTATCTTCTTTCAAAGTCTTAAGGCATTATGTATATGAGTCATTTCACTTATATGTTTCTCACATCTACTCTTGCATACAATATGGAATTTTAACTCACACTTGAGACATTAACATCTCTCCATTAAGTGTTCGGATCTTTGTGTTTGTAGTCCACCACCAAGAACAACTCTCGATCCCCCACAACGTCGAACCCGGATGTGATACCACCGTTGGGCTTTCTGTGGGAGCCTACGTTGATGTAGATCGACAATTTGGATAAAGAGAAACCACACAAGTGATAATGATACAACCAAAACTCCATCTAAAATTTTAAGTAACACTTGATACATCACAATATTCCCTCCATCAAATATAACGACATTCTAGCCCGTGCTTGGCACGGGTGTCCATGCTAGTATTTATTCATATACAAGACACCTTAATTCATACATGCACGTATTTAATTCAAATGATTTAATAAAGCCTTTTTAATGATTGTACATATTAGAGTGTCAATGGTCATGATCTTAATTTTCAAGATCTGTGTTACGAAATTAAACAGTAGAAAATTAATGAGTTACAATAAATTATTGTATTGCCTTTTTAATTTTGACCAATTAAATATAGTCTTTAATTTTTTTTAATTTGCATACTTAATTATACTATATTTTTATGAGAATTAATTTTATTAGTTGCTCTGCTATATTTAGTAAATGTATAATTTTGATCCTCCAATTTTTTCATGTGAGTATGTCTCACGATTGTGATAAGAACGGCCTCTACAACAATAACTTTGATGCATCGGATCATAGAAACCATAAAGATCCCACTCGTTAATGTTCTTTGTTGTCTAATTTTTTTTTTTTTTTATATAAAAGTTAGGAAAGGGAAAAATCTCGCGTAAGATTTAAATCATGTTCCTTGACTTTTTTTTTTTAGGTTAGGTCTTTGACCAAAATTTTGTTTTTTCTTTATTTTAATATATACTTTTAGCTTTTTAATTCATAGTAATATTATGTTATGCCAATTTTTTTTGTTCAAACTATCATTAAAAATTCCATCTAGTAAAAAATTAATACAGTGTATTTAATTCAGTCAAAAGGGAAGAAAAAACCTCAAGAGCTTGAGGAAGGAGCTAGACTTACACTTCGTTCCGCAATGGTTGCATGGACCACATCTCTTCAATTTTATTGATAAAAGAATCAGTTAAAAAAAACCTTCAAATATGAAGAATACAAACACAAGACACTCAAAAACTATATATAAAATCATATAGAAAGGGTTCTAAAAGTTGCAGGTATACATAGAGAGGGTTATTATGTAACACACACAAAAAAAAAAATTGAGAGGGTTATGAAAACTAAAACTCGAATACAAGAAAAAAAAAATATTATTCAACCATTAATCATCAGTAATTATATAAATGCAGAAAAATTCTATAACTTTCATACCTTCTTACTTGTGTTTTTCTTGCGAGTCTTTCACAATTTGTCACATAACTTCTTCTCCGTCTCTCTCCTTTTCTTTTTCTTTTTATGATATGTTTTTTTTTTTTTTTTTTATATCTTTTCTATTGGTGGTATAGCCTCTATTATGTGTAGCTTATATGTGTTTGTGTGTGTGTGAGAGTCATTTATATCAAAAACAAATTGCTTATATCAGTCGTCATACATAGGAGATAGGTGCAAATTGCTTAGATTTACTGTTTTAACCCTAATGCTTATTTTCAAATATAACCTTATCTGTATATAAAAGTTAACTCGGGTGATTATTTTAACCCTAATTTTAACCTAAACCCTAATGCTTATTTTCAAATATAACCTTATCTGCTTCTTACTCTTTCTCCTTGATCTTAAACAATTTCTCTTCTTATATATCTTCTTATATATAAAAGTTAACCAGGGTGATTATTTTAGCCCTAATTTTAACCTAAACCCTAATGCTTGGATTTACTGTTTTAACCCTATTGCTTATTTTTAAATATAACCTTATCTATATATAAAAGTTAACCCGGGTGATTATTTTAGCCCTAATTTTAACCTAAACCCTAATGCTTGGATTTACTGTTTTAACCCTAATGCTTATTTTCAAATATAACCTTATCTGCTTCTTACTTTTTCTCCTTGATCTTAAACAACTTCTGTTCTTATCTTCTTATATATAAAAGTTAACACGGGTGATTATTTTAGCCCTAATTTTAACCTAAACCCTAATGCTTGGAATTACTGTTTTAACCCTAATGTTTATTTTCAAATATAACCTTATCTGCTTCTTACTCTTTCTCCTTGATTTTAAACAACTTCTCTTCTTATATATCTTCTTATCTTCTAATATATAAAAGTTAACCTGGGTGATTATTTTAGCTCTAAACCCTAATGCTTGGATTTACTGTTTTAACCCTAATGCTTATTTTCAAACATAACCTTATCTGCTTCTTACTCTTTCTCCTTGGTCTTAAACAACTTCTCTTCTTATATATCTTCTTATATATAAAATTTAACCTGGGTGATTATTTTAGTCCTAATTTTAACATAAACCCTAATGCTTGGATTTACTGTTTTAACCCTAATGCTTATTTTCAAATATAACCTTATCTGCTTCTTACTCTTTCTCCTTGATCTTAAACAACTTCTTCCTACTCTTTCTCCTTGATCTTAAACAACTTCTTTCTACTCTTTCTCTTAATCCTACTCACCAACACTCTATAATTGCTTGATGAATGTTTAGCAGTCCTATTGGTATTAACCGTACTGGTTTCTATTTTTAATTTCTATTTTTAATTTCCGTTACAAACATTACAAGCAGATTATAAGACAAGGGTTTCACACATATATGCTAAAATGTCACTACAATTTGTTTAATTCTTTTATTTCCAATATTGTCAACAATAGTAATTTGTTTTCTACGGTATGTATATATGCTAATTCCCTTTCTTTCTTTTTTTTATTTTAAACAAACTACTAATGTAATCAAACATGAGACTCCTTCACATCAGAATTACTTCCTCTCCTCTTACTTGCACTTATTCTTCACTGGTTTAAAGTATAAATCATTCTTTCAATCCCTTTCAATATTTTGTAGGTCCTTTGGTGAAAAACCTTGTTTCTGATCTTGACAAAGCAATCAACAAGCTGAGACTCAAATACAGATCATATATCGTTGAATATGACATTGATGTTGTATGTGTTTGCTGCGAAATATAACTATTCTTAATTATTTGCATTCTATTTTATCAATGTTTGTACTGTTTCAATTTTATCAACGTTTGTGATGTTTTTGTTTGTTATTTATCAAGTTTGAAGTATTGGTCGACAGAGTAAACGAAGCATTTTTCCTCACAAAGGGATGGAAAGAAATTCGTGACTTTTACGGAATCAGTCTTGGTGCCTGGATTACCTTGGTTTTTGTGGGTGACGGGCAATTTGATATACGATTGACTGATAGGTTTCACAAGAGTATCCCCTACCCCGTTTTTGATCCCCCTATGCATTTCCTTCTTCACAAGATGAATCTGCAAGCAACTTTCGATGACTATCTCCCCCCAATAACATCTCTTCTCGCTTAGTGTGGATGGTGCTGCGCCGAACAATTCAAATGTTCAGATGGTAACTATTACATTAATCTTTCGTGAGTCCGTAAAGGTTTAATCCGTAACACATTTGATGAAATTGTTTGTCGCAAATGTCTGCAGGATGTGTTGGAACAAAATGTGTTTAACAATGAACCTCAAAGAGTTTTGATGATAACAAGGTATTAAAAATTGTAAATTGGACTAGCTAATATTTGTTCGAGTGTACAGGACCACAGTTAAAAAGTTACATCACTAATTGGTTCTGAATGAGCAAATAAAGGGCAAAAGAAAATGAAGCTTAGACGATTCTGAAGGCAATACGCTCCTGAAAGTGGAAAGCGCTCCTGAAGTCAAGCTGCTCCTGAAGATAGTAAAAGCGCTCCTGAAGAAATAGCGCTCCTGAAGAAAAGTGCTCCTGAAGACAAGAAGTCCAGAAGCCGCATTCTCAGAAGCTGCATCATCAGAAGCTACATCATCAGAAGCTGGAGAAGCTGCACCATCGGAAGCTACAGAAGCTGCATCATCAGAAGTTGCCCCATCAGAAGTCATTTCACCAGAAGCTAAAGATCAACTGTATTTGCAAAAGATTCAAAGATTGAAGAATCTACATTGCAAAAGCTATCTATTGGATTCGAAAACACAGCAGAAAATTAGTGGAACATTGCAACGGTCATTTCAAAGGTGTTTGAAGGCATGTGCTTGAAGTTTGGACGAAAGCGTTGACATTGTACTATTGTACGAACTGTACAACCACCTTCTCCACTACTCTGTTTTGTGTCCACGCTACAAGACAAGAAAACAGCTCCAGAATACGGCTTCGTCTGCATAGATGTTCCTTTGGATAAGGAATGGATTTCAAATTGGTTCTTCATAGGACAACAACCAAATCAGGCAAAAGATCATTGGTGAAAGATCAAGCTTCAAACAACGACTCTTTGGTGTGCTGGCAATTTCACAACGTCTCTTTCACACCTCTATATAAAGGAGTGAAGACTTAGAGTTTTGGTAATGCTAGAACGCTGAACGAAAGACTCACAACATTTTTACAAGTGCCAAACCTCTGCTGAAATTGTTCTGCATTCACTTAGAATTTCTGTGTCTCAAAGTCATATCTTAGAAATTCTTAAGTCCATTGAGTCTGTATCTGATTTATATTGTGAGCACATCTGATTGTATATCAAGTGTTCAACCTTAAACAATTTTTTGTGTAATTTTGTTTAGTTAGGAAGTCTCTTGCAGTTGTGCTTGAGCAGGAAGTCTCTTGATTGTGTTCTTGAGCAAAGGAAGTCTCTAGCTTGTGTGCTTGAGCAAAGGAAGTCTCTTGCTTGTGTGCTTGAGCAATTGTAATCAGATATTACTCTTAGTGAAATCTCCTTGGAAGTGCAAGGGGGACTGGACTACTTCCGGATTGTGGAAGGAACCAGTATAATTGCTTTGTGTCGTTCTTCTTCTCTCTCTCTGTTTATTCCGCTGCATTTAGATTCTGATTATCACTTCAGAAGCTGTCTCACTTAGCTTCTGATCAGTGTGTTCAGTTTTTAGGAGAAACGAAGAATTTTTCAAAACACAATTCAACCCCCCCTTCTTGTGTTTTTCTCACCTTCAGGATGTACCAGAGGTTGAGGACTCATGCAGCAATACATGCGTGGTTGACACACTAACCACCAAAACAGGTGTTAAGAGGTCATATAATAACATTGACTCTGTGGCTGTTGATGATGGTGAAGATGGCCAGGCGTCGGCCACAAAACCTACCAGATTTGTTCGTGTCAAAATTGAGCCTAAGGACGACAAAGATGTTTAGCTTGCTCGAATGCTGTAGCCGTTTGCTTTGTAATGAAAAACCTTTAAGTAACCATGAAATTGCTCTTGAAGATTTTATTATATCTGGCATTGACAGAAGCAGAGTAGCTTCTATGATTTATAGCATTTACAAGAACAATGGCAGAGGAATTGGTTTTTCAGAAGTGAAACTTGAGAAAACCAATCTAAAATCTTGTTGTGAATGCATCAAGGAAGGTCTGAAAACCTTTTTTGTACGAGAATGGGCTGAGTTGGAAACTGTTGTTCAATCAGAACCTGAAGCTTCTAGTTCTAAGGCTAAGATTACTTCAAAGCCAAAGAACTCTAAGTCAAAGGCTATGATCAAATCTGATTCCAAGACTTCAAAGGTTAGGATCCTGAAAAGATCAGAACCTATTCCTCAGAGTCTGGTGAAACCAAAATCTGAGGCTCTGAAATCTAAGTTTCAGAAGAAGACAGTTACTGCTTCTGAAGTACCAAAACCTAAGGTGATGGTTAATCAGAAGCAACCCAACTCATAGCACAAGGTACAAGAAGTGAAGAGTAAAGCCTTAAGTACTAACCTTCCAGGACCCATAGGACAATGGGTACCTAAATCTAAAAATGTCAATGATGCATGTATGTCTAAGAGCAGTGCCAAAGCAAAGATCATGGTACCTAGACAGCGGTTGCTCAAGACACATGACAGGAGACAAGTCCATGTTCCTCAGCCTAACAATGAAAGAGGGAGGAAATGTGAAGTTTGGAGGCAACCAGTCAGGCAAGATCATAGGTACAGGAACTATTGGTAATTCCTCTACCTCAATTAATAATGTATGGTTGGTAGATGGTCTTGAACATAACCTTTTGAGCATTAGTCAATTTTGTGATAATGGTTATGATGTGTTTTTTTAAAAACCCAACTGTACAGTAATCAACAAGGAAGACAAATCCATTGTGTTCAAGGGAAAGAGAGTTGACAATGTCTATAAAATCAATTTTTCTGAACTGGCTGATCAGAAGGTGATTTGCCTACTATCAGTGAATGATAAGAAATGGATGTGGCACAGAAGGTTGGGACATGCTAACTGGAGGTTAATCTCTAAGCTTAGTAAGTTACAACTTGTGAAAGGGCTACCAAACCAGACATTGACTATCATTCAGATGCACTCTGTGGTGCATGTCAGAGAGGGAAAATTGTGAAATCATCTTTTAAAACCAAAGACATTGTTTCAACCTCAAGACCTTTAGAATTACTCCATATTGATTTATTTGGACCAGTGAGTACTGCATCCTTATATGGAAGTAAATATGGATTAGTCATTGTTGATGATTACAGCAGATGGACTTGGGTGAAATTCCTGAAAAGTAAGGATTATGCATATGAGGTATTCAGTAACTTCTGCACACAAATTCAAACTGAAAAAGAGTCAAAAATTTTGAAAATCAGAAGTGATCATGGTGGAGAATTTGAAAATGAGCCATTTGAAGCCTTTTGTGAAAAACATGGAGTCATCCATGAATTCTCTTCTCCTAGAACTCCACAACAAAATGGGGTTGTAGAGAGAAAGAATAGAACTTTACAAGAAATGGCCAATATGTTCAAAACAGGATTTATACTAGACCTATTTTGGAGAAAACAGCATATGAACTCTTTAAAGGAAGAAAACCCAATATCTCTTACTTTCATCAATTTGGATGTACATGTTACATTCTGAACAACAAGCTTTACCTAAAGAAATTTGATGCCAAGGCCCAAAGAGGAATCTTTTTAGGTTACTCTGAAAGGTCAAAGGCATACAGAGTGTATAATTCAGAAACACTCTGTGTTGAAGAATCTATGCACGTTAAATTTGATGACAAGGAGCTTGAAGATAAAACTTCAAAGCAAGATGAAAGTTTTGCAGAGATACAGGTTCCTGAAGTTACTCCAGAACCTGATCAGATAGCTGAATCTGAAGATAGTCCAGAAGCTGAACCCACATCAGAAGCGCAAGATGAAGCTGCTTCTGATGAAGCATAAGATGGCTCACATCAAGCAGATCCTCCCAAAAACACATTCAAACACAAGTCTTCACATCATGAGGAGCTAATCATTGGAAACAAAGATAGTCCAAGAAGAACAAGATCACATTTCAGACAAGTAGAGTCAATGATTGGACTAATCTCAATGATTGAACCTACAACAGTTGATGAAGCACTTTCAGATGATGGATGGATCCTAGCTATGGAAGAAGAGTTGAATCAATTCCAAAGAAATGATGTGTGGGATCTGGTACCCAAACCTCAGCACAAGAACATTATTGGAACAAAATGGGTATTCAGAAACAAGCTGAATGAGCAAGGTGAAGTAACAAGAAACAAAGCCAGGCTTGTTGCACAAGGGTATAGTCAACAAGAAGGCATTGATTACACTGAAACGTTTGCTCCAGTTGCAAGATTGGAAGCAATCAGGTTACTTCTTTCCTATGCAGTTAATCATGGCATAATATTATATCAAATGGATGTCAAGAGTGCATTTCTAAATGGTGTCATAGAAGAAGAAATGTATGTCAAGCAACCTCCTGGATTTGAGGATATTAAATATCCTGACCATGTTTTTAAATTAAAGAAATCACTATATGGCTTGAAACAAGCTCCCAGAGCTTGGTATGATAGACTAAGTAACTTCTTAATCAAGAATGATTTTAAAAGAGGACAGGTTGATACAACTCTCTTCAGAAGGACCCTTGGGAAAGATATTCTTGTTGTGCAAATATATGTTGATGATATAATATTTGGTTCTACTAATGCATCTCTTTGCAAGGAATTTTCTGAGTTAATGCAGGATGAATTTGAAATGAGCATGATGGGAGAGCTGAAGTTCTTCCTGGGCATTCAAATTAATCAATGCAAAGATGGAGTCTATGTTCATCAGTCTAAGTACTCAAAGGAGCTTCTAAAGAAGTTCAAACTTGAAAATTGTAAAGTGATGAACACTCCAATGCACCCTACGTGCACCTTAAGCAACGAAGATGAAGGAGCTAAAGTTGACCAGAAGCTGTATAGAGGTATGATTGGTTCTTTGTTATACCTCACTGCATCTAGGCCAGATATTTTATTCAGTGTATGCTTGTGTGCAAGATTCCAATCAGATCCTAAAGAATCTCATATGACTGTTGTCAAGAGAATCTTCAGGTATTTGAAAGGAATAACTAATCTTGGACTCCTTTATAGGAAATCCTTAGATTATAAGCTAATTGGATTCTGTGATGCTGATTATGCTGGTGATAGGATTGAAAGAAAGTCAACCAGTGGCAATTGTCCATTTCTGGGTGATAATCTTATATACTGGGCTAGCAAAAGACAAACAACTATTGCAATGTCTACGGCAGAAGCAGAATACATTTCAGCTGCAAGTTGTTGTACACAACTACTTTGGATGAAACATCAGTTGGAAGACTATCAGATAATTGCTAACAGTATTCCCATTTATTGTGATAATACTGCTGCTATTTGTTTGTCTAAAAATCCAATTTTGCATTCAAGAGCCAAGCACATTGAAATCAAACACCATTTTATCAGAGATTATGTTCAAAAAGGAATTTTAGATATACAATTCATTGATACTGAAAATCAATGGGCTGATATATTTACTAAGCCTTTAACTGTTGAAAGATTTGATTTTATAAAGAAAAATTTGAACATGCACTTTGTATCTGATTAAATGCTTGCTTGCTCCTGAATAGGATTTTAGGTTCTGAAGTTAGTTCAGAAGCAGTAGTCCATCAGAAGCTCTTTATTGAGGTTCTGAGGAAAACTCGCTTCTGATAATGATGACGTCAGCATCTGAAGTCCAGAAGCTGGATTTATTGCTTCTAAATAGTTGAATTAGTGGAAACGTTGGGAGTTACTTTTTAAAAGTAACTTCTGGCCCACTAACTTGGTAGTTACTCTGTGAACTTCTTACGTGGCCTGTATGTGTTGGTGTATAACTAAAAGGGCAATGATGATTTAATGGCTTTGAAAGTACTTTTCACGCGCCCCCAATTTGTCATTAATGTTATGTTTGTTTGTCTCTTTTGAATTGCAAACGTTTTTACTCTTAAACACTTTTTCAATTCACACACTACTCACTCACAACAAACACATTTGCTCTCAAACCTCTTGCGAAGTAAGCGCAAAAACCTTAGAACCCTAAATTCTCTAAATCTTCTTCAATCATCATCATATGGCATCATCAAGCTCGCAACAGGATGTTTCAGACTCTTCTGCACGAATGATTCATGAATATGACTACAGAGGAAGAAGTATGAAACTGGAAGAATGGGAACTACAGGTTAAAATAGAAAATCCGGTGGATTTTGTATCACTCGCCTTCCATGAGTGTTGGATCAGAAGCTACTATGAAAAGCAGGAACTTATGCATTACTTCAAGATGTTGAATGGACCAACATACGAAGCATTGGTTAGACACTTCTGGGTGAGAGCTAAGGTTTATGACAAAGCTGCGTCTATAGCTGAAGAAAGTCAAATGGTGTTGATTTATCCCGAACTGGAAGGGAAGACCAGAGAAGTAATGGGACTTGAGCCATTTACAGGAGTTGAAATCAGGTCAAGTATTTGTGGTATTCCAGTGAGAATTGCAGAATGGCAGATAGAAGCTGTACTCCGTAGAGAAGCCTCTGGAAAATACTCTGGAATTGATCTCTCAAGTACAGCTGAAGAACGCTTCTGGAAAGAGAAAGTAAACTTGGCTCTGTACAACTCCATGCAAGCAGGAAAGTATGCTGATCTGAGCATGGATAAGAAGCTGCTTCTGAAGATTCAGAATGAGGACTTACTTCCATGTGGTGGAAGTGAGAAACCCAATTTGGCACAAAAGGTCTTTCTCCAGCACTTCATTAAGAAGGAGAAAGTAAACGTGCCAAAATATATGTTCAAGTACTTGTGAGGATTTTTGGACCAGTATTCGTGAGGCAAATTCAAAAAAGATACCCAACATTGAGTCGTAGTTTGCTAATAATTATTTGAAATGAAATTCATAGACAAAACAAGTAATTTGAGAAAACCAGATTTAAGGCTCAAGAAACCACCACACAAACGCTTCAAATATCTTCAATTGAAGAATATTTAAATTCCTAGATTCCGTTACCTAAAGAAACAATGCTCCATTTTCCCAAAGGTAACTAATTTGCTCCATTTTCCACAATCTACCGTGAAGATGATTTTGAATCCTCCAAACTCATTTTATTCGGCTAAGAGGTTAAGTTACAACAAAAAAAAAATATTTTATGAATTTTTCTCAAATTTTTTATCTTGGTCATTGTCTCACCTACAACATCACCATACCATTTCCTATTGCATCACCACACTTTCCATCAGTATGAGAGATGACAGTACTATGAAACGATGGACCGTGAGAAACCAAATGCTTTGTCGATGAATCATATGATAAGATGGATTCTTGGCTCACCAGAATAATACATTTGTTGTGCACTAGAAGATTCGGCGGCAAAGATTTCACACGCAATAGATAGCAAGGCCATGCATGACCGATTCAAAGAAGAATCTATCATGATAAAAATATAAATAAAATGGAATCTTGTAATAGAATCTATGAAGAAGGAATTGTTGACATGGAAGAGTAATTCTAATCAACTCTATTTTATCAACCCTCCTATTGTACATTGTCATTTTTTAAGACGCCGAAAAAGGTGCCAGCTGAAATTGTGAGTATCCAAACGAAGAGAGTTTCTATGAGGCGAAGATAATGGGAGGAAAATGACTTGCTGAAATAGTTGGGAGAGGATTTGTTGGCCAAAAAAAAAAAAAAAAAAAGAGGTTTAGAGGTAAAAAAATTGGTTTTTGTTTAATAAGTCCCTCCCTAATGCTGATGTGGCATGAGTTGTTGGTATATAAGTATGGGAACCTAGCTAATGGGATAGTTTATCAAGAACAAATATCAAGTGCAAATCATGACCTATGGAAGGATTTTAAGATCTCTTGCTGGTGGAAATTCATCTACAGGTGCTTTATCGTTGTTCGATTGGAAGCTTGAACGTTGGCTTCCCGGCAGAAAATAATGATTTGGGTGATAAAGCACCCGTAGATGAATTTCCACCAGCAAGAGTATTATGGATTTATGGATTTGGGTTTTACCACTTACTCGAACAAAACACTTTGGGTTTATCCGAATTGATTTGGGTTCAACCAAAAGTGCTAAAAAGCACAAAATTTAGTGCTTTAGTTTGAATTGGATCATTGTCTTGATAGGATTGACCTAGGGATGGCAAAATAGGTTTTATTCCCCGTGATTAACCTATCAAAAGATGGAGACGGAGGGCCAACTTGAGTGGTCGAGTTGAAACTCTTGTCCCGTTCCTCGACAAGCTGATGGATATTGGTCCGCCAATTTATTTATTTTTTATACATTCACATCTCACAAAAAATAGTAGTAGTACAAAATAATCATCATGAATTTCAACAAAAATGGTATCTTGACATAAACATGCTTTCACACGAGCAGCTAAATAACCAAACATGATAGTGCACACACATGCCATAGTCAATAATTAAAAATATGAAAATAAATTGGGGCTCCAACAGTAACCTCAGAATAATTTAACTGAACTAGAATACAAGACACCGACAAGAATACGAGAGATACTTGACGTGTTTTACCGCCCCTAAATCGACCACCCTAATAAAATACAAAATACAAGACACTAGCCTGCATTGTGGACTAAAAAAGATACTACTGTTGGTAGTAGAAGTCCAAGTCAACTATCATAATTGATTAATGTACCTTCTTGGAGGGCATTTCAAAGGAAATTTATGTCATCGTGGGAGGTGGAAATTGGTCAGTAAAAACTTAGACATGTGCGAAGCCGTGCCCAAAAACCAAACTTTTAAAGTTAAATCCACCGCTGACAATTTACAACTTAGCCATATGTAGTGGAGTTTAATTATTTTTTTTATGGACAAATAGTGGAGTTTAACTTGAACCACTATCAAATCATCATGGTCTGAATCATACAACTTAATTAGGCAACAAAAAAATGTACACGAATCATTACGAGTTGAATTAATGTGTAGAAGACTTGTAATAGAAAAATAAAAATGTGTAGAGTACTTCCATATTTTGGGCCTCTTTGGGGGCAACAATTTAGGCTTTTATGTTTTTTTAGGGGAATTAGTCACTTTAGTCCCTGAATGGGAGATGATTCGTCACTTTAGTCCCTAAATGAAGAGAAATTGCAAAACAGTCCCTGCATGGTCAATTTTAGGGACTAAAGTGACTAACGGAGTCTACATTCATGGACTAAATTGACTAACGAAGTTTGCATTCAGGGACTAAATTGACTAACAAAGTCTACATTCATGGACTATTTTGCAATTTATCTGCATTCAGGGACTAAAGTGACGAATCCCTTCCGATTCAGGGACTAAAATGACTAATTCCCCCTTTTTTTTAGGAAAATGTTAACTTGTGCCTTGGGGCATAAGTTAAGAAGACAAATATAGAAAGTTTTTTTTGGAACTTATGCATTCAATGTCTTAAAAGTTGCAAAAGTTATACTTTCAATATAAAATTTATATTTAATATCCATTTTAAGCTCCTTAACTTGTGCCCCAAGGGCACAAGTTAACATGACCCTTTTTTTTAATAGGAATTTAGGCTTTTATGTTAACAAAATAATATTTTGACATCAAACATTTTAGGTCAAATGTTAGTCATTTGATTTTTATGTGCATTTTAAAATATGTCTAAGTTGGAAAAGATAAGTCCTCGTGAGTTTAGCTCAGTTGGTAAGGACAATGCATAAAATATGCAAGGTCCGGGGTTCGAATCCCGACCACCACCAAAAAAAAGATAGATTCCCTCAAAAAAAAATAGACAGATTCCCTCAAAAAAAAATAAAAGTCAGATAAAATCATACCATGAAGACTAGAAATGATTCCATAAAATTATTTTCTTCATCTTTATTTTTAAAATTAGTCACCATTTCCATCTCAAGAACATCAAACTTATTCATTTTCTTCGTTTAACATATGATCTCCATCTCCTTCATTTCATAATTGAATCATATTTGTTACTAGGGGCAATTTACCCCAATTCATTAAAGGTAATGTATCTTGGTTTTTTCTTACAATTAGTTATCATTTTCATCTCAAAAACATAAAATTTGTCCATCTCCTTCATTCAACATGTCATTTCCATCTCTTTTGTTTCAAAATTGAATCATATTTATCATTAAGGATAAATTACCTCCAATTTATGAAAGGATAATGTAGACTTCACCTTCTTAGATCGACCACCATAGTATTGTGGACCAAATATTAGTAGTAGAAGTCCAAGTCAACTATCATCATTAATTAATGTTCTTGTAGGACATTTCTAAGGAAATTTATGTCATGGTGGGAGGTTGGCACTTATTGTCAATTGGTTTCCATGTTTGTTAGGAAATGCTTTACGAAGACTTGGCCATTTGCGAAGCGGTGCCCAAAAAACAAAATTTAAGTTAAATCCACTTAACTGACAATTTACAACTTAGCCATATTTAGTGGAGTTTAACTTGAACCACTATCATCTTTTTTTGTATCATACATTGATTATTACCTTAATTAACAACGACAACTTGGGGAAAAAAAGGGTACATTTCTGGAGTCATTACCGGTTGAATTAATGTCTAGAAGACCTATAACAAAAAAAGAAAAGAAAAAATGTATAGAAGACTTCCATATTTTGTGGCTTTTGAGGGCGTGAATTTTGGCTTTTGGGATAAGACAAAAGATATTTTGACATCAAAATTTTGATTTGACATCAAAATTGAAAAACATCAAAATTTTGATGTCATACACGAGATTTTCTAAATTTCAAATGTATTTTGGAATGCTGTAAATTTTAAAAGATTAAGGCTTAATTATCTTTTTTGTCCTCTAACTATTTAATTAGTATCGGTTTGGTCCTCTAACTAAAATTTGATTTATTTTGGTCCCTTAACTTTCTCTTTTGAATTATTTTGGTCCATTAACTTTCTCACCGTTACTACATTTGGTCCTTTCTGTTAGTTTTTGGTCCTCTAACTTTATTTATTAGTATCATTTTGGTTCTCTAACTTTATTTATTAGTATCATTTTGGTCATATACCTGATTAATTATTATGATTAAATAGTGACTGATATTATTAGTAACTGTTATGGTTCATATGTATGTGTGAAACAGGAGGTCTGGTACCCACATAACACAAACCCTAACGTTTATTTGAATAAAACTAACAGAAAGGACTAATGTAGTAACTGTGAGAAACTTAGAGGACCGAAATAAATCAAATTTTAGTTAGAGGACCAAACCGATACTAATTAAATAGTTAGAGGACAAAAAAGGTAATTAAGCCAAAGATTAAAGGTAGGCATAAATAAAGATGATAAAAATATATATACGATGTCACATATGTTGTTTATATATTGACTTTGAATCAACAAAATCATTTGTGATTATTATGAAATAAACATAATGAGTTTGGGCAGACCCACGTGTCTTGGTCAGATGAGTACTCCTGCAATATGAAGAAGTATTTACTTTCTAACCAACCACCCATTAAGATTTCTTGCAGGCCTGCCTCTTCACTCACTCCTCAATTATAAAACCTTATCACATCATTCCAAATTCACTTACCTTCAAATCCCTTTCTTTCAGTTTTCTAGCAAATACTAGTAGAGAAACATGGCTCTGGGAAGAGGCAGTGCATTGGTTCTACTAGTCTGCTTTTTTGTTCTTAACTCTGAGTTTGCTCATGCTGCTACCTACACTGTTGGAGGTCCTGGAGGTTGGACCTTTAACACTGTTGGTTGGCCTAAGGGAAAACGTTTTAGGGCTGGTGACACACTTGGTATGTATCTACTATCTTCCAATCGTTAAAGAATGTTATTAAATTTCACTCTAAATTTGAATCTTACTCCAAACATTAGTCTTATTTATAAGAGTGCACAAACACCCACTTTAACACTGTTGTTTTTTTTTTTTTTTCTCTTCAAAACTCTCTTTCATCGGATAAAATTAAGTACACTCTTCAGTCACTATTATAAGTAAAAATTTATATTTTAGATTCATTCAATTAATGATGTATATGGTCTTTATTATAAATCTGTATGTGTTTGTGCAGTGTTCAACTATAGTCCATCAGCTCACAATGTGGTGGCAGTGAACAAAGGAGGGTATGATAGTTGCAAGACACCAAGAGGAGCAAAAGTGTATAGGTCAGGAAAGGATCAGATAAGGCTTGCTAGGGGACAAAACTACTTCATTTGCAACTTTGTGGGTCACTGCGAGTCCGGAATGAAAATTGCCATCAATGCTGCTTAACTTTTATATTAAAGTCTAATATACCTAATAATGTAGTGTTCAACTTATATATGTGTGTTACTATATATGTGTTGTGTTCAAATTTCATACCTCTTGTTGTACCTGTTCTTTATGCATGTGTACTTGAATCATGTAGAAGTTTTATTATCCTTAAATTAAATAAGTGGATAGGTGGGTGTGAAGTGTTAAGTGTGCTACTATATGTTAGTCATCATGGATCTAGTAACAATAATTTTGTGTAATATGATTTCTGGGTCTCTCCGGATGTTATGTAGCGAACCAATTGTTTTGAAGGGAACTACAATTGACTTAAATTTACCACTGTTATTATTTTGGCTTAAATGCTCTTTTGGTCCCTTAAGTATTTATTTGGTATCGCTTTGATTCCTTCATACATATTTCTCCCGCATCTTCATCACCTTCATACATATTTAAACCCAGAAAAATTAAAAAAATTAAAAAAACTCAGTCTTTTTTTAATCTTCATCATGTTCATCAAGAACAACAAACAAACCCTGAAACCTTCATCATCATCATCTCTTCCATCACTATTTTCTAAATAAAAAAAAACTTCATTTTCAAATCCAATCTAAATCCTTTATCATCATCACCAATCCTTCAAAAAATTCATTTTCGGATCTAAACCCATTTCCGCATGAATCATTTACAAAAAACCTAAAGGATGTATCATTTTCGGATCTAAACCCATTTCCGCATGAATCATTTTAACAGTTAACAAACAGTGTTACTCATTAAAGGGAGGTATTTAACTATTTTAAAAAAACCTATAGAGGAGGTTAATATCTATTATAAAACTAAAGAAGGTTTTCCTTTGTCTTCGTGAGCTTAACTCAGTTGGCATAGACAATACATAAAATATGCAAAGTTCAGGGTTCAAACCCTGGCCACCACCAAAAAAGGAGGTTTTTGTCTCATTTAGAGAAACCTTAAAGTAGGTCTCATTTATAGAAACCTTAAAGGAGGTTAGTGTAATTTACCCTTACATTTATTCTCCAATATTCTTATCAATATAAAATTCATTTTACAAGTCCATCTTTGGACCGTTATATGGGTAAATGCATATATTATTTTCTTTTCATATCCTACTAGTTTCTAAGCCAACTTCTATAAAATAAGAATTTTAACTACATAGATTAATTTATTAAAATTTATGATTAACTTGTGAGCAATGCTAACGAGTGCCTTCAAGATACTTTTTAAGGACCTTTAATAAATTTTTCAATGAAAATTTGTATATTCAATACATTGGAATTTGTAATATTTGACTTTTTACAATAATACAGTAATTTCTAAAATTGAGATCTTTAAAGAGTGTCTCAAAATCATTCGTTAGCAAGATTCGTAGTTTATTATATCATGTCGTTCTTCAACTAGTAAATTAAGGCAATATATGATAGTTTGTCCTATAATATGTTGCTTAATTATCATGGTCATCAAACGAATCCTAACCTGTTTCATCAAAGCACCAAAAATATTATGAAGAGTCAATAACTATGAAGACTTTCACTATTTCTCAAAAAGAAACTACGAAGGTCATCAAATGAATCCTAACCCATTTCATCAAAGCACCAAAAATATTATGAAGAGTCAATAATCATGAAGACTTTCACTATTTCTCAAAAAAAAAAAAAACTACGTTGTCATCAAACTAATCCTAACCTATTTCATCAAAGCACCAAAAATACTATGAAGAGTCGATAACCATGAAGACTTTCACTATTGTGGCCTTTTATAAGTCAGTGATGTAAACTTTTTCTTTTTGATAAATAATTGGGGATGTAAACTTTCTTTTTAATTAAACTAGTTTAGATACCCGGCGTTGTCCGGGTTTGATATTAAATAAGTTTTATAAGTTTGTGTGCACGAATACACGTGTCAGTATATTAGATTGAATTTATTTAAATTTACAATTATAATAATACCATAAAAATAAATATAAATGATGAGATGAATGTCCAATGCAAGAATAAAAAGTGTAACAAAATCAATAATGAATTAGTCCAAGTGGTAAGAGTTTTTGGTCCCTTTAAACATGTGGTCATGGGTTTGTTTTGTGGCCCATGTGTATGAGAGAGAAAAATCGATTGAAAGGAAAGAAAGTGGTTGAAATATATATATATATATATATATATATATATATATATATATATATATGGGTTTTGCTAAAAGACACCAACTAATTTTTATGAAGGTGTCTTTTAGCAAAGTTATAACTAAAAAGTGGAAATCACACATTGAGGTGTGGGTTGCTGAAAGACACCTTAATGGGTGGCTTCTAGCAAAACCCTATATATATATATATATATATATATATATATATATATATATATATATATATATATCAAAGTATATGTATGAGAAATAATAAAATTGGTGATTGGCAAACCTGAAGAAGGAAAAATGTTAGATGAAAAGAATGTTTGGGGTTTTTGCTTGTGCTCAAAATATGCAAATATGTGATTAACGAAAATTTATTTATTTATAGTTAACATATGCATTAGAATATGATGCTAAAAGATAACATAATAACTAATCGAACCTTCTTTTTATATAAAAAAAAAAACTAATCGAACCTTTTTTTTCCTCAAACATAAAAACTAATTGAATGATATATTGCTAAAAGATTAGTAATAACTAATTGAAGCTTCTTTTCCTAAAAACAAATAAACAAATTGGAGTCTTTTAATCATAAAATAAGATCGTATATGTAAACTTTGTTGAAAATATTATGTGTAGTTTGTTGAGATATTTCTGCTACATAAAATATTAGAAATTCAATAAAAAAATTTAAAGAAAATATTGAGTGGATAAGATCAAAATGTTGTTAAGATATTTATGTTAAATAAAATAGGGTTAATTAAATTTTTAGTCCCTATAAATATTCACGGTTTTGTTTTTAGTCTCTATAAAATAAAATCACACTTTTCAGTCTCTGTGACATTTTCTTTAAGCATTTTAGGGACCAAAAATGTTGATGGAAATTTTTTATAGGGATTAAAAATGCTAATGGAAAAATTTTATAGGGACTAAAAATGCTGATGGAAAATTTTATAAGGACTAAAAAATGTGATTTTATTTTATAGGGACTAAAAACAAAATTCTGAATATTTACAGGGACCATTAACTTAATTAATCCAAAAAAAATATTGGTTTTTAAAAATATAAAAAATAATAAAAATATTGAGAATGAATGTGGAAGTGACACGTGACATAAAAAACCTTACTTTATATATATATATATATATATATATATATATATATACTATTGATTAAGAACATTATTATGACCCGTGCCATTGGGTCATCATTCTTTAGGCAAATGGCCCAAACTTTCTGATACATAATTAGCAAGTGTACTAACTTATATAGAAGTAATAAAATTTCTAAGATTCGTATCCACAGTGACAGTTTCAACTTCTACTCGGTAGTAACGTTATTATAAAGGATGTTTGTAAAATGGGGGGTGCACTGAGGCAATTGGTTTGATTTGCAAGTTAAAATAAAATGGTTCAAGTAAAATTGGTTTGAGAAATGATATGGAGAGGTGACTAGGTCATTCGATTCATCTGCTCATCGCTCATATTAGCAACCTGTTTCTTAAGTCTACGAACGCTATAAAGTTAACGACAAATTAACAAAATAGCTTAGGTCAATCCCTTGATCCTAAGCCCTCTTTTCTGATTATAATTCCCTAATCCCTTAGGTGAACCTATAATCATCAAAGGTTTTAAGTCCGTTAATTCAATTATCACAACCTAACAACGCTCTATCCCTAGATTGTCCTTTAGAAAGAACAGCATAAATGTTTCCGAGATACACGCTAGTGTCAGTAGTCATATATTTTCTTAGATCAATTATATTGGGTCAAAATCATAAAAGCATTAAGAACAAAATATGCTGAATAAACTAGATTGAAATTCATAAACGTAAGAGTTTCAGGTTACATCACATGAGCTAGAACAAAATCATCTCTTGACCTAATCACAAAGGATCTAGCTACTCATGGCTAAAGCATAAATAACTAATATCAAAGAAGGATTCATTACATGAAATTGGTAACCGGATATGAGTTTTGATGGTCTCCAACCTTCTTTCCAAATCTCCAGCTCCAAAAGTCGGTTTCTTTCTCCAAAATTTCGAACCCCTGACTCAGAATGCAGCTTGGCTTTTATAATTTCAGTTCTGGGCTCGCCAAAATCGGAGCCCGATGCCTTAAATCGGAGCCCGATTTCTCATTAACTGTGCAATCATTGGTCAGACGCTCCTCAAATCGGAGCACGATGAGCTTTGATCGTAGCCCGATTTTTTACGTATCAAAATGCTTCAAACTTCAGCACAAATCGGACTACGATGCCAGGAATCTGAGTACGATTTCATGTTTCCTTCAAGCATCAAAATTGTTCTTTTCTAGCTTCAAACTCACGCCAAAAACACCAAAACTTAACTATAATTACATAAAAACTGAGATAAAAGTAATGTATGACCTAGTGTCATCACAACCCCAAACTTGCATCGTTACTTGTCCTCAAGGAACTTACTTTAAAAATGGACTTTAACAGTAAAATAGCACTTACTCATCAATGGTAAATCAAAAGTTCATCTTCTAGTTAGCATTAGTGGGCTAACTTGCTTGCCAAAACCTTCACTCCACAACTTCACACAACATCATTGAAAAGGTACACACAGTCGACACACTAATCACTATATTGCCAAAACTTGAAAACCTTCTAAACATCAATCAAAGTTACATTACAATACACACTTATAAGGACTTTCAGGGTGTAACGGGGCTAAGGTCACAGATGGGATTATTTGGGAAGTAGGCTTAAAATAACAAATTGGAGTTAAGCATTTCCTACTTACTTTGGCAATTTGGAAAACCACAACCTGAAATAATTTGCTTAAATTTGAGAACTAGAGAACACAACAGAAGTTCCGGATCACTCAATTTACAAGTCTTTGTCTCAATTTATTTCATGTTGATTTTTTTTTTATCAACTTGATTGATTTTTTTTATATATATTTTTTTCATTTTTGAATTGAGACAATGTGATCTATTTACTCATGTTCTCTATATCCCTTACCCCAAACTTAAAATGTTGCTATCCCATGAGCAACCCCAAACTTAGACTTTTGCAAACACATAATAATTGCCTAACTCCAAAAATTGGGTTAAAATCCTAAGGTCTCTAGGCTTAAAATGTGGTTTGTCACCGAAACAACAGGGTCTAACCTACTGGCTCAAAGTTGGCTTAAAAAATGGGAAAAATTACATTCAACAGGTAGGCTTCAAAGGCTCAAGGTACAAGCACTTTGCCTTAGTGTGTAAGCAACGTAACCAATTGACATAAAGAAAATTCGCAAGTCTCAGAAATAGTATTAGCATGGATCACTCATATTTTGTGAAAATTGAAAAACAAAGATTTGGCTTTGGAACTTACTAGCTGAGGTTTATGGAAGTTGTCAAAATTCACACTGCCGTACACTTCAACAAAGGAACCTCATGCAAGCTCTACCTCCTTGAACTTTTGATAAACCATTGAAGAACACATGCTACTAGACTGGTAAAATTCAAGAAAAAAGCAAATTCATTGATAATAAACAAGTGCAGATGCAATTACAAAACATAGGGGAATACATAATTCATAACACTAGCAGCAGTCACACACATTTCTTTTTTATTTTTTATTTTGAAAAGAAATACCAACCAAATAAACGAAATTAGAAAATATGATGGGTTGCCTCCCATCAAGCACTTTCTTTTATGTCATTAAGCTTGACGCATCAGCCACTGTTAGGGTGGCAAATATGAAAGAAAGAATATGTCATCCTTCTTCTTCATCTTGTTTAGTAGGAATTCCATGAACTTCATACAAAGCAGCATATGCTCCCATGAGCTCACATTGAATCTTTTGGAAGTTAAGCTTTTCCACCTTAAAGAAGGATATGTATTCATTTGCACATGAGTGAGTTCCTCAGACCCCATTTGCTAAGACTTCAGGTAGAGACCAACACTCATCACTTGTGGACTGTCGTCCACCACAGTAGCCTGACACTCAGTCTCCATCTCAACCAACTTTTGCTGAGACTCATATGCTTTCTCATCAAGATCACTACACTGAACTTCAAATTTTTCAAATGAAACTTGATTTAATATCAAGAAATCATCTAAAATATTTTGAAGCAGAGTATTGTAATCGATGTTGATAAGCTCTTTCAGCCCTTCACAATCTGTACCCTGATGATTCGCCTCATGATCACATCTCGCATTTAAGCTTGAGATTTGATTGTCCCATTGTTCTATCTTCCAAGAAAGCAGATGATTTTCATACTCCAACGTAACAATCCCCTCTGTGTCATAAAGGCGTAACATGTCTACTAACCTGTCTATCATAGCTGCAAAACTTGGATAAACTTTTTAGTAGCAGAGTACAATGAGGTAAACATGAAGAGCATAAATCATAACATTTTTTTTTCAATTTTTTAATATATAGACAAAAATGTAAATGACAGAAATCCTAAACAATAACGAAATTTCCAAGCTGAAATGATTGAACAGTCCCCGGCAACGGCGCCAAAAACTTGATACATAATTAGCAAGTGTACTAACTTATATCGAAGTAATAAAATTTATCAGATTCGTATCCACAGTGACAGTTTCAACTTCTACTCGGTAGTAACGTTATTATAAAGGATGTTTGTAAAATGGGGGGTGCACTGAGGCAATTGGTTTGATTTGCAAGTTAAAATAAAATGGTTCAAGTAAAATTGGTTTGAGAAATGATATGGAGAGGTGACTAGGTCATTCGATTCATCTGCTCATCGCTCATATTAGCAACCTGTTTCTTAAGTCTACGAACGCTATAAAGTTAATGACAAATTAACAAAATAGCTTAGGTCAATCCCTTGATCCTAAGCCCTCTTTTCTGATTATAATTCCCTAATCCCTTATGTGAACCTACAATCATCAAAGGTTTTAAGTCCGTTAATTCAATTATCACAACCTAACAACGCTCTATCCCTAGATTGTCCGTTAGAAAGAACAACATAAATATTTCCGAGATACACGTTAGTGTCAGTAGTCATATATTCTCTTAGATCAATTATATTGGGTCAGAATCATAAAAGCATTAAGAACAAAATATGCTGAATAAACTAGATTGAAATTCATAAACGTAAGAGTTTCAGGTTACATCACATGAGCTAGAACAAAATCATCTCTTGACCTAATCACAAAGGATCTAGATACTCATGGCTAAAGCATAAATAACTAATATCAAAGAAGGATTCATTACATGAAATTGGTAACCGGATATGAGTTTTGATGGTCTCCAACCTTCTCTCCAGATCTCCAGCTCCAAAAGTCAGTTTCTTTCTCCAAAATTTCGAACCCCTGACTCAGAATGCAGCTTGGCTTTTATAATTTCAGTTCTGGGCTCGCCAAAATCGGAGCCCGATGCCTTAAATCGGAGCCCGATTTCTCATTAACTGCGCAATCATTGGTCAGACGCTCCTCAAATCGGAGCACGATGAGCTCTGATTGTAGCCTGATTTTTTACGTATCAAAATGCTTCAAACTTCAGCACAAATCGGACTACGATGCCAGGAATCGGAGTACGATTTCCTGTTTCCTTCAAGCATCAAAATTGTTCTTTTCTAGCTTCAAACTCACGCCAAAAACACCTGAACTCAACTATAATTGCATAAAAACTGAGATAAAAGTAATGTATGACCTAACGTCATCACTTTCTCTAACTAATCCCCTATAATTTGGTTGTTTTCCATCACAATTCCACACATTCATGCAATTAATCAGCATGATGATGGTTGAGTTAAAATTAAATAGTTAAAATTTTAATATAATTTTAATTTTTTATTCTAAATTGAAAAGATAAAAAAAAGATCGATATTAAAATCTTGACTATCTAATTTCTATTCAATGACTACTGATTTATTAATTGCTCGAATGTGAGTTTGTTGGCTCCAATAAATCAAAAATATTATTACTAGTGTTTTTTAGGCTATAAAACTAGCCTCTAGCTCTCATCCTCAACCTTTGATAACGTGCATCTAAAAGTATGACCCTGGGATGAAGCTGTGCAATATGGTAGCTCTAAGCTTATCAGTTATCATTGTGATTGTTGTTTCACTCTAAGATGGCTCATGAAGGAAAGATCCAATTGTTTCGTATTAAGAGCTACTGCCCCTAAAGATTTTTACGTTACTATATGCCTAAAACTTTAACCCACGACCTTGATTAAGCTGGAAGAGATCTACATCATCTGATTTAAGTGTTCTTAGATAAAAATCAATTTGTTTTTTTAATACTCATGTTTGGAAAAATCTAGTAATTTTGCATTAAATTTTGTGATTTATTCAAAAAAAAAACTTACAATATAAACCTTTTTTGAGGAACTTACAATATAAACCTGTCACTAAAAGTAATTTTTTTTTTCCTTTTGAATATTCACACAGTCACACTATATATTTTATTTTTGAAAAGATCAAATAGATTCATATTAATTTTGATGATTTTTTTTTAAAAAGGGTTAATACCGTTTTTGATCCTTGTAATATTAACGAATTTCGGTTTTGACCCTTATAGAAAAGTTCAAATTCTTCCCTGTCATATCATGTCATTTAACTTTGTCAGCATAATCTGACCAAGTGTCACGTGGACTGTGTATTTAATCTTTTTTCATTTTTTTATTTATCCAATCACCTGACACGTGGCTTATTTATAAATTAAAATTAATTTCTTCATCCATGTTCATCTTCTTCATTGAGTTCCTCCCTCTTTTTTTCAACCCTAAAACCCAGAAACCCAACCAAAAAATGTAGTCAGTTTATAATTTTATTTATATATTCCATAAGGTTATTTGGACAGCATTTGTTCTACATTCTTTGAGAAGACAAAAGAAAATTTGAAGAGTCTGGTTCAAGATAAAAATAAGTGGTCAAGGTATTTTTTACTTTTTTCTACAAACTTAAGTTATATTGTTAATAATATATGGATATGGTTTGCATTTGATTTTACTAATATATGGTGGAATGAGTAAAGGACTCTAGGCATCTACATGATAGGAACAATATAGATGTAGGAGTCTCATCATTAGTCGTCCGTAAGCGAAAAACAATAAATATTATAAGCATATGTTACTGTATGTTTAGCATGTCTTGGTTAATTAGATTTTTTTTTTTAAGGAATGTCTTAGTTAATTAGATATAACTTGGGAAGGGACCAATTATTTTAGGATTTGCATTACTTTAATTTTCACAGGATCAAATAGATTACTTTAAATCTCGTTATTCCAACTGCAGGAAGAAAGAAACAACACTTCTTACTTTCTTAGCATTCACCCCCAGGACATTGGTTCTCAACACATCAAGTACTATCAGAAGATGAGCTTGAGGTCCCCACTATAAACGAATATATAATCAAAGAAGAGCAAAACAAATTTTCTTAGGAAAAGCTTAAAAATATCATTCATCAATGCTTGAAATGTGGACTGTGCATTTGTTAACCCAAAGGCATTATAAGATATTCATAATGGCTTTAATGAGTTCAAAATTCAGTTTTGTGAATATCACCCTCTTTCGTTCGAATCAAATCTGATTATACCCTGATTTCAAATCCAATTTTGAAAATTTTACCGCTCCCCAAACCTCATCCAACACTCATCAATCACCGGAATTGGAAATTTATTTGGAGTACTAATATTATTAAGAGCCCTATAATCAGTACAAAACCGCCAATTACCCTCTTTTTTCAAAACCAGATGACTGATCCTACATATAGGATCTCGATCCTGACTACATTGGACCCAAATAATAATAACAAATGGATATAACAAATTATGGTGGCAAATAGTGACATTCTTTATGTTAACTGTGGGATAATACAAAAACTGGAATGTTAAACAATTTATGGATTAATAATATATCTCCTTGCAGTAATGGAACTTACACCAATTTATGGATTAATAATCTCCTTGCAGTAATGAAACTTACAAAGACGGTAAACTCTCACTGGTTCTCACTATTCCAGTCCCACTTCCAACTCCAAAACCAGTATGCTCTTCTTCACACCCCTTCGGTCAATCTTTTCCCCCATCCCCCCGCTGCCACGTGTCCATTTAGTTACTCAAATCAACAGGTCATCATTCCTTTTGCTCCAATTGACCAACGGTTTCATTTCACATGTTCCCCTTCTTTCTGTTCTTTGCTTCCCATTTTACCACTTCTCTTATACACATTTGTCAAGGATACTTCCCAGGGCATATCAAATTGTGTGTAATCTTACTATTAGATCGTTATCCTTGATCTCATACTAATTTTATTGATCCTAGTGAACTTGTGTAGTGTAATTGTGAAGTTTATAAGTATGTATCCATGGGACATAAAAATGACGAATTTTGTCATTAAGTTATGATTTTCCTTAACGATTAAAACTTGTATGTTTAAAGAATATATTGGCAAGCTAAATATTAGATATAAGAAAACCTAAGGTTTTTTTGTATGTACATACCATGATGTACATGTAAGAGTAAAACAGAAGGGAATTTAACAGTATCATTCGAGTGCACAAGAGGTGTCTTTAATATCCTTACGGAGAGATGAAAACCGCTAAATAAAATGACTCCACTAACCGAAATGTGAATTGTGGAAGGACTAAGTCAATTCCACTAGCACTTCCTAATAAATAGGAATAATTAACTACATGACAGGAACAATATAGCTAAGTAAATCAGTTTCAACAGTACAAATGTTGTAGGAGTCTAAGTTTGTATTTGATGCTTTTGTAGGAGTCTATGTTGTACAAATGTTGTGAATTTTAAATGTGATACTCTTAATTAATGAGAAATAAAATTTTGAAACACATGCTTTGTTCTTCAGAAAAAACACGGGTGTCACACTCTCCCTTTAAATTTTTTGTTTGCTAATTAATTAATACGATCTTTCAATATTTGCAGATTCTATACTTTCATTATTTCAAAGGACCAAATGTTTTGGGAAAAACAAGATGTTATTAAGGAAGCTTTGGTGAAGCGCTTCTTTGTAAATGGTCTTGTGACATCTCCTTTGCTAATGGAGATATTATACAATGGTTATAAATCAATCAATGCCAACCATGCTACGACTAAATTTGTCAGAATTGAGGAAAATAGGTTTGGGTTGGTTGGTGATGTTCCATCCTTGATTAATAGCGTTGGTATAGAGTATAAACCTATAAAGGTAAATACACCTACTGAAGAGGATTATGAAAGCATTGTCACAAAGTTGGGTTACATGATTGTGGAAATATTTGTTCTTGACTACTATTCAGGTATATATATGATTTATTTAATGAAATGGGATATTGTATTTTTATACTAAGTATTCATATGATTGATTAATTTTAAAAATTAGTTAATAATAAAAAGACAAGGTGGCATTTAGGGTGGGTAGGAAGAATTCTTTCCCACCATGGGAAAATAAATTTTGTCCATTAGATTAAAGAGGTGTATAGATTTTAACATGGTCTATGTCCACTATATTTTTTCTGTTTTTCTTTCACATTTCTTCAACCTTCAGATCTGAAATTTACATCTACAATGGAGAAGAGTTTAACCCTCCACCAACACATCATCACCGCCGTCTCCGAGACCGACATTGAAACCTACATCTCCGACTCCATTCTCCCTTCAAGAATCTCCTTTCTCGGCCCTGCCATCAATTTCCACTCGTAACCCTCTCCTCGTCGTCGTCCACTCACAAGCCAGAATCACCATCACGTGATCAACGAGTCAATGAACTCAAGAACACTCATGGTTGTTTTGCTTTACTGGGTTTCTTAAAATGCGAGATTTGCTGGGATTGGATCTGAGTAGTCTTCAGATGCTTATAAAATGATTCTAAGAACACAAAATTCTAAAATTAAGGATTTTCTTATGCTCAGATTTTCATGTTCTTATTTTGATTCTTGAAATCGAGTATATTTGTTCTTTGTTTCATGTTCTTATTTTGATTCATGTTCTTAAAGCATATTTTCATGTTCTTATTTTGATTCATGTTCTTAAAGCAGAATTTGAAGCCAACACTTATGTTCTTTGTTTTCTTCGATGGTGGGTTTGGTAGAAAGAATTAAAATTCCAATTTCCTCTTTGTTGAATTCTTATTTTGCATCAGAGGAAGAGAAAGGTCACAGTGAAAGGTCAGATAAGATGGTGAGGCTAGGAGGAAGATGATAATAGAGGATAAGTGGTTAGATCTAGTACTGACAGACCATGATAATATTATGTTTCTTACTTAATCCAATGCTTAAAAAAAACTTTCCCATGGTGGGAAAGTATTGCTCCTACCCACCCTAAATGCCACCTAAAAAGTGTGATACAACAATGTTGCTAGGCTTTTGGCTTGATATCCAGTAGACTGTGCAGGCTAGAACAAAAGATGGTATTTTGGAATTTTTACCAGAGAGTTCATTGGAAATACTGATCACCAATCAATCCCCTCTAATGACTACACATATTGAATGGAGTAAAATTAAATGGATTGTTAAGATTTCACCTTCAATACATAGTAGTACTACAATAGAGGCATGTGCAAACGTACTATAAAATTTGTCCATCTAGCTACCAATTAGTTGTACTGAAGTACCAGATTTTGAATATGTTATAAACAAATTGGCATTTACATAATCAAGTAATCATTACAAACTTCACAAAGAACTTCCAGTCATTAACATTTTTCCAGGCTATGACCCCAGTGTCTAAAAAGATGAAAGCTGAAGTTGGACCCTCCAAAAACAAAAGTATAATATATAAAGTCATAGGAATAGAGATCTAGGCTGGGGTTTGTAAATTTTTAATCATTATGTCAGTTGAATTTCATTAGCTACACTGAGAATTTTGTCTTGGCTTTGAGTGTCTGGAGCCTTATTATTTGTTGCATCAAATGATGATCATATGCTGAGTACTATATGTGTCAGCTGAGTCCAAGCTCCCCTCCGGTCAACATGCCCCGGCACATCAAAATCGTTTAATCAAGATTCAAAATTCAAATTTAGTATTTTACTACCTCCGTCCCAATTTAATTGACACAATTTTGTTTTTCACACATATTAAGAAAAATGTATAAATAAAGGGGAAAGTGGAATATATTATATTGGGAATGATAAAAGTAGTATTATTTAGTGTTATATTGTATTGGGAATGATGAAAGTTGTATTGAAAATTGAAATGAGTCAGTTATTTTGGGACACTTTTTTTTAGAAAATGGGTCAGTTATTCCGGGACGGAGGGAGTAATTTATAAAATTGAAATTAAAATATGCACTTTCTTAGACTGTCTCATTTTAATTGAACGACTACTGATACGCTAACTTGTGAATGCGAAATTCACTAGGTGTAGCGAGTCCGAATTCAAAGGGCACTAGCTACTAGATTCCTCTATCTCTTATAATTGATGGAGCTGACATAAATTAACTTTTTTTTTTTTGGTGGTGGTGGGTGGTGCTGCTTGTCTAGTGGGTGTGGATAGCAATTGGCACTCAATTTGAAACATTACAACAACTATATATGATCGTGGCCTCATAGTAATTCTAAATCGAAACTACTAGTATATGCTTCTTGGAATCCTATGCTGAAAGGGGACCCAAAATATTTCTGGTGCAATTGGAACTTTTAACTAGTGGAAGCACATGCAATGCAAATTGTAACCACGATGCCTTAAATTTGATTTAAACTCATAGAAAGGTGGAACTTCAACATCAAAGGTAAGACAAAAATTTAGGACACTAATAAAAAGGGAAAAAGTTTATTAAATAAAAGACAAGCAAGTATCCTTCAGCAACTAATTAAGAAAATAAAGTCAACTAGAAAAGTGAGCAGTGTTTATTTTTTAAGAGGAATGAGCAGTACGTAGGTATGTATGTGTTATAACTCTGTCCCATGTTAGGTTTTAACATATATCAAAAAACATGTTTTGTGTAACATGCACGACCAAGATTATCTTACATTGTGCACACATGTTTTTCTCACTATTGAATCAACAAGTTACATCATATATTATTTAATTTAATTGTGAAATTTATTGATCAAAACTAATTTATAAATGATGTAAGATTTGTTTCGCTTGTGTACTATAAAATTGACCTAAATTTGTTTCCCTTGTGTACTATAAGAAGAAAAAAAAAAATACTACTATTAAAAGTATAAAATATTTGATACTTATTTAACTGGTCAAAATATAATAATACTAATAATAAGACACCAAAAAATTATTACGTCATGCTTGGGAGGGGCAATGTGAGCTGTACTATCACCAACTTTGTTTTTTTTTTTGGGCAATACTTTTTTTTAGGCAATACTATCACCCACCTTGTTAATTAGCACAAACATTATCATTTGATTTGGGACGTTACTAATTTAACTTTGCTGGTAGTAGCTATTTTTTTTTTTTTTTGAGGAATGGTAACTAGGTTTGTGTTTTTTTTTTGGGTGAACGGTTTAATGTGTTCTTTATTTCGTCGTATACATTCAACAATAAATAAATGATCTGGTGTATGAAAAATGTCTATTAAAAATATTCACAAGATAAAATATAGAATGAGAGAACAAAATATCGGAGACAAATTTAACATTTTTTCAGTAATAACCCTAAAATACAATCAGTGTTTGTTAATTAGTGCTCTAAGATCTATATAATTATATACTAAAATTGGTTCGAGTTCAAGTTTAGTAGTTGACTTAACACTAAAAGATCAATTAGATCTAGAAAGAATATAATGTAGACTCATAGAGTATGATGAAGTTCCTAATCGTATATGATCAACAAGATACGCAACCAATTAGTCAAATGAAAAATATTTACTTCCACTCAGAAATCTCTCTTTAGTATAAGGAAAAACAAAAGTAAATTTACCTTTGGAGGCAAATCCTAAATAGTAGATTTTTCATCAAATATACAAGCAAATTCTTGAGCTTCCAGCTTCAATCTATTATTTTCTTCATAGCAAGGAGACGATTATATTATATAAGCAAGGTGTTTCGGGTTAGTAGAATTTACCTGCAAAAATGGAAAATATATAAAAACATTTGATGAGATTCACACATTTATGTTAGCCAAATATAGAAAATTCAATTAATTATAAAATATAACGTGTGCTGATAATGGATGTTGGAGATTATGAGAATGGAGGGAGCCCCTAAGGAGGTTTGTCGGAGACAGATTCGCAGAGCCCGTTTGGCTTACTGGCCACCTCCAATATATATATGATCTGGGAAGGAAGGGGGTGACTGGTTAATATTAATCTGTGATAATTAATGGAGGTGGACAGAATGCCAAAATGGCTGTGGAATAAGCCATCTGACAAACCCTAGAGGCAGCTTATATTTTGAAGAAGTCAAAGGAATATTGTGAGTACTTTGTGACTTGTGATGGATGATATATAATAAAGATAATAGCTAGCTTTTTATTGTGGAAAAGAAAGAAAGGTGCATAAGCGTGCATGGACTTGTGTTGTTATGTTCGGCGCTTCACTGTTTTGAAGACTTTTCATTCTATTCCCATGGTTGTGTTTCTACAATAGTAGTATTCCTCCTGGGTGTACATATAAGGGATACAAGAATTGACTTACTGCAACAAATTTTATTTGTGTTGTTTGTATGCCGGAAGTATGATTGTATTGGAACAATTTTTGTAACAACATTTCCTTCTCTCTTCTTATTAGACAAAACAATAGAGAGAGAGAGAAAGAGAAGGAGAAAGAGTAAAAACATAATGAGAATACTAGAGACAATTGTTTCAAAAGTTATCCGAAAATAATTGTACAAATATCTTTTCTCTATTGTTAATAATATTAAATATTTTTTTGAAAGAATAATTAAATATATATTTGAATAAATTACACTCGACTCTAAAAGAAGCATTTTTTTAGAGTTAATTATTCTCCTCTCTTATAAGGGATGCTTGATTGACTTAAAATCATATTCCGTAAGAATTAAATATGTTATGAGTTTTAATCCATTTTAACATAATAGCGAAAAGAAATATTAAAATTTAAGGTCATGTTAACATATGCTCTGAGAACACTTGTTAAAATTTCCACAAATAAATTGACACAAATTATGAAAAGTAATTAATTATCAAAAGCTTAAAAAATAAATTGACACAAATTCCAATAACTAATTTCCCTCTTTGAAACCTTAACACGTGCCTTCCCTAAAATTTATAGGAGGCGTCTAATATGGATGTGGTCTAAAGGTAAAACTTACTATTTTTAGTAGGTTTAATAAAATATTACATCTATTCACCATTATTTTTGTTACCATGTTATTGTTACGAAGTTTCCATTGCACAATAACAAATCTTCATCGAGAATATGTGAGGCACAAGGTTGTTCTCTCATCCCAATAAGATTGTTTCCATACTCAAGAGCCAAGAGTTGAATCTATTGACCACTTATTTAAAAAGTACAAATCTCTTATCACTGGATCCAAACACTTGTTGGCTCCATTCTCCATCCGTTTATTATTATAAAATTTATGTTTTATTAAAAATGAATAGAGTCCACATTTAGACCACTTTTGAGAGATCCATATATGAACCCAAATTTCTATCTTTGATTTTGAAAAAAAATAAATAATCCAAGATCCGATCTAAGTTGTTTTTATATATTTTTTTTTTGTATCGGTTTGTTATTTTAAGAGATTTGGACGACTATTTTTGGGATAATTTAATGGACAGCTAAAGATATACAAAAAAAATATAAGTATTACCAATAGAACTAAAGCTACATAGAAAGAGAGTAAAAAGATAATTAGAGTAGTTATCACAAAATGGATGTACAAATATCAATTCTCTATTTTAATTTGGAGCCGACTTTGGTGTCCAACTCGGGTGCATCCCTTTGCATCTTTTTTTTTTGGTTTACTCATCCCTTTGCATCTGGTTATGATAGAGATAATTATTTGCTTTATTTTATTATTTTATATTGGAAACGATCGGTATTTGCTTAGCTTTCTTGTGAGATTTTTTACTGTGAATTTTGACTTGCTGCAAAAGAAGGATGCAAAATGGGCTAGGCGGCTGCCATGTTCCCACTCAGTTTCCATTTACTTTATCAACTCACTATTATCAATTCAACCTTTCACATTTATTCTGTAGTGCATTTTTTAAGTAAAAAGGGAAGTACAAAATTATGTATATACGTTTAAAATGGCTTGTTTGAAGAGGCAAAAACAAAAGGCTTGTTTGATGATGTTTGGAACTTGAATATCAAGACATTTGCAAAAGATAACTGAACATTAGTAGTAGTTAATCTTGCTTGCTTCATAATATTAATTACGGTAATCATTTTCTGTTACATAATCATCACACACTTTTGTGGAGTGTAAAACATCTTCATTCCTATGAATCATGAAGTCCAGAAGAATATCAATAAGATTGTACGTAGTTTTGAAAATTGTCGTTTTCCATCATCTCAAATGATTTCAGTATTGATTGCAACTTTCTGATCGAATTAAGAAAGCATCACTGAAACCATTTGCAATTAACAATTAACAACTTTGGTGAGCCTAATATGAAAGAGATAGACTAATGCATTATGCATGACTTACCATTTCATTTTAAGAAATTAAAATATTTACTCTCCATTTCAAAACTTTAGTTATTTATACATTTGAATTTTATTTTAAAACTTCTCGTGCTTTGAATATGTTTGGAAAGGAAAATAAATGCACCTAATAATTTAAAAGTGTTTTATATTCAAACTTATTTTTCCTTCCAAAAGATATGTATAATTTGGGACAGAGGGAATAATTAACATCATTTTCTTTCTACAGTATCATTTATGAGATATTTATATTCAAATAGAAGGACTAGTATTTTGGTTGTACATTAGTTAAGTGATTAATTAATCTGTGTACAAAAGTCTTAAGAACCAAAGTTTTGGAATGAATGGAGTCAGATATGCAGAATAAATGGATCTATGCAAAAGCCTTTCTTAATTTGTTGAATTTTTTGGTGCTTTTGTAGTTTCTTAGGCCTCTGTTTTGTTTACTAAACAGAAAAATATTTATTTACATGATATGTGAAGGCTTGAGGACTTACTCAAGTAACTATGTCTGTATTTAACTCAAAAAATATCAAAGAAGCAAAAAGAGTTTTACAAAAAATTGAACTAGCTGGGTACTTCAACATTGAGAATTTGAGAAGACCTTCAACGTGTATAGTTTGCTTAAGACTTGATCCTTAAATTGAACATGTATGTAAATGGGAGAATCAGGATCAACCACTTCTGAGGTATGTCTTTATAAGCTTTTGATTTATTACTATTAATATTACATACAACCTGCTTGTCTTGAAAGGAGCAAACTGTTTGATTCCTGCATTCAACAAGAATATTAGGAAAATAAATATGATAGAACTAGTAGCGAGCTATGTAGCATGAACTCTTCAGATTGAAGATGTGTCATGTGTCTGACATCGACATGAATTTGACACATGTATTTATTTCATCAGTTCTATTTTCTAAGATTAGGACCGATGTATATGTGTCAGTGTCGGTGTCAGTGTTCCAGAGGGACAGTTTCTATGATGAACTCGAATTACTGAAAGGGACACCTTTTACATACTTATTCATACGATGAACTCAATTATGTAAGTGTTTCAAATTTTTGAAAGAATTTGTTTGTGAAGAACAAACATACCTTGATCCACAGAACATCACAACAAAATTTGCACCTGAGCATGTTTCTAAACCAGCTGCATCATCATGAGCAAAGCTATATGCTGCAGGACACACTTGTTTAAAAATCTTAGAGTAGTTTGAAGGCAAACATGTAGCAGGGTTTTCATAACTCCCTCTACAACAATACTCTTCAGTATTGAACACACCACATGCACTCTTACAAGCAATAACTCTATCATTTTCCTTTGTTGTTAATTGAACAAGAAAACAGTTGCAGGAAATGAACAAGACAAAGGAGAAATAACTGCTTTCATTCATATAATTTGTCTGATAAAAAAACAAACAGAACACACACTATGTTTTACATAGTTTGACAATACTAAAAAACTTCCAATAACTACCACAATACAACACAATTAATTAAAGAAAACTAAACAGCAGTTACTAAAATAAAATAACCAACACATAATACATAAAAGTCTTCACATCAGCAGTCCTAAGCATGATATTTAACACTCCTCCTTGCTTTAGGAGCTGCAAACACCAAGCTTTGATCTCATATCTTCAAACTTGATAGTTGATAAGGGCTTTGTTAAGATATCAGCATTTTGCTCTTCTGTTTTGCAATAAACAAGAGTAATGACACCATCCTTCTGCACTTCCCTCAAGAAAAACAATTTGATGTTGAAATGCTTGGTTTTTCCGTGAAAAACTGGATTATGAGAAATAGCTATTGCAGCTTGATTATCAACAAAGATCTTAGTGGCTTCTTTGTGGTCAAGATGAAGGTCACTCAATATCTTTCTCAGCCACATAGCTTGATTAACAGCAGCCGTTGCAGCAATAAACTCCGCTTCAGCAGTTGATTGAGCCACTGTTTCTTGTTTTTTCGAACTCCAAGAGAAAACACTAGAACCAAGTGTGAAACAATAGCCAGAAGTGCTTTTCATATCATCAGCAGAACCTCCCCAATCACTGTCTGAAAAACCAATCAGCTTGAATTCATTGCTTTTGGTAAATTTAATGCCAAAATCACATGTTCCTTTCACATATCTAAGCACCCTCTTTGCTGCCTTGAGATGACATTCACTTGCACAATGCATAAATCGAGACAAAATGCTTACCGCATTCAAAATATCAGGCCGTGTGGCTGTCAGATACATCAAACAACCGATCAGACTTCTAAAATATGCTTGATCAATCTTTTCAGTTCCATCTTCTTTGCAAAGCTTCTCTTTTGAATTCATTGGAGTGCTCATTTCTCTGCATTCTTCAAGTTTAAACTTTTTCAAAATTTCTTTTGCGTATTTCTTTTGACAAATGAAAATTTCATCCTTGCTTTGCTTGATTTCCATTCCAAGAAAATAAGTCATTAATCCAAGATCTGTCATCTCAAATTCCTTCATCATTTCCAATTTAAATTCATCAATCAATGTTGCATTATTTCCTGTCACCAAAATATCATCAACATAGAGAGAAACAACAAGAATATCAACCTCATTGTGTTTGATGTAAAGGGTAGACTCAGACAAGCTTTTCACAAAGCCCAAAGTCAGCAGATGATTATCAATTCTGCTGTACCAAGCTCTTGGTGCCTGCTTCAATCCATAAAGAGCCTTCTTAAGAAGATAAACCTTGTCTTCTTCCCCTTTCTTCATAAAGCCTTCAGGCTGTTCAACATAAATTTCTTCTTGCAAGAAACCATTTAAAAAAGCTGATTTAACATCCAACTGGTATACTTTCCAACTCTTTTGGGCTGCAACAGCAAGTAGCATCCTGATGGTGTCTAGCCTGGCCACTGGCGCAAATGTATCAGAGTAGTCCACTCCAAAAATCTGAGCATAACCTTTAACAACTAGCCTTGCCTTGAACTTGTTGATAGAGCCATCAGCATTGAGCTTAGTTTTAAAAACCCACTTGACGCCAATGATTTTCCTATCTTGAGGTCTGTCAACAAGCTGCCATGTATTATTTTTCTCAATCATGTGCAACTCCTCCTCCATTGCAACCATCCAATTTTTATCAAGTTTTGCTTCTTCAAAACCAGCAGGCTCACAAACAGCAATGTTGCATCTTTGATAAACATCAGAAAGTAATCTTGTTCCCCTGACAGGAACGTCATCTACCATTTCATTTTCCCAATCTTCAATGTTCTCATCAATCTGGAGTTTTGGATTTTTAGAAATTACCTCCATCTCCTTTGTGTCATCCCAGTTCCACTCTTCATCTTCCATGAAATGCACATCTCTACTTACAATAATTTTACCATTTTGTGGCTGGAAAATTTTATAAGCTTTTGCAACGGAGCTGTAGCCAATAAAAATGCCTGGTAGAGCTCTTTTGTCTAGTTTATCTCTCTTGATTTGTGGAACATGAGTAAAGCACAAACATCCAAATATTTTAAGGAAATTCAGGGAGGGTTTATAACCATACCAAGCCTCAAATGGCGTCTTATCCTTTACTGCTCTTGTAGGAAGCCTATTTTGCAAATAAACAGCAGTGTTTGCCGATTCCGCCCAAAATTGCTTTGGCAAGTTCTTCTCATGCAGCATACATCGAGTCATCTCCAATATAAATCTGTTTCTTCTTTCACTAACTCCATTTTGTTGTGGAGTGTAAGGAACAGTCAACTGATGATGAATGCCAGCGTCATCACAGAATCGATCAAATGCTTCAGAAGTATACTCTTTGCCATTGTCTGATCTGAGAGCTTGAATTTTACAACCACTTTCATTCTCCACTCTTGCTTTGAATTTCCAAAATACTTGTGCTACCTCTGACTTGTGCTTCAGAAAGAAGATCCAACACATACGAGTAAAATCATCAATGAATATAGCATAATAAAGACTACCATTCAAAGAAGATGTTCTTTGTGGGCCTGCAATGTCAGTATGAATTAATTGCAACTTCTTTGTTGCTCTCCAAGTTGTCTTTGGAAATGGTTTCCTGCTTTGCTTTCCAAACTGACAAGCCTTGCAATTTGAAATATGGTCATCAAGTTCTGGAATGTCATTTGCCATCTCCTTGGATTTCAACTGCAGCAGACCTTGATGATGATAATGTCCGAGCCTTTTGTGCCATAAGTCTGTGACATTTTCTTTCATTTGAAAAGCAATTTGCTCCTCCTCCAATGGATTTAGAGCAAAACTTTTTCCTCTCATTTTTACTTTGAAAATGTCTTTGCCATCACTATCTTTAATCAAGCAGCTTTCATTTTCAAACAACACTTTATAACCTCTTTCAATTAATTGCCCAACACTTACCAAATTCTGATCAATTTCAGGAACGTACAACACGTCAGAAATTAACTTTGTACCTGAATAGGTTGAGATTGCTATTGTTCCTTTTCCTTTCACAGCAATGTAATTGCCATTTCCAACCCGAACTTTTGTTGAGTTTGCATTGCTTAGTTCCCTGAATAAATCTTTGTTATGTGTCATGTGGTTGGTACAACCACTATCAATCAGCCAATTCTCACTTGATTCGATGCTAGAGAAACATGTTGCAACGAATAAGTGATCCTTCTCTTCCTCTTGATCAACAACCTTTGCCTCATCATTATGTTGTTGATTCCTATATTTACAAATAACAACTTCATGTCCCATTTGATTACACTTGGTACACTTAGCATCAGGTCTTCTCCAACATCTAAAGGGTGGATGGCCTTTCTTTCCACAATGTTGACATGGAGGATAAGATTTTCTTCGATTTACATTCTTTTCTGTTGCATTGGCTGATGTTGATCCCACATTATCCTGCTTGGCTGTTAATGCTCCTTCAAGTGTTGTTTCCTCTCTCATCAATCTTCTCTGTTCTTGTGCCTTCAATGCATTAAGCAATTCTGCCAAAGAAATTTTTGAGAAATCTTTGGTATTCTCCAAAGTAGTGATAGTTGCTTCATATCTTTCGGGTACCGTTACAAGAATTTTTTCAACAATTCTTGAGTCAGAGAATTCTGATCCCAAAAGCCTCACATTGTTTGCAATATTGAGAAGTTTGTCAGAGTAATCTTGAATCGTCTCAGAATCCTTCATTCTTTGAAGTTCGCATTCCCGGATCAGGTTCAGGACTTGCATGCCTTTAATTCTTTCATCACCTTCATATTCTTTCTTGAGATAATCTCATATCTCCTTTGCTGATTTCAAGGACATGATTCTTGTGAAAATAGTGGTGGAGACAGCAGCAAACAAGCAGGCCTTTGCCTTTGCCTTCTTTGTCTTTTTTTCCTTTTGCATTTTTATTTGTGCCATGGTGGGATTGTTTGGAAGTACAGGAATTTCATAATCTTCTTCCACTGCTTCCCACAAATCCAAAGCTTCCAAATATGCCTCCATACGCACTGCCCAAAGTTGGTAGTTACTTCCGTCGAACACCGTCGGAACGATGCCGGAGAGACTTGCTTCGGTTTCCATGACGTTAAACTCACACAGATCCCTTAGAATAGGGCTCTAGATACCAATTGTTGTTAATTGAACAAGAAAACAGTTGCAGGAAATGAACAAGACAAAGGAGAAATAACTGCTTTCATTCATATAATTTGTCTGATAAAAAAACAAACAGAACACACACTATGTTTTACATAGTTTGACAATACTAAAAAACTTCCAATAACTACCACAATACAAGACAATTAATTAAAGAAAACTAAACAGCAGTTACTAAAATAAAATAACCAACACATAATACATAAAAGTCTTCACATCAGCAGTCCTAAGCATGATATTTAACATCCTTTAAAGCCAACTCTGAGTCTGATGGACAATTCTGTCTCAAATCTCCATCACAACCAACCGTGCTACAATTACCACTTCCATTAATAGCTTTTATTGCTATAGGCAAGTTGAAACCATCTACAAGACTAACATCATAAAAATCAGGTTCACCAAGGGTAAAATCAGCAATTGTTGCAGGTGGATTTCCAGGTCCTGTACAGTTTATGTTTGTTCCACAACCACCTGTTTGGCACGTTCCATTGCCATTTGTGTCAAAGTTGCAACCTGTTCTAGCCCATATTCTGCCACTCCATCCTACGGGAGCAGTATATACGTTGATTGTTCCGGTTTCAATGTGAAGTCGTTGCCACTGAGGTTATCTGTGCATATTGTCTCGTTGCAAAAATTTACTACTGTGAAAGTCTTGACGCTTCCACATAGTTCAGGTGCTGCCAATCAAGCAATACTAGGCACAGAAGTAACAATATTTTCTTTTCTTCAAAACTACAAAGCTTGTTTTAATTAATGTTTGAGGACATAACTATATTAGAATTTGATTCAAATCCTAGTGGGGAGTGTTGGGAGCAACAATAAGCTAATGATTAGAACTTCTAAAAGTCATTGACACCATATCTCCAACCAAAGTCTTAAGGCATTGAATATACAAGAATCTTATATATCCTACATTCATTGCACTCATAATTGCAGCTGCTTTTATTCACAGTATCAGGAATCAAAATGTAAATAACCGCATCCGAGACTTAAAATTTTGATGACAATGGAAAAAGATAACTAGTTTACTAACCAAACTGTGATCAATCAATGTATACTATTAATAAAGTAAGAAATATACCTGAGGCAGGATTAGCCATTCCCTGATGCTCTCACAATTTCACTTAAATTATGTGACATTTAAATTCATATGAAGAATTGTGTTATTTATGAGTAAAGGTTGAAGAGAAAAGAGTGGAAGAATACGTGAAGAAGAGAGTCTGTGAATACTTATAGCCCAGGAAAGCTTCCTTAGTTAATCATGCAAAAATCAAAGGATACTTTGTCCCGTCTATGTCATACTCATATTCTAAGATTCACTGATATTTTTTTTTGTTCTTCATCTTTACATTCTTTTTTCACTGATTGGACCGTCAATATGCAATTAAGGACACAACACCCTCCAGAAGGGCCCAAAAGACCTTGGGCGTGCCCTCCTAAGGGTGCCACCTTAGAAGCCTTCTAGAAGTACCTAGAACGCTCTAAACGTGACTTAGGACCCAAGTTGCTTGGGGGCTAAGTCACGAAAATACAAGTCTAATAAAGGCTATAAATACCCCTCTTGAGAACATTCTCAAGGCATATGACCTAAACAGTTCTAAACCCTAGTTTTAGATATTGTACTCATTACACTGATCTTATAAACCTTTCATTTCTTTCTTTTTGTTCAGCTTCTTTTTTCTTGTATTCAAGGAATCTTGTAATTGTATTGCTTTATTTATGAAATGTGATATTAATTGTCTAAGCTCCCTGTCGGGATTAAACTTTTTCAATTGCTGGATAAAAAAATTTGTGGGACAATGGAGAGCATTTATGCAAAAATGAGTTCACATTTTGATTCGAAAATTTTGGTGCCCTTTTTCACCCACTATATGGGAAAAGAGTGTTGAAGAATTAGGATAAGAGAATTATCATAGAGAAATTAGAGTAGAAGCGTAATGAATTGCATTCTTGTTAACTGAATTACAAGATGAATTTATAAGTAATTATATGAGCTGCATGAACTTTCATACATACTATTGGGCTTTGAGCAATCACACGTGTGTGAGGTAGACATCACATCTTAAATCAAAACCTTTAAGACATTAGTTTATAAATTATAAGATATATCACCTACTATATATATATATATATATATTCGATTGAGGGATTAATAAAATCTATCCACAAATAATAAAATTTTAGTTATTTTTCTGGAAAAGAAAAAAGTTACAATTTTAAAGATTTTTTTTTTAAAGACTTTTCAAGAGTGAAATACACGCATTGAACTGAAAAGTCAAAACTAAGAGTATGGTCTACTCTCTCAAAAAACATCTTGACTTCAAAAAAAGACTTTGATTTTTCTTGTTTTTTTTTTTTTGTTGCAAAAGACAAGAGATTTTGGAATAACTTGTAGAAAATGGGGCAAGATGATATTACACTCCTAAATGGATGGTCACTAGAGATGCAGGGGACTAAGGAAAGAAGGATGAAACTCACTAAGGCTAAACAATGGTGTTGACTTCATTGACTTTGGAATGGAATACTTTTGTGTTATGTGTGTTCCTTTAGTCACATTTGACAGATTAAATGTAGCTGGAGGTAAGATGTAACTCTTTTATTTGTCAAAAAACAAAAAAAGTAACTCTTCTATAAATAATAATAGTTAGTATCGGTATTGTTGTGAATTCGTTGTGAAAACCACACCAATAATAAACTTGATGTGTGGAGCAAATTAATACCAAGCAATCAAATGAAGCAGATGACAAAAATAATTCAAACAAAAATAAACAGCAAGAGATAAAAGGAAGAAGGAGAACACAAGAATCTGTTTACCCAGTTCGGTCTAATGATGACCTACTCTGGTGGAGAGAGCAGCTCTCCGTTCCACTATAATGATATGAGTTTCTTTACAAAGAGATATTGAGTTACAAGAATCAGTCTTCAAACCTAATTCTACCCAAGTCCCAGCCTCTTCCTGTGACCAAGAGACTCAATCCTAATAATGTTTTGTTCAAGGTGAATCAAAACAATCCCAACCCTAGTGTTTGTTGCCAAGAGAAATTCTCTATAAACCCTAGTTTGTATGTTGGCTTCTAAACCCTGTTTTTCTACACAGTGTTTTGTTTCTACACCCTTTCTATCTCACATATTCATATGATACAAGGCTTATATTTATAGTGGAAAGCATCCCTCAAAAATTGGAACAAAACAGGCCCACAAGCTGTTTTATTTTTCTCCTCCTGCGACAAATCGGCCACCGAGTTTGCAAAATCGGCCACCGATTTTTCCAGAGACAAAAGTCTCCAAAACCAGGTCAAAATCAGTCACCGTGTGGTACAAATCGGCCACCGATTTTGACAGACAGGATGCACATTTTTGAGTCACTTTTAGTTAGCTCAACTAAACCCCTCTCACTGACATGACCTAACCTCAAATGCCACAATTTAGTTATGTCCAAAGTGTCTACACTAGCAACCGACACATGAGCTATAACAGTGGAACCTTCTAAAATATATAAACCATGTATTTTAGACCCTTTAGCTATAACTAATGCACCATGATAAATTCTCATCATACCACGTTCAATTCTAGTACAATATCCTAGACCATCAAACATGCTTATAGATATTAAATTTCTCTTAAGTTCAGGAATATACCTCACATCCTTCAAAAGGAAATCACAGTCATCAAACATTTTGAGACGGATAGTACCCATACCTTGAATTTTGCAAACCTTATTATTACCAAGGCTAACAACTCCACCTTCTTTCAGCTTTAATGTTTCAAAGTACTCCTTTCTCGAACAGATGTGATAAGAGCATCCAGAGTCCAAGACCCAGCCCTTTTCAGGTTCCCAACTTGTCACAGTTAGTGCTCCAGCACTCTCATAACCTTCCTCTTCACTTGCAATCTGAACGGATGGATTACCACTTCCATTGCCCTTTCTCCCCGGACAATCCTTCTTGAAGTGACCTGGATTGTGACAAATAAAACATTTGTACTGTGTTTTATTACCATCACCCTTCGACCTGGACTTTGACCTGGAATTCTTGCCTTTCCCATTTCCTCTGTTTTGACTTCTCCCCTTGAGACATTCAAGCCTTCTCCACTATCATCAACCTTCAACTCTTTGAACTTGGTTAACTCTTTGGTTCTTAAAGCTGCTTGAACTTCCTCCAAGGTGATAGTGCCCTCTTTGCCAAAAAGCATAGTATCCTTGAAATTCTCAAAGACCTAGGTAAAGCACACAGTAGGTGTAAGGCTTTATCCTCGTCTTCCAGATTAACATCTATGTTCGCCAAATCATCAATAATCTTATTGAACTCCGTCAGTTGCTCCATTATAGGTTTTGACTCCTCCATTCGGTAAAAATAGAGTTGTTGTTTCAGACATTGTCTATATGCCAAGGACTTGGTCATGTACAATGAATCAAGTTTATTCCACATAGACACATCAGTAGTCTCCCTTGCTACCTCTCTCAACACCTTATCCCCAAGACACAGAATGATAGCACTGACCGCTTTATCATTCATCTCTGTCTTCTCAACAGGTGTTAGATGCGTAGGCATCTGTGCTTCTCCCTTCAATGCTTCAACACACTTTTGCTGAATTATAATTGCCCTCATCTTTACCTTCCACAACCCGAAGTCGTTACTACCGGTAAACTTTTCAATATCCCACTTCGAACCCATGATACCTGGTTATTGATTTGACCTTTGCCCCACGGTGGGCGCCAATTGTTGTGAATTCGTTGTGAAAACCACACCAATAATAAACTTGATGCGTGGAGCAAATTAATACCAAGCAATCAAATGAAGCAGATGACAAAAATAATTCAAACAAAAATAAACAGCAAGAGATAAAAGGAAGAAGGAGAACACAAGAATATGTTTACCCAGTTCGGTCAAATGATGACCTACTCTGGGGGAGAGAGCAGCTCTCCGTTCCACTATAATGATATGAGTTTCTTTACAAAGAGATATTGAGTTACAAGAATCAGTCTTCAAACCTAATTCTACCCAAGTCCCAGCCTCTTCCCGTGACCAAGAGACTCAATCCTAATAGTGCTTTGTTCAAGGTGAATCAAAACAATCCCAACCCTAGTGTTTGTTGCCAAGAGAAATTCTCTATAAACCCTAGTTTGTATGTTGGCTTCTAAACCCTGTTTTTCTACAGTGTTTTGTTTCTACACCCTTTCTCTCTCACATATTCATATGATACAAGGCTTATATTTATAGTGGAAAGCATCCCTCAAAAATTGGAACAAAACAAGCCCACAAGCTGTTTTATTTTTCTCCTCCTGCAACAAATCGGCCACCGATTTTTCCAGAGACAAAAGTCTCCAAAACCAGGTCAAAATCGGCCACCGTGTGATACAAATCGGCCATCAATTTTGACAGACAGGATGCACATTTTTGAGTCACTTTTCAACAGGTATAACTATGTTCCTAAAGAATCTAATAATCCGTGATAAATTGGTAAAATAATTGTTAAACCTCAATCACTAATACTGGTTATGTGGTTAAAAATTAAAAATAAAAATTTTAATTTAAGTTTTTCACTTTTGCATTCTTAACCTTTTTCTTTGAGATATAATGTTAACTCTGACATGGACAATTAAATACATTAACATAATTATTATTTATTAAGGACCGGAACTCCTATAAATAGTGGTGTGTTCATTCAAGAAAATTAAGAAAGAGTTATAGAGTTAAAAAACCTTTAAAATCAAAATGACGGTGAATACAAAATTCCTTCAATTTATAGCAAAATTTGCAATTCTATGCCTTCTAATGCAGGGAATTGTTCTATGCAATGGAGTGTTAAACTCTCAGTTCATAGTCAGTGAAGCAGAGGCTCTTCTTAAGTTCAAGGAAGGCTTCAAAGACCCTTCAAATGTTCTATCTTCATGGACACTTGGAAAGGATTATTGCCATTGGAAAGGAGTAGGATGTAACACAACCACAGGTCATGTTATTTCTTTGAATCTTCATTGTTCTAATTCATTAGATAAACTTCAGGGTCATTTAAATTCATCTTTGCTACAATTGCCATATTTAAGTTATTTGAACCTAAGTGGCAATGATTTCATGCAGTCTAGAGTGCCTGATTTTGTAGGTACTATGCAAAATTTAAAACATCTTGACCTATCTCATGCCAATTTTAAGGGGAACCTCTTTGATAATCTTGGAAACCTTTCTCTACTTGAATCACTTGATTTGAGTGGCAATTGTTTCTATGTCAATAATCTAAAATGGCTTCATGGACTTTCCTCTTTGAAAATTCTTGATTTAAGCGGTGTTGATCTTAGCATTTGCGAAAATGATTGGTTTCATGACATTAGCATAATACTTCCTTCCCTTGAAGCACTATGTCTATCGGGTTGCCAACTTCACAAACTACCTGCATCTCCTCCACCTAAAATCAATTTTGATTCTCTTTTAACTCTTGATCTGTCTGGAAATAATTTCAATACTATCCCTGATTGGTTGTTTGAAAATTGTCATCGCCTTCAAAAACTAAATATCTCAGAGAATAATTTACAAGGTCATATACCATATTCAATTGAGAGACTGACAACTCTTGAAACACTTGATCTATCACATAATAGACTCATGGGTTCAATACCAGATTTCATTGACAGACTAGTGAGCCTTGCAATACTTGATCTATCATACAATATGCTCATCGGTTCAATACCATTAAAATTGGGCCAAGTTCATGGCCAAAATAGTTTGAAAGAATTGCGTCTTTCTAATAATCACCTAAACGGGTCATTGGAAAGAAGCATTCGCCAGCTATCAAATTTGGTTGTGTTGGATTTAGCTCAAAACAGTTTGAAGGGTAATCTCAGTGATGTTCATCTTGCTAACTTTAGCAACCTCAAAGTGTTGGACCTATCTTTTAATCATGTAACTTTGAACATGAGCAAAATCTGGGTCCCTCCTTTCCAACTTGAAACTATAAGTTTGGCGAATTGTCATTTGGGCCCTAAATTTCCAAAATGGATTCAAACTCAAAAGAATTTCACCCAGATTGATATATCAAATACAAGTGTGTTGGATAGTGTGCCAAATTGGTTTTGGGATTTATCACCTAATGTTGAGTATATGAACCTCTCCTGCAATGAACTGAAAAGATGTGGACAGGATTTTTCTCAAAAATTCAAACTTAAAACACTTGATCTGAGCAACAATAATTTATCCTGCCCCTTACCTCGTTTGCCTCCCAACTCGATGACTTTGGATCTGTCCAACAATTTATTTTATGGAAAAATTTCAAACGTGTGTGAGATTTTGGGTGTCAATAACTCGTTAGAAACTCTTGACTTGTCTTTTAATAATTTGTCAGGAGTCATCCCAAATTGTTGGACACATGGGACAAAAATGATTATTTTGAATCTGGCTAACAACAATTTTATTGGGTCAATTCCATATTCCTTTGGTAGCCTATTGGATCTTCATATGTTGTTAATGCACAAAAATAATCTTTCTGGAAAAATTCCAGACACACTAAAAAATTGCCATGTGCTTATTTTTTTGGATTTAAGATCGAATCAATTTTGGGGGTCCATACCATCTTGGATTGGTACAAACTTGCAAATCCTAGAGGCACTCTTGTTGGGTAGGAATTCCTTTGACGAAAATATTCCAACAACATTATGCCAACTCAAGTCTTTACATATATTAGATCTTTCTGAGAATAAATTGACAGGAGCGATTCCAAGATGCGTCTTCCATTCAATGGCTACTGAAGAAAGTGTAAATGACAAATCCTACACAGAGCTTCTTACAATTAAGGAAAGCCTTTCCATCTACCAGTCTGAAAGGAAGCATCCATTTCTAATTCCATGGAAAGGATATGATATGTATATTTCTCTGTATTTTATTGGAGTGATTAAATTGATTGACTTGTCATCAAATTTTTTAACACAAGGCATTCCTGTTGAAATTGCAAAGCTAGTTGAATTGCGTTCATTAAATTTGTCGAGGAACCAATTGGTGGGTTCGATTCCTTCCAATATTGATGAAATTAATTACTTGGATGTGTTGGATTTGTCAAGAAATCAGTTAACAAGTACCATTCCCACTAGCATGGCAAATATGGAATTCCTGGCATATTTGGATTTATCATACAACACTTTATCTGGGAAAATTCCTCTCGGCACTCAAATGCAATCATTTGACGAAGTCTGCTACAAAGGTAATCCACACCTTTGTGGTCCTCCACTCGCAAAAGCATGTCCCGAAAACTGTTCATTCGAGGACACACATTGCAATCACAGCGAAGACAACCATCAAAACAAAGGAATGGACATGGAAATAAATCCATTATACATACCCATAATTGCAGGCTTTTTCACTGGATATTGGGTATTTTGGGGATCTTTAATACTCATTGCATCTTGGAGAGATGCTTATTTCCGTTTTCTAACCAACACGAATGATAAGATCTATGTCACTGTAGTTGTCGCACTTAATAAATTGCGAAGGAAGTTTCACACCCAACAGCCTCCCCTCTAACTAAACTCTGTGTTTGCTCTGTTATTGTGTTAAGAAATAGGAGAAACAAAAATTGTATCCAGTTTGTTGATGATTTTGAATAAAGAATTTCAGCCTTAAACATCAACTATCTATATTATGTGTTTGTGTGTCAAATCTGATTCGGTAATGTTGAATATGATTATTCAATGGTTCTGATTGCATTACTGTCGTTACTACGTCCTAATATGTTGATTGATGTAAATTCAAATCTGTTATCATCTTGTTTTTAAATCCTGATCATATGACAATGCATTATAATAAACATCTATTGATAAGAAAAGCTGGAAACTCTTTGGTAAAAAAAAAAAAAAAAAAAAAAAAAAGAGTAAAGTTGGAAAATCTGCAAGTGGTAACAAAAATTATCTTAAATTAACGGTAGAATAAGATAAGATAATAATTAAGTTGTTTACTCGAATGCACTATGTGGAGATAGTGTGATTATCTATCCCTATATTGATTAAGAATGACTTAAATAATTGACATACAAAGAGAGAGGTCGTTTATAGAGTCAATGACTTAAGATTTTGCATTATGACGTGGTATCAAAGTATCAAAACCACTCACAGTTTTTAGTCAAGATTCAAAGAAACAAGCTAGTAATAACAAATTTCATAAAACTATCAATTTTCGACCAATCTGATAGTATGGTTTTTGTTGATGACTAATCTATGTCAAGGACATGTCCTGCAGTGAGTTTCTTTGGTATTTCCCTGGAAATCAATTATTTTTTTGTTATACTTTTTCGGAAACAGCAAAATGCAAATCCAAACACGTGTCTTTACCCTTCAAAGAATCCCACTGTTCATCCAAAACAAAGCTCCCACCATTAAAGTTGATTAATTTACTCAAATCAAAATTTTTATAGGGAGTGGCCCAGCGAAGATGCTACTAATTATAGCATTTAATGCTAGATTTACTTTTTAATTTAATAATCCAAAATCTCTTTTAATTTAATTGCTTTTTCTCACTTTTTTTCTCTTTTATTCTCTTCTATTTTTCGCTTTTTCTCTTTGGTTGTGGAGTATTTTTTTCATCATCAATCCAAAATCCAGTATTTTTCTATTTCTTTAAGCGTGATTATGGAGCAAAATTCATCACCGCAACCATTTTCATCATTCAACATCCAATAATTAATCTCACATAAATCTCTATTTTTTTAACAGTAGGATAAACACATTAAAAAAAAATGCACATCAACCAATTTCAAATAGAAATTCGGTACTATAATGAGCAAGAAAATTAGCTGCAAAAGTTTAATCACACAATCAAATAAAAATCAAATCTAACATAAAAAATAAAGAAAATTTAATATACAGATAAAAAAATTTAATTTACAGATAGAAAATTTAAAGAAATAAAATAGAGAGGAAGCCAAGATAGAGAAATGGAAATGGAATGCAAACAAAAAAATGAGAATGAAATAAAGTTACAACATATATAGAGAAAATCCAAACAGAAAAATCAAAATAGAAATCCAGACCCTCAATCATCAAATCGAACCAAATCCGAAACAGAAATCAAAAGAAGAGATGGAGGTAAATTTTCGAATTTTAATCTCTAGATCTAGGGCTTTCGGTACGTCTTTTGAAAATTTTGATGTTAAAAATGGAAAGAGGTTAGTGAAATAGATAGGAAACAGCAAAAAAATTAGAAAAAAAGGACATTTGTAGGTCCGTCTCGGTGGCGCCGCCACTCCGGCAGCCAACCACCGCGACGAAAAACGCAAATTCGATCGGAGAAGATGAAGGAGTCCGGCGGACTCTAGAGAGAGGGAGGAGAGTTTAGGATGTAGTGAGAGAAAGAAGGAAAAGAAATGAGGAGAGAGAGTGAAAAGGGGTATTTATAATACCCCTAAATTCTGTGAAGTGAGGCGCATGCTTTAGCATGCACCCTCACCTCCCTGATCGCCAGATCAGATTCTGTGGCCTTTGATCTTGATCATAGGGCCACTGACGCATCTCTCCCTGATTAAATCAAGGCCGTATGATTTTAATCATGTGGCCAAGATTTGATCTACAAGCCCAATACACCCCAGCTGCTGTTTAAAGCCCAATTTCACTTTTTTTATTTCTGCACCCCCACCTTCTGATTGGACCCCCTTTATTATTTTAAGTCTTGCATGCATTTTATTTTATCTTTCGGCATTGTATTTCTTTTCTTTTCTCATGCATATTTTAGGATTAGATTCATTATGCTGTATTTTGTTCACATATTTATTTTTATGTCATTTACTTTTATCTCAAGGAATTTAGAATGTATATTAGGTTAATGTAAATCATTCATGCATTTTAGTTTAGGTTTGTTATCATGCATATTTATTTTTCCGTCGTTTATTTCATTGCGCAGACTTTAGAATGTATCCTAGGTCAATGTAAATCATAAATAAAAAGAGTGTGTGTGTGTGTGTGTGTGTGTGTGTGTGTGTGTGTGTGTGTGTGTCTTATTTTTATGCTTCATGTATAGTTTAGGTTAAAGGTTTTTGTAGTGATGCAACGTGCTACAAAATTCCTACGTTTTATTTTTCTTGCTCCGTTAGTTTTTTAATTTTAATTTAATGCAAATGACCACAATTCATAAAAATATTTTCACAATAAACCTTGATTCAAAATCAAGTGATCCTTTTTATTCTTTATTTTCTTAATCAAATGTTAATCAATTTAATTTTATTTTGAGTAATTTTCTTCAGTATTAAAGAATACAAATAAACTTATTTTCTCCGAACTACGAGGTTTTGATCCCTCACAGGTATGTAGGCAAATGACTCGTTTTTCCAAATCAACTAAAATCAATTTTCTTTTTCTTTTTAACTCACCACTCAATTCTATTTTCTTTTTTTAAAAAACAAGTAAGTTATAGCACATAAAGTTGAATAAAATCAAGAGGTTCCCATAGAATGCTATGGATATTTAGGGTGCTAACACCTTCCCTAAATATAACTAACCCCCGAACCCTAAATCCTTTCAAAAATGGGGCAGTTTGAACCTTTTCACCCTTTTCCTAAAAATTTAAAAGTTCAGTCGTGAAATAAATTAGTGAGTCAAATGCTAATCAAATAGATTTGATCTCCTAAAAATGACGCGACAACCAGTGTCCATACATCTACTCAACTGAAACAAAGTCTTCCTTGGGTATTTCCTAACCACATCAACATTACTTGAACACGCTCCCCTGTAATTTTTTTCCCCAGCTAAAATCCTTGATATTGCCACCATCACAAGATAACCTAAACAAACAACGATCACAGTGAGACCAAAAAATATGGGTAACTGTGTTTAAGTTAGAATTGATAAGATCATCCAAAATAGAGCATTTATTTTGGATCCGTAAGTGGATTCCTATGTATAAACATCACCAATATTAATATTAAAAAATGGAGCACTCATTTTTGGGATTAAAAGTATCATAACACATTATTCATTAGTTTTTTTTAATAAGATTACTCATTAGGTATTGATGCGCAATATTAATAAATGTATGATTTTATATTGAAAATTGTTTCCACCGTAAAATCATAAGCCTTGATTATAGCATTTAAAAAATTGACATTGTTCAAATATATTTTTTTTAGGCAAAATCGAAATTATATTATAAAGAAAGAGATACAAAACTGGGGGGAGGGGAATGAAACATGATAAAATAGTCCAAGTAGATCAACTCTAATATATCCTAGCAAAAATTCACTAATCACATGCGCAACCCAACGAACCCGCGTACGGACGCGAATACAAGTTACAAAAAAGCATCAAAAGTGAACATCTGCAGGGAACAGTTAGAGTTAGGTATGGCGAATGGATCTACAGCCAACACGGTAACGGAATCCAAGTGCCAACAACTCCTGATCGACAACATGCATAAAAAGCTCTTTCGAGTAATACCAGAGTGAAGGTAGATGACATCTCAAAACCTGCAGATCTCAACAAATCTGGAATATCAGAGAATCAAACAAATCATACAACCAAACACAACATGTTTAAATGAACAGACCCTTTCAGGTTAAACGAACTAAACCCTTTTGGGTTTTTGAATCACACCCTTTCGGGTTTACGAAACAATCCACTGCAAAAAGACAAATCTGAATCCACCTCAATCTAAGAAACAACATAACACATCAACAACATAAAAGAAGAACAATACATAACAGAACCCATGAACAAAAGCAACCTCCAAGCGATGCCAAACAGATGCCGACGAAAAAACCAACAATGACGATGAACACCACCAGCGGCCCAAACAAAACGAAACAGCGAACCAATCTGAACTAAGACGGAATCACATTCCTTCACCGCCAGTGCCGATAGAAACAGATCAAAAAAGCTTCTTAACAATAAGTTGGATCCGGCTCCAAAGAATCAGAACCACAAACCACCTAATCGGAAGAAACTAAGGCCGACCCAACCATCACGTCTCAAGAACGATTGTGAAACATAGGAACAACGACGACAAGGAGTTAAACGTGTGGATCTACAGCCACCAGAAGGAAAAAGAGAGAAACCGTGTCGGATAAGGAACGGAGGTGCGGAGGGAAGGAGACCCTCGTTGCACCACCAACCATTGAGCTTACATGATGGCGGCTGGTTTGGATTTTGGGTGAGAGGAAGAGATGTACGATGCTGCTGGTTTAGAGAGACGGTGGAGAGAAGTTGTTAGAGAGAGAAGTCGGTTTCGATCCAACTTGTGATCAAAAATCAAAATTGATCAACGCTGTTCAAACTAAACGAACCTCCACAATTAAATGAGATATTTTTTTTGGATCAATTAAGATTATTTTATCAAAATAAAAAATCAGTAGGGAATGTTCTTCAACATAAGGCTATTTTCGTAGGTCATTAAATCCCTTTTCTCTTTACATTCAAGTTCAACTCGAACATGAAGCGGAAGAAATAGTCACGAGAGGGGGGGGGGGGGGGGGGGGGTTTGAATTGTGACTCTTTTAAAATTTAGTCCTGCAACTTAAATAAGCATATATACTTAAGAAAGTTCTTGGTAAATGTTAGTCTAACAACATTAGAGTATTAGATATATAATAATTGATTTATACTCGACCAAAATGTTCTGGATTAAATAAACCTTAAATGATTAAATGGTTTTGACAAGGACCATAATGTTCTGGATGAATTAAAGCTTAATTGTTTTAATTTGTTTTAACAAGGACCAGAATGTTCTAGATAGATTAATATAAACAAAACGAGAAAACAATATTAAGTTAAAATATAAAGTTATTTTAACACAGACCATAATGTTTTAGAGAATGATTAATATAAGACAAAATGATAAAACAATATTAAAAGCTGAATTTAAACTTTAGTTAAATATTTATGCAGTTGTTTTATCTTGGACCATAATGTTCTGGAGGCAGTTAATATTAAATAAAATAATACAACAATATTAATGATTAATTTGGGATCAGAGAACTCTGGATTAATTTGGTTGTGATTAATTAGGACCAGAATATTCTGGAGATTAATAAATATTAATATGAGTGTGATAGTGTCTGTGTATTATGTAAAAATAAATGAGAGATAGAGAGAGAAAGAAGAATAACACAAGAGAGTTATCCTGGTTCACCAAACCCAACTACTTCCGGTCCCCACACTTCGTGTGAGATTATCCACTATAGTATACAGTTGGTAGAAACTTCTAACCAACACTATAAGGTCTTGATCACACCAGATCAATCCAGTACACATGTATTATCAACCTCAGCAGGCTTCTACAATTCTTGATCACACAAGAAAGGTTGGAACTTTTCCTATCTCAAACTATTAAGCCCAATAGACTTGAGATCTAGGTTTCACTTTGTAGGATGATTGTTTGGATCTAGCGTCTCAAACAAAAATATTGTAGGATGTTGTTTGGATCTTGCCTCTCAAACAAAAATATTGTAGGATGTTGTTTGGATCTTTGCGTCTCAAACAAACTATCCTTTTACAAATACAAACTCAAAAAGATGTTCTCAATGAGAGATAAAGATGATAAATATAGTGAAAGATTATCGAGTTTGCTTTGTGATTGTCGAAAAAGATTGATGAAGAGATTGATTTCTTTAGCTTTGAGAGAGAGAGATATCAAAGCTTTTATCAAAACTCTTGGTTTTAGACTTGAATATCTTCCTCTATTTATAGAAACTTGGAAGCTTGTTGCCCACTTAAAAAGTTCAGTTGGTCTTGCTTTAATTTAAAGGGAAATGCTAACCGGTGCCCCCGGGGCACTGGTTAAGGTTACTAAAAAAGGAATTTATATAGTAATTATTGTATTGAAACTCGTGTAATTAATCCATAAATAAGTCAATAAAGTTTCCTTTTATGATCATAAATTCCTTTTTTTGTATGCTTAACCAGTGCCCTGGGGGCACCGGTTAGCATGACCCTAATTTAAATTGTGTTTTGCGCTCCAAAATTTGGCTACATGAAAAACGTGAGTTCTTTGCACTACAAGATGTCCAGCTGTTGTGGAAAAGAGAGATACGCGCATTCTTTTCCTTTTTGCTCAAGACAGCTACTTTGAGAAGTGATCTTTCATGATGTAATGCTATGACATCTTTGCATATGTCACTTGGATAATTAATGAGATTGTATTCTTCCTTTAATGGGTCAAATGAGAAAATTGTTTTTCCGACAATGAAAGTTTTCTATTGACACAAGTAAAATACTAAAATACCCCCAGCGGTTGTTAACAACCGCTTTACAAATCGGTGGTAGTTAACTACCGCTGGAAAACTGCTTTTCTATTCTCTCTATTCTCTCTCATCCCTTCCACAACATTTCTCCTGTAATTGAAACAAGTATTTATACACATCTAACTTGTAGATAATCTGTATCTTTTCATGTTCATTGAGAAATATGGAACCCATGCTGTAGTTGGGGTAAAAATAGAGGGAATCGATATAATTTATGCAAAGCAGCAGTATTCATCTCCTCTCCAACCTTCTGAAGGACATGGCAGAAAAAAATTAAAGGAAAAAATTGAAGGACATGGCAGACGAATTATTCAGGGGCCAGGCTGGACAAAATAACGCTAATGATGGGACATTTAATTCGAAAGAAAAGGTTTAAAGCTTTTCTGGTTCTTTTTTCTTTTATTCTCTTTGATTTAAGGAGTTGAGTTTGTATACTCTCTCCTTTAAAAGGGGCACTCTTTCATTAAAATAAACATACTTTGAGTCCATCTAATATTTTCTACAGCCTTAGCCAACAATACTTTGTGAAAAGAAAGTTTTTGTTGTAACTTTTCTGAATACTGGTAGGTGAACTACTGAATCTATGAAAAAAAGCTTGTATTTGTTGATTTTAGGGTGTGTAGAATATAACTTATATAAGATATTCGAAGGCAGATTTGTTGTCCTGGAGGAGGTTCAGGGTCCGTTTGGTTCGAGAATTAGGAGGGGAGGGGAGGGGAGGGGAGGAATTTTAACAGAGGGGGGAGGGGAGATATTTTAATTAAAAGTGTGTTTGGTTCACAAGGGGATGGGAGGGATTTTAAAATTATTTTACTATTTTACCCTTAAACTTAATTAAATAAGGATAATAAAGTAACGATACAATAACGATGTAATCGATAACATCACGGTGTAGACGATGGAATAATGGATTAGTAATAGGGATGTTACGATTGCAAGTAGTAATAAAAGTTGTTACAAGAAAAAATTGTTAATAATATGGAATAAAAGTTGTTACAAGATAATACAACCTATAACCTAATAATAGTAAAAGTTGTTTGAAAATAATATAACCAAATAATAATAAATGTTATTACAAGGATAATGTTGAGATTTCAAATTAATTTAAGGATAATTTCGGCGGTGCAATAAAATTTGCTCCCCTCCCCTCCCCTTTTAAAAATTGAACCAAACACTTCAAATTAAAAATCTCCCCTCCCCTCCCCTCCAAAACTCTCGAACCAAACGGACCCTCAGTGAGGAGGGATGAATGAATTAAAGAGAGAGGAAAGGGTATACAGAGAGAACATAGATGGGAGGGATGAGAGAGAATGGAGAGAACAAAAAAAATAATATTTCAACGGTAGTTAACTACCGCTGAGTGCCAATGGCAGTTAACTGCCGGTGATTTGCATAGCGGTTGTTAACAACCGCTGGGGGCATTTTAGTATTTTACTTGTGTCAATAGGAAACTTTCATTGTCGGAAAAACAATTCTCGTCAAATGAAATCTTTACGACCCATAAGTATTTGTCCAAATCAACTCATATATTATTCCTTAATTTGGTGAGACATATTTTTCATAAGTTTTCTTGATCTTCATGATTTAATGCTTGTTGTTCAAAAAGATCAAACTTGTCTTTTATGCGCGAGTGACCATGAAGTTGTTTATGTGCCAAGAGCATTCTTGAGATCATTCTTATGAAACAATTTCTCACAAAAAATCATTAGTAGATAACAAGGTAAAATAAAATAGATATGTTTGTAATCCTTAAAATAATAAACGAGGATGTCCTCTTCACTTTGTATGACCAGAATGTTCTTTGTAGGAACATGAGAGACCTTTCTCAAAGTCAAAATTCATTTGATTGATTTTTATTCTCCCAAATCATATCTTGAATAGTGATGGAAGATTCTTAGATCATCATAAGTCTTTTATGATAGAATCTCTAAGCATATGATCATGCATTTTCTTCTTTGATATTTCTCCATTAAATATCATTAATGAATAACTTAATAAATAATTTATTCATGAATTGGTTTCTCTTCAAAGTTGATTCTAATCATTTTGATGAAATGATGAGAATAATTTCTAGTGTAATATGCATCCTCATCATGAGAACCTTCTTTCATCGGAGTTGGTGATGTTTTTTTTATATGAGATGACGATACATTCTCGGTTAATTAACCTTGAATTATTTTGTTGATGATGCAGTTTATCACATAATTTTTCTTGGTGATTTCACACAATCTATCTTGTCCATTGAGTATCTTTGAGATGTTTTAGTTTAGGCATGCATGTGATCATGAAGGTACATTTAATCATTCTCTTGAATGAAACTTTTGTGCCTTTTCCTTAAACTCTTTTAGAAGCTATTTGAAGATCATTCCTTTCAAATATTAACCCTTTATTTCTCGGATCTTTAAGGCTTTGCTAAAAACCATGTGGTGACGAGGACGAGTCAACTGATCATCAAATTCATCTTCTTGTTGAATCTTTAATCAACACTCGTTTGATTCTAACAATTTCTATATCTTCTTTTGAGTTTGTGATGCTACTGGTTTGGTATTACTTCTTGTCTACGTCTTTGAAAAGACTCAAGTGCAAACATCACTAGATCACCATTCATAAAACTTAGTGTTTATTCCATAAGGTTTGTTATCATTAAAACATTCATCAAAAAGATTTTTGTTTCAACAGAACAAACTTTAGGGTGCTTATAATAGTGACCGGAGGGAGTATGATTTTTTTATACAAAGATATTCTTTATATTTCTAATGTACATCTTTTTATGGTTTTCATTAACTTTTTGCAGATGGAATCCTTTATACTGAAAGCAAATTATATTATAGACACATTTGCATTTATATATTTACAAGTATGTTGTATTGTTATCTCAATTTGAAGTTTGTTTCATTGTACCTTTGATCTTTCATCATGTTTGCATATGGATTTTCAATCTTCAAATGATTTTCTTTTCATAACGTATATTTCATACGAAGAGCTGACAGATAAAGAAAACCTAGATTCCAAGCCTGAACTTCATATAAAAACACAAGTGAAGGACCAACATGACGTGAAAAAAACATAAATGATAAAATTGGTATATGAAGTTAAGTTAAAGGACCGCAATAATACTTTTGCGTTTTGAATTCAAGTGTTTGACATTTATTTTTGTTTATCTTATTCATTTATTCCTTAATTTTAATTGTTCTCTTTTACTCTCTGTAATGCATTCTTACACATTTCACATGATAGTGTAGTTAGAGGGATAACATAGCCATGTATTGGAAAACCCGTTGAAAGAAAGACAAGCCTTTTTGGGCCTCGGCAAGTTTAATGTATTTGTGCGTTGTTGTTAGGCATGACAACAAAACCCACACCCGTAGTTACCCGCCCAAACCAAACCCAATATGACGGGTTTTCTCCTTTTTGATTGGGTTTGGGTATTCCCCGATTCCAAAGCACGGTTATGGGATGGGTAACGGGCATATAGTTACCCACCCCGAACCCAAACTGAAACCAGTCCCGAATGTAGAAAATTACTTTATGTTGATGTGTCATGTTATTTTGTTTGATAATTGCCATTTTATAAAAACTACCATTGAAGTTTAAAGAAGCAACTAAACCATCCGGTCTAACAAATTTTAAAGTGAGCATATTGATGGATAATGCAATAGAACATTGCTCTTAGTGTTACAAAAAAACTTATATTTTTTATCAAAAAAAATTATTTAATGTGGGGGCAGTAATGAGATTCAATTTCTCATCCCCGTTGGGTATGGGTAGGGTAACAGGTAAGATGAAATTTGGGTATGGGGACTGAAAAGGTGAAACCTGTCCCCCCGCCCCATTACCACGCATAGTTGTTTTGTGACTTCTCATTTCATACGACTATTGTTAATGAAAGACATTTGTCGAAAACGAGCAAAACTAAATACGACATAAGTATGTTTGTTTGTAACATAATCTATATCACCGTGCAGAAATTAGAAAAGCGAGGGAGGGACGTATACACGTGGGAAGAAATGCGTGATTGTTGAAAAATAAACATAATATTTTATTTCTTTTTAATTTTTTTTGTCTTTACCAGTCTTTTTGTTTTCTTTAAAAAAAATTGTTTAATTTTAGTCTTGCAAATAAATCGTACCACCTTAATTGTTTTTTTACAAGACAAAACACCTTACATTATAGTTAAAAGTTTCACATGGTAGACACAAAATCAAAAACCATGGATTAAAGTTGATTATAATAATTTGAAGAAAAAAAATAGTGAGGAGTGACCCAACTAATCCTCCTGATAGAGTCTATCACATAGTGTATTAAATGCTGAGTTTTTAATGCTTTAAATGAGTAGGCTGTAGTGGCAACATCTATTGTAAGGGGAGAAAGGTAGAGAGAGATTGAAAAAGAATTTAGAAAAGTTGATAAAAAAAAGTCATCTTTTATATTAACATTAATGATAGAATTTTCGGTTAAGAACATAAAAAAATTGTTCAAAAAATCAAAATATAGTATAAGTAAAGGGAGAAAATCAATATAAAAAAAAGGTAAGAGTTTAGATTTAGAAATAGAAAACAAAAACAAAAAATGCTGGTTAATTTTTTGACGCGGCTGGCTTGACCTCCGACGTGGTGGTCTTTGGTGAAAAATACTCTAATTAATATTTTTATTTCAGAGTTTTGTTGAGTACATCAAGTAGGTTCTCCTTCAGAACTTAGTTTTATCATTGGAAGCTTGTGGTGGTCGGAAAGCGAAGAAATGACGGTCTCATAAATAAACTATGTGGGTCTAAGAAATAAAGATAACCAATTTATAGTGGACAAAAAGAAGACCGAGATGGCGGTTTTATTTTAGCATGGGGCGGTTGGAATTGATGGAAAAGAAATAGAGAAGGTAGATAGCAGTGGTTTCATGGTGTTCTCCGTGGAGAGAAATAAAAAGGAAAAAAAATAACGAGAAGACTGATAGGCCAAACCGCAAGTGCACAGTCTATCGAAGTAATAGTAGTAGTAAAGAGTATCGTTCCGCTAGGGAGTTGTGAATTCAATTAACCTTTAGAGAATGATTAGAAGAGAAGAAAGATTATAAAATAGGGGGTTGATTGCTGAAAGTAAATAACAATAATAATAAAGATGCCTTGGGATTATTGGTTTGCCATAATAACAAATCCTTCACTAGACAAGACCTAAACATCTAATTTCATGGTTTACACACTAATTTCTAAAGACCGGTTTCCCTTAGCCCCTCACCTTTCCGATGAAGGTCCGGTGAGAGTTTACTTCTAGCAACCAAGCCTATTTCGCTGACATGATTACTAGAAGATGCATAGAGGATTGAAACTACTCTTTGTCTCAATAATTGCAAAGACTATTTCACTGTTTTGCAATTATTGTCTAGATTCACTTGTTCCAACATCAAAACTCCGCTCTCGCTTTATGAATTGATGTTTGGGATGATGGATTAACGATTATCAAACCCTCCGCTTTCGCTTCCACAGTTTGATAATTGTTAATCCACGTTAAGACGGTGAATCTAGATTAGAAATTAGGGTTACATAGAAATTAGGGTTTAGGCTTGTTTTGTTTAGGATTGAGTCATTAAGCTCCCCAACAATCCCAAGACGAAGAAGTCTACTCACTCACGTTCATCGTAGACATGGGGGAAGAAGAGAGAAAAACGGTAAAATAAATTGCAAAGAAAGTAAAGAAATAAAGACTTTTATTGAAAATAGAAATATTCTAAATAAAGTAAAAGGTGATTGTTTATGGTGGAGAGCTACTCTATTTATAGCTTTACAATCGACTTAGAAACTAAGCAACTAAAAGGGTAAAACAGTAAAGCTGCAACAGGGTAACTTGGGCCCGAAGAAAAAGCAGCAAAAGGGGCTTCTGGAGGTGGCACGGCCGTGCCACATGTTGACACTGGCCGTGCCAAGCTTCTGACTTGGTGGGAACATATTTTTGTCCCGTATCTTCGTATTCTTGCGCTGTATTTGCTCCAGTCCTCTTTCTTTTGCTCCAAGACACCTTCCACCATATATTTATTCCTAAAATAAAATAAAATACAATTTGAAGTAAAATATTCTAATATAAAATAAAATGCAATAAAACTAAATCAAATCTAAAATAAAACTAAACTAAATAAGGCAATAAATTATACTATCTATGACTCATCAAAGACGAAGGGGACACATGCAAGAGACGGGTTTGGGTTTGGGAGTTAGGAGTAATGACAAAAGGATATGCATTGGCGGTGGTGTTGACACGTAAGCGAGGGCGCATAAACCACGTGGTAATGACAAAAGGATATGCATTTGTACATAGTCACAATTGATTGACCTGGACACTAATAGTAATTTATTTTCCTTTGTGTGATAAATAGGTAAAAATTATTCAAAAATAATGATCAATAGATATAAAATCATAAGTATTATTCACTATGTGAGGTTGGTGAATGGACATATCTCACCCAAGTCCAATAACATATACAGTAGAAACTCTTTAATTTAATACTCGGTAAATTAATAAACTCTCTAAAATAATAAATTTGTCCGGTCCCGATTTGGGCCAATGTAAAAAATTGAAAAACTCGATCAAATAATAAGATAATAATTTTTCGGGAGATCCCTTTATAATTTTCGGTCCCAAGAAAATCATAAATTAATAAATTCATAGAAACTGAACAAAATATATTACATTGAACACATATGTTCCTCTTGTTTACATTTACTGTACTTTCAAAAGTCATTATTGATTTCCAATGCTTATGAACACAGTAGTTACTAATTTACGTTGAGTCCCAATGTTCGCTGCAACGTGATTCTAAGAGGCATAGACTAATTGCCTTTTTGTTTGGTATGTACAGTATAATTACTTAAAAACTCTTTAAATTAATAATTATTAATTTATCGATAAATTAATAACTCTCTAAATTAATAAATTTCTCCGGTCCTGACATTATTAATTTATAGAGTTTTAACTGTATTCTGTTCGAACCATGCCCATCAGTATGCTACACCCACAAGACGTAAAAAAATAGTCTACGAAACGCATTTTTCTCAAATTAAGATAGTCCCAACCACTTCTTCATGTTTTCAAAAGATTTTGAGAACACTCATCAGATAAATAATGCATAGATCGTTCATGACTGGAAAAAATCAAGATCACTTCGTGATTACTTTTCGAACTTATTAACGAATATCGTGATTGTACCATACATATTAACTACTGTTTAGCGTATTTGTTTGTTATTGGTGGTATTGCCTCTGTGCAACTGTTTCCCATGAATGTGTATTTGTCTTCAACTGACTGCAATAGAAACAATATAAATCGATCCCATTGTCACATGGATTGTATTGCCATGTAGGTGGTATTTTCCTATTTCTTGTCTTTGTAGCCGAGCAAAGGTTGTTTGTAAATTCTTTTCGATTATGGATTCAGGATTATTCATACTTTTGTGTTTTAGCTTTGATTAATATCGATATTGTCTTTTCAACAAATATTGTTTCTTAGCTTGGAAGATTTTTTTTGTTATTGGGATAAATCTTTTACAACGTTTGTCGACTTTAATGTGTTTCTGTGTTACTGTGATTTTTGTGTTCACGCAACTATTGTTAATGAATGGTATTTATCTTCCGTTTAGTCGACAATGATAGATAACCTAATTATGACATAATTTCTACTGCGATGTATAATTACTTTGTTACCGTCGTTTTTGACTTTAATTGAAAACTAAATTCACATTTGTGATCAAGCGCGGAGTGTTCGAAGCGTCGGAAACCGTGCAACGCACGGGTTATCACACTAGTAAATATACAAGCAAAATAAGTGAATCAACGACTGACTGATTCCATGCATATATAGTGATGGATTCCTGTTCAACGAGTCAACATCAAGATCAAATTAATCTTGCTTTTTGCAATAAATTAATAAAAAAAAAATAATAATCTTGACTGTAGAAAATATTTTTATTTTTATTATTTCTTTTGCTAAAGACTTTGAAATAACTTGTAGGAAAATGGGACAAGATGATGTTAGATTATAGATGCAAGGGACTACGGAAGGAGGGATGAAACTTACTAAAGCTAAACAATTGTGACGGTGTTGACTTCAATTACTTTTAATCCCAATTTTGAATTTAAATCAAATTCGATTTAGTTTTGAATTTAAACCTTTATTTTTCTTCCTTCACATTTGACATTTAAAAGATAATAGACATACCCTCTCCCGTCCCTAAATATATATATAGAACATTCATAATAATCTCTCAATGTATCGAAATTCTAAAGCAGTAGTCTCTTATATAAAAGTAGGCAGATATATTTAGGAATTTTGATACATTATGTGACTACTCGGTACACGCTAATAAACGAAAATGACTATTAGCCCACATTTAAATGTAACTGCCAAGAAGTAACTCTTTCATAAATAATAATAATAATCAGTAAGAATATAATAATCAGTGATAGTGAGTATAAGTAGTCGTGTTCTCATTTAAGAAAATTAAGAAAGAGTTTGAATTAAGAACCTTTAGAATCAAAATTATGATAAATACCAGTTCTCTTCATGGTATAGCAAAATTTATTGCAATCCTATGCCTTCTAATGCATAGACACGTTCTCTGCGATGGAGGGTTTAATTCTCAAGCAGAGGCTCTTCTTGAGTTCAAGAAAGGCTTAAAAGACCCTTCAAATCTTTTATCTTCATGGACACATGGAAGGATTGTTGCCAGTGGAAAGGAGTAGGATGTAACAAAACCACAGGTCATGTTATTTCTTTGAATCTTCATTGTTCTAATTCCTTATATAAACTTCAGGGTCATTTAAATTCATCTTTGCTACAATTGCCATATTTAAGTTATTTGAACCTAAGTGGCAATGATTTCATGCAATCTAGAGTGCCTTCTTTTCTAGGTACCATGAAAAATTTAAAACATATTGACCTATCTCACGCAAATTTTAAGGGAAAGCTCTTTGATAATCTTGGAAACCTTTCTCTACTTGAATCACTTGATTTGAGTGGCAATAGTTTCTATGTCAATAACCTAAAATGGCTGCATGGACTTTCTTCCTTGAAAATTCTCGATTTAAGTGGTATTGATCTTAGCAGTTTTGAAAATGATTGGTTTCATGACATTAACATAATAATTCCTTCACTGGAAACATTGCGTTTATCGGGTTGCCAACTTCAGAAACTACCTACATCTCCTCCACCTGAAATGAATTTTGATTCTCTTGTAACTCTTGATCTGTCTATCAATTATTTCAATAGCATCCCTGACTGGTTGTTTGAAAATTGTCATCACCTTCAAAACCTTATTCTCTCAAAGAATAATCTACACGGTTCAATTCCATATTCGATTGAAACGATGACAACTCTTGTAACACTTGATCTATCACATAATAGACTCATTGGTTCAATCCCAGATTCGATTGACAAGCTAGTTAGTCTTGCAGCACTTGATCTGTCACATAATAAGCTCAATGGTTCAATACCATCGACATTGGGCCAAGCTCATGGCCAAAATAGTTTGAAAGAATTGCGTCTTTCTAATAATCAACTAAACGGGTCATTGGAAAGAAGCATTCACCAGTTATCAAATTTGGCTGTGTTGGATTTAGCTCAAAATAGTTTGAAGGGTAATATCAGTGACGTTCATTTAGCTAACTTTAGAAACCTCAAAGTGCTGGACCTATCTTTCAACCATATGACATTCAACATGAGCAAAAATTGGGTCCTTCCTTTCCAACTTGAAACTATAGGTTTGGCGAATTGTCATTTGGGCCCTAAGTTTCCAAAATGGATTCAATCACAAAAGAATATCTCACATATTGATATCTCAAATACAAGTGTCTTTGATACCGTGCCAAATTGGTTTTGGGATTTGTCACCTAATGTTGAGCATATGAACCTCTCCTACAATGAACTGAGAAGATGTGGACAGGATTTTTCTCAAAAATTCAAACTTAAAACACTCGATTTGAGCAACAATAATTTCTCATGTCCCTTTCTTCGTTTGCCTCCTAACTCGAGACATTTGGATTTGTCTAACAATTTATTTTACGGAACAATTTCACACGTGTGTGAGATTTTGGGTTTCAATAACTCATTGGAAACTCTTGACTAATCTTTTAATAATTTGTCAGGAGTCATCCCAAATTGTTGGACAAATGGGTCAAAACTGATTATTCTAAATCTGGCTAAAGACAATTTTATTGGGTCAATTCCAGATTCCTTTGGTAGCCTCATAAATCTCCACATGTTGATAATGTACAACAATAATCTCTCTGGAAGAATTCCCGAGACACTAAAAAATTGTCAAGTGATGACTTTACTGGATTTACAGTCGAATCGATTAAGGGGGCCCATACCATATTGGATTGGTACATACATGCAAATCTTAGAGACACTTATATTGGGTAGGAATTCCTTTGATGGAAATATTCCAACAACTTTATGCCTACTCAAGTCTCTACATATATTAGATCTTTCTGAGAATAAATTGACAGGAGCAATTCCAAGATGTGTCTTCCCTGCAATGGCTACCCAAGAAAGTCTAAATGAAAAATCATATATGGAGTTTCTTACAATTAAGGAAAGCCTTTCGATCTATCTGTCTGAAACAAAGCATCCACTTCTAATTCCATGGAGAGGGGTTGATCGGTTTTTCCTTGGAGGTAGACGTATGTTTGGATTTCTAAAAATAATTGACTTGTCATCAAATTTTTTAACGCAAGGCATCCCTGTTGAAATTTCAAAGCTAGTTGAATTGATTTCATTAAATTTGTCGAGGAACCAATTGGTGGGTTCCATTCCTTCCAATATTGGTGAAATGAAAAACTTGGATTTGTTGGATTTGTCAAGGAATCAGTTATCATGTGTCATTCCCACTAGCATGGCAAATATTGACCGGCTCAGTACGTTGGACTTATCATACAACACTTTGTCTGGGGAAATTCCTATCGTCACTCAGTTGCAATCATTTGACGAATCCTCCTTCAAAGGTAATCCACACCTTTGTGGTCCTCCACTCACAAAAGCATGCTCCAGAAACAAGTCGTTCAAAGATACACATTGCAATCACAGTGAAGAACATGAAAATGACAATCATGAAGACAAAGGAGTGGGCATGGAAATAAATCCATTCTACATAAGCATAGCTGCAGGATTTTTCACTGGATTTTGGGTATTTTGGGGCTCTTTAATACTCATTGCATCTTGGAGACATGCTTATTTCCGTTTTCTAAGCAACATGAATGATAGGATCTATGTCACAGTAGTTGTCACGCTTAATAAATTGCGGAGGAAGCTTCACACTCAACAACCTCCCTTGTAACCAAACTCTTCGTTTGCTCTGGTATTCTGTTAAGAAATTTAAGAGACAGAAATTGTATCCTGAGTGTTGATGATTTTGAATAAAGAATGTTTGTCTTAAATATCAACTATCTATAAAGGATAACAACTGTCTATATTTTGTGTTTGTGTATCAAATATGATTTGCTAATGTTGAATACGAATCATCCAATCTGCACCCACTGGCTTCGATTGCATGTCTTCAGGTGCTACGTTATAATATGGTTGATGTAATTCTAAATTCTTTTATCTATTGGTTTTTATATCTGATCAAAGTAATCAAATGAAACGACAATGTATTATAATAAACAAATGTGGATAAGAAAAGTTGGAAACTCTAGAGTTTATGATCTATAAGTGATAAGAAAAAATTTCTGGTACTACTTGCAAGTAAGATTCAAAAAGAAAAACTTCAGTTTATGATCTTTGTTTCACTAGTGAAATAAAATTAACACTAGCATAATCAATTTAAGCGTCTTCTTCTGGAAGAATCTCTTCAAATGCCACAAAACAAAATAAGTGACGTGATAGCCATGAAGTTTTAAAATTTTAAAAGACTATAACACCACACAGACAAGATAAGAATGCATTCATATAAAATATCACAAAGAATGTGTTGATCAACAAAAGAAATTAGGACAACAAATTATACTCAAGTAACTATCTCTGTAAAAGTCTTGGCCATATTGTCTCGTTGCAAAAATTTACTACTGTGAAAGTCTTGACGCTTTCCATATAGTTCAGGTGCTGCCAATACATCAAATTATATACAAGCCGTAAAAGTAACAATATTATATATTTTCTCAAAAATACAAAGCTTATTGTAATGCTTGATGACAAAAATATAGTAGAATTTGATTCAAATCCTAGTGGGGAGTCGGAGGGCGTGTTAGGAGCAACAATAAGCTAATGATTATGACCTCTAAGAGTCATTGACACCTCATCTCCACCCAAAATCTTAAGCCATTGGATAAGCTGGTCGCATCTCTCATATATCCAACGTTTGGTGCATTCATAGTTGCAGCCCATTTGTTCACAATATCAGGAATTACAATGTGTATAACCACAAGTGCGACTTAAAATTTTGATGGCAACGGAAAAATATTACTATTTTACTAACCAAATTGTGATCAATCAAGGAATACTGGTAATAAAGTAAGAAATATACCTGAGACAATGATAATGAATATAGTGGTAATAAGCTTCAATAATCCAGAGTCAGAATTAGCCATTCACTGATGATCTCACAATTTCACTTAAATTATGGGACATTTAAATTCATATGAAGAGTTGTGTTATTTTTAATCATGCAAAAATCAAAGGATACTTTTTCCCCATCTATGTCATACTCATATTCGAAGATTCTTTTGTTCTTCTTCGCCTTTACATTCTTTTTTCCTTTACGTTCTTTTTTTTTTCTTCTTCTTTTTGTATTCAAGTTGTCAAACTTGCAATTTTGTTACTTTATTCATGAAACATCGTATTAATTGTCCAAGCTCTGCGCCAGGGTTACACATTTTTTCCCTTCGTTTATATTTCAGTTATTCTGCTAAAATTATTGGAAAAATGGAGAGCATTTATTTAAAAATGAGTTCACAATTTAATTTGAAAACTTTGATGACCTTTTTACATGGACGATGTCAAATTTATAAAGTTGATATTGGCTCTGTTTGGTAAAATTAGCTGATAGCTTTTAGCTGATAAGTTAGCTGATAGCTTTTAGCTAATAAGCTAGTTGAAGTGTTTGGTAAAATTAGCTGATAGCTTTTGCTTTGAATAATAAGGGTAAATATGGAAGAAAAAATGAGAAGCTAAAAGCTATAAGCTCAAAAGCTACTTGGGGTGTGTTTGGTAAAAAGAAGCTATAAGCTAGCTGGTAGCTGATAAGCTAGCTGATAGCTGAAAAGCTAGCTGGTAGCTGATGGCTGATAGCTGATAGCTTATAGCTGAAAAGTTAGCTTATTAAAATAAAAAGTGTTTGGTAAAATTAGTTGTTCAAGTGGCTGATAAATATAAAATGACGTAAAAGGACAATCTTTTTTTTATAAATCATATATACAATTTTTGTTAATTAATGTATTTCTTTTTAAATGTTTAAATTTATTTCAAAATATTTTCATCTCCCAAATGATAAATGTATTTATGAATTCAATTGAAATTTTTTATTTAACAAAACTTTCTTTTAATGAATTTTACTCTAAACTTTTATTGTAAATTTTATATAAAATTATTTATTATTGAATTAAGAGTATGTAAAAAAGAAAGTGAACAAGAAAATTTGAAAAAGATTGTGGGTAGTTTTTTTTTTAAACGTGGGCAATTGAATAAGAATGTGGGTAGTTTTTTTAATTAAAATTAAATTAAACTATATTAATAAAAGGTTAAAATTGGAAGAAAATATAAAAAGCTACCAGCTATAAGCTAAAAAGCTACTTGAAATAGCTTCTCAAAAAACGCAATAAGCTCATGAGAAAAGCTTGTTACCAAACACATCACGTTTTCATCCAACGAGCTTATAAGCTAGTCCAACAAGCTATAAGCTAGCTTTTTTTGTTTACCAAACACAGCCTTGAAGTAGCTTCTGAAAAATAGCTTATAAGCTCCTGAAATAAGCTATAAGCTCGTTGTACCAAACAGAGCTAAAGTGTTACCAAACAGAGCTTTTTTTGTCAAATGAGCTTATAAGCTAAAAGCTCTTTTTTTGGGTTTACCAAACAGAGCCATTGACTAAAAAATAACTTGAGAAACCAAAATTAGAATCAGAGTTTATCCAAACTTATCTTATGACATATGTACTTTTCTAGATTTTTTTTCTAGATTTTTTTGTTAAGCTTTGTGTAAATAGTCACGGCATTTTCACAAGTTAATTTACCTTATTTTATTAAGCTCTTCATAATTTCACTACGGCTTTGTTTGGATGAGAAAAGAAAGTTAAAGGAAAGAAAGTGATAGGAAAGATTGTTAAAGGAAAGAAAATAAGAGGAAAGTGTGTAGAAAGTGAGATGATTTGATCATTGTTTGGTTATATTGAAAGTGAAAAGAAAGTGAAAGGAAAGAATAAGCTATATTCAGTAAATGACATTTTTACCCTTTCATAAAAATGATATACACATATGTATTATACAATATTAATTTAATATAACGGATTATTTCAATATAGCGTATGTACCAATACTGTATACATGTAAATATAAATTATTTGCCACCTAATATTTTCAAGGACTGACAGTTTTATAGCTATATTATTAGTAAAAAAAAACAATTATATAATATAAACTCAATTAATATATATTATAAAAAAGGTGGTGGGTTTTGTGTCTTTTCAAGAAAATCATGCGTTCTGCAACCTTTCTCTCCAATTTGGAGAGGATTGTTTTCTGGTGTGGGACCCATGAAAAAGTTTCTTTCCTTGCTTGTTTATAATCAAACCAAACTACGGAAGCACGAAATTCCAGAAACTTTCTTTCTTCTTAGGCCTCCATCCTTCCACAATCTATGGTTCCAAACACTGCCTACTAGTTAAGAAAACCCATGTTAGTCCATCTTGTTGTAGTTATAGAAGTGTTTTTATAGGTTCAACCTCCCTTGGCTTGGAGGAGCTCTCTCTGCTGTGAGCAACATCTCTCGTGTTCTAGAACAGAAAAACTAGGAATGACAAAAATGATTGATATACTGGAGATTAATGTTTGTATATCAAGAGATTAACTAAGCTGTTTATCAACTAGGAATGACAAAAATGATTTTTTTTTTTTGAATGGCAAAATATATTATATATAAAAAGGGATTAAATCCCAAGTATTACACCAAAAAGAAAATAAAAATACACCAAAACACCTAATGAAAAATCAACAACAATCAATTTTTCAAACACCACCAACAGAGAAAGCAGCCGACGACGATATATTGATTCAAACGATCAGATACGTCCACCACTCAACATCCGATAAGCCGAAGGAGACATCAAAAGCCTAAGAGAACATGCGTCAAAAAAACTAGCTCCCAATCTCGAATCAAAAGCGATTGGCCCACCAGGCTCCCGACACAAATCAAAAGGCACCCCTCAACTCACGACCCATCTGAGTAGACACCTAAACTTATCCAAACTCGGCCCACCAAAATCCCGATGCCAAATTCAAAGACGGAGAACAGGTGGAACAGTAGCACAAATCTAACCACCTCGAACCTAATCATACCAACACAAGCCACTACCTCAACCACCATAAGCACCACCCCGAACACCTTTTCAACACCACCATCTGGATTATTGTACCGACTAACTTTGCGGATGAGAACAATCTCAAATCATCCAGAGACTGGATCCACCACAACTGCACGACCCTTTGCAGACCTAAGGAGGTTGGGAAAGCGCGCAGAAGCTTGGACGACCAGAAAGAAGGAACAATAACCAAAACCAGCACAGAAAAGGCACAAACCCCTCCCCACGAAAGAAAGAGAACAAAAAACAAAAAATAAAAAATAAACCAAACAAACGAACAACGCATCAACGACGACCAATCCCTCACAAACAAAACTGAAGGTGCATGAATGACTGCTACCGCCAACACGGAGCGTCTACACACCAAACCCTTTCGAGTAACAATCAGAGATGCAAGAGATCACAAAAACAACACAAAACCGGCAATAGGAAAAAAAAGGAACAGAACGCAACAACACGTCGATGGCCACCAAAGATTGAGACCCCCGACCAGCAGCGACGCCGTCAACCACCCCCCAAAAGCCACGACACACACATACAAAACAGACGAAAAGCTTGCAACAGTGGTGCGGAGAACAACTCTCAACGCACCACCACCACCACATAACGACAACACGAATGAAAGACAAGGAAAAAAGGAGCACCACACCAGCACAGATCTAAGGAGCCAATAGATCCGGCCAAGAAACACCCAAACGACGGCAAACACCACACCCACACCACACGCCGGAGCAGACCGAGGTAGCAGACCACGCCGGCAAAAACAACGAATTGTCCCAAGTGGTTCCTCCTAGAGAGTAAAAATCTGAGGCCAGGACAGTCCGCGGCGGCCACCGGCGACTGGAGGGTGGTGCTGCCGAGAGGAAAACCAACAAAAAGAAGAAACTTTGGATAAAGGGGAGGAAAACAGTGGTGCCTCCAAGAAGGCTAAGAACACCACTGAACTGAGAGGCTACATGTGAGAGGAGCAATTTGGATTTTGGGTGGAAGAAGATGAGATTGAAAGGTGGCTGTTTAGGTGAGGGAGGCGAGAGTTTTTTGTTTTAGAGAGAGAAAGTTGTAGAGTTAGATGCAGTTGAATGACAAAAATGATTGATATACTGGAGAGGTGGTCCATAAATTCAATGCTTTAAAATTTTATATGACGATTTGGTGTCAAAGTATCAATCACTCGATTTTTTTAGTCGAAATATAAATAATTACCTTCCCAATAGATTATGGAACAATGTAGGAAAATTGAACACTAAAACAACCAATTGAGAACCACCTTCCTTCCAAAGTCTGCCAATCTCTCAAATATAAAATTTCAATAGTCGTCGTTACACATAAGCTCAACATTGAAAACAAAAGACGAACAACTAGGAAGAGCAAAACAACCCAAGATTGCACCACTTTAATCTCTAAAGATACCACAACAAGAAGCAATACCAGAACTACCTTTAGTTGCAAAATCAGAGTTACATTTGATCCAGCCACAAATAAGAGCATGCTAACAAACCTCAATGACAGACCCGGCCACCGTGGGTGATGGTCAACATTGAATGCCTTAGTAATATCAAACTTTTGCATAGAAGAAGATTGACCTATACTAAATCAGCCACCAAGAACAACTTGAGAATAAATATAAGATAAAGAAGTCTGTAAAGATAAAGCTTTGTTTTCAAACTGTTATAACAACAACCAGTAATAGCAGATTAATTAAATAAAAGACAATATACTTTTGATCATTGTTTATCCAATGATATCTACCTCTGTGACTATAGATCAACTATAGTTCTATTTTATTTCTGCGATCAATTAAAATTTAAGTATTACAAGCAATACATATCGTATATTACGATTCATATTACAACAATACCCCTGAACCATACACGTCTATATATGAGCTATACTTAGCACAAACCAGATAGGATTTCTGCACCTTTAAATAATCCATCAAGAGTAAATAACAACTGATGAAGTAATGTCCAAAACCTGCACATGCTAATAACATTAACAAAAAGAAAAAATAGAAGTAAGGATGATTTGTAATCAATAACAACTTTTAAAATGCCTCTAACATTCACTCTCCTATTGGATGAAATCAATGTGGTTTTATAACACTTCTCCCTAATTAATTTCTACAATATCCACAATATTTTTCTAAATCCAACTTGAATATCACTTTTTCCTAAAAAAAAAAAAACTTGGATATCACTATAATTGATCCAAGATCAATTGTCCAATGAATAGAATAAATGTTTTGCTTCCCGTGAGCTTAACTCAATTGATACGTACATTGTATTATATATGTAGGAGTCAAAGTTTGAATCCGAGATTCTTCTCTAATTCACCTTAAGAGATGAATTTTTTTAGTCACTTAGTTACTTGACAAAAAAAAAAAATGCTTCCCCTTCATAGATTTAGCTTATCAAGTAAACTGATACTCCCTCCGTCCCACAATGAGTAGCCCATTTACAAACATAATTTGTCTCGGAATGAATGACTCTTTTACTTTTCAAGGGAATATTAATTGATTTTTTTTAACAACGGGAATATTAATTGCTTTTTTTTCCTTTCAAATTCTACCCTTTAATAGTAAATAATATATTCTCTAGTCAATATATTTCACAATAAATGTAGGGTAACGAAAGTACACCAATCTACTAAACTAAATATAAAAATACATGTCCGTTGAATTTACCATTTTACCCTTATTGGGGGTATTATGGTAAATTAATTAATTGGTTGTGCCCTACCTATATATATGTTTTTGTTTTGTTCTGTGGGAGAAAGAAAAGGATGAGAAAATAGAAGAGAGAAGAGGGAACGAAAGATGAGGGAACGGCAGAGAGAAGAGGGAACGGGAGAGAGAGGGAAGAACAATGATGAGATTTGTTGTGTGCTATTCAAAAGCTCCTCAGTTGCTTCTTCCATTTTCTTCATCATCAAAGGTAAATTTTCACCTTGGGTTTTCATTTTTATTCAAACAATAATTTTAGAGAATTGAATTTTTCAACTTTCTAATTTTTATTCAATCAATCTAATTGCATGCATGTCTCCAAAAAGTTGTTTTTGTGATTTTAAGGGTTTGATTTTGTGGTTTTAGTTTGTTGTTTGTTGATTTTGGTTTAATTTATTGTTATTTTGGTTAATTTTTGCAGATGGTTCTGTCTCATTGGAGATGTAATTCATACATGCAAATTTGTTGGATGAGCTTTGATTCTTCTTTGTGATTCAATTTGGTATTGCAATCTTTTCTTTCTGTTCATCTTTTCCCCAATTTTTTTTTATGTTTATGTATCAGTAAATTGGGATAAATTGAAATTAGTTATTAACAAGGGGTGATTTTTATTAATAAGTCAATTTTAGATTCCTTGCTAATCGATGGAAATAATTGATAGTGTTAATGCAACATGTATAAAGTTCAGATTTTAGAGTCAAAAGGGTAAGAATAAAAACAGAAACTGATTTAAAGGGGACCAATTTAATCGATCTAATTGGTAAAAGAGTGGTTTTAAAAAGCAGATGAAGTATGAGTTGTGATAGATAGATTCTTGAAGGTATCATCTTTGCATGTTTTTATTTATGTATTTTTTGTTTGTTTTGGATTGTGGCTGGAATTTTAAAAAGGATTTTTTATAATGCATTCTTTCATGTAATCCTGTTTTAGATAAATAAAGTGCTTAACTGGTAAATAAGCTGTTTTAGAAAGCTGACAGAAAAATGTTTGGTGGATATTTAGACTGTACATTCAATTCCCTTCAAATCGGATATAAATTTTGTATGATTCTGGCTAGAAATGGATTCGGAAAACGCATTTGAAGTTTGGTAATTTCTGCTGGATTTTTGGTTACGGGTTTTGGGACAGGACTTCACTAAAACGGTAAGAACTTCCTCTCTGTAACTTGGAATCAAGTAATTTTTAATGCTATGGTCAGCTAACGAAATTTCGGACGTTTTGGTACCAGTTTCATTGACGTTGGTCCAGATTTGAAGTCTGTATGTGATTTTGAAGTTGGGGGCAGAAGTAGGTATTTTTAAGTGTCATGTAATTTTGTTATTTACCAACCCTTTGTTTATGCTTTGTTTGGTAATTTTTGGTTTGTGATAGAAGAGTTTCTAGCATGAAACAAGACTTTTAGTTATTTACTTGAGTTTCAGAATTTGAAAGAAATATTTGGTCGATTTGGTTGTGTGATTTTATGAGTTTATGAGATGTTTATTGGTGGGACCCCTTCCCGGGCCCTACGTATGCAGAAGCTTTAGTGCACCGAGTTGCCCTTTTTTATGAGATGTTTACGGGTTTGTCTTTTCGCGACTTGGAGTGGAAGTTAATACGCTCAAGGGTTCTGCTGCAAGGTTTAACTGATATCCCCATCCTTTTTTACCTATCAGATTGGAATTTATTTGTAGTTTCTATCTCTATTTTACCGTTTTTCCCTGTGTTGACCAGCAAGGATCCTTTAGCAGAAAATCTTATTCCACTCGAGAGAGCTGTAAGTTAACATTTCCAAGATAGTGCTACTTGTGCGTCAATTGATGCAAATGGCCCCTTACATTATTAACTTTGTGGTTTCAGGCTGAAAGGGGGCTTATGGTGCTGGACATTAAGGCTAAGCTGCAGGTAGCTTTTGACAGAAAAAATAGAGCGATATCTTTTCGTCACTAACTTGGCAACATTTTTTATTAGTAGCGTGAATTTACTTCCTTTTACTTATAACAAATAATTTTAATTCTTAAAAAAATCCTCTAAGGCTATTTTTTCACTTCTGCAGAACCTCTCTACTGTGCGGGCAAAACACATGGTTATGTTATTATGGAGCTTGTGGGAGTTTGCTAATGGTTTGTGAACGGATGTGTAGCCTGCACCACACGGTCTGCAGCAACAGTCTGCTGCTGATGACAGTTCAGCTGCTGTTCCTGCAGCATTTGTTATCGCTGAATCGCATCAGATCAGGTGGCAGCCCCTTGTGAGTGGTCTGTGGACTGTATTTTTGGTGAGATGGTACTTGGACAACCAATTCTCCGACCAATTGATTGCAAGGATGAACAAGAGACGATTTTCAGGTAATTTCACACAAAGAAAACATGATTTATTTCCCCGTTTTTGTTTTCAATTGAACCAACAAAGCCTTTTTCTAACCTTCAAACCTATCCCAAATTTAAACCAATGGTACCAAATTCTCACTTCTCAAATACACATGAGTTATTTTTCACCAATTGTCCTGTTATTGGATATTGCTTATGTGCCTCCGTGCAACTCTGTATTGTAGGACCTGTCATCAATTTTTCCTGCTCTTGATCCAACTGGTCTTAATCTTCTAATGTTGAGTCTCATTTTCTCACTGATTTTGGTTTGGTAACATGATTTGAAGATCCTTAGGTTTACTGCAAGGTGCTGCTATAACATTAATTCACCCCTTTTGTCTTGAAAACATATCCTAAATAAAAATGAATGCTTTTACAATCCTAAGTTCAAATTGCTTATATATATTTTCACGGAAGGTGAGTTTGAGTTGAGGTCATGTAAACAGCATTAGCCACACCTTGCTGACTGCTGTGAAGATCTGTATATACATTGCTAATTATTAATTGATCTTCTGCCACTTATAATGTTTGGACAGAGGGTGGGTTCGAAATTCAAGTAGTCCACTTTTTCCTCCCTCCACTTTTGAGATTATTATAGCCACCAAAATGTCTAATGCTCTTTTCATTGGTCAGCTTCACCTTTTGTTCTGTATTTCAAATTTAAATCCATGTTGTTGCTAATTCATTTTATGAGGATATTACATAGAATGAGAAATGAAATAGTGTCCTGTGACCACTAACCATTACTTATGTTCAATATTTGTGCATCTTGAAGGCTATGAAGGTGGAAAACATGATAAAATTAAAGGAGGTATTTAATTAAAAAAGCTTATCAAGAAGGCTAGACATAGAATTAGATAAACTCATAATGGAACATGAAAGACAGCAGAAGGCATTTGAGGATGAGATTAAGGTAAGCTGAATCATGTTTAGGGATCCGTTATGGTTTTGAATTATGATCGCAGCCACAGGTGTTGTTCCACATTGCGAAAGAGTTAAATAATGGAACTGAGATAATAGTAATGACGAAACTTGCGAAAACCATGATTGAACTATTTTCTGTTTTTTTACACTCTTACATTTCTCTTCCATATGATTTATTCTTTGCATGAAATAAAACCACAAATTTAGAATAAAAAAAGTATGTTGAAAGCTTGGCAAGTATGCATTACTGAGAATAATGAATAACCTTTTTTACACTAAAACCTACAAGATTAATTTTCTTTTAAGCTTTGATTATGTCTCTTGGACTGTCATGTTTTGTTTAAATTTTGTATTTGTTTTTCCTTGTGCAGGAACCGTGGACTATACATTTGAAACAAGACTATGTCTTGGTGGTCCATTGGTGAAGGAAAACATCGCAACCATGGTTCTTGAGAGGTTAGAGTCACTTTTTAACGTTCTTTACATTAGAGCAACAAATACAAAAAATAGTGAAGGGATTGTATCAAAAAAATAATAAATTACATGTTTGCTTTGATAACATGCATATGAAATGCATTTGTTTAAGGTTTGATAAGAACCTGACATTCGCTTTTTTCCAGCCTAATTTTATGTTGGATATTTCTCCTCATGCTCTAATAAAGTTTGGTGGCAGAGAGATTGTGTATTTCTTTTGCAAGCTGAGGATGTTAAAGTGCTAATTTCCATATTTGATCTCACTTTGATTTTTAAATTTGAGAGGATCTTAACATTAACATTCTTATTTTGAAAATCATATCTTTTTTTGGGAATCATTGTTACAATAAAAAATAATTTTGAGTTCATCATGTATATATACTATAGTAAGCTCAGAAATCTTTATAGAGTAAAAATTGATTTTTGAAGTGAAACACAACCTGATTACAGAATTAATTTTTGGACTTATTAACCAAGTAATTAGTATTGTTAATTAAATGTTAAGATTTGTTTCTGTGGATTTGGTTCTTTTTCCTTCAAGAAAAACTGAATGAGTGAAGTCATTATTTGATGAAGCTGATATGTTGCAGCAACTCATTTTGAGATTTATTATTCATTTCTTCTGTTTTTGTATTTGTAGTCAATATGCTTACATCATGAAAAATACGCCGTCGATCCATTTTAGTCACGGATAAAAACAACTGTGCATTTTGTTTTCTCAGTCCAGTTGGAAATATAGAACTCCATCATAAGTAATTTCTGTAGTCTCATTGCTTTCATGCTATATTCGGAGAGACAGATATCAGGATTATGATGTTAACTGGATTGTATCAGCTCTAATTTCCTTAACTTTCTTTCAATTGGATTCAAACATCTGTGATATTATGTTAGATTTTCTTTCATTCATTCATATAGTAAAAAGTAGATGATTAAGTGTACCAACATAAATGTCAGAAGGTTAGTGTTTACAATTGTGTCTGCAGTCAAAGTGAAATTAGCTCTTAAAGTAAGTAAATATGATTTTGAGTTATAATAGTATTACATTGTGGTAAGTCCTATGCAACAAGTTACAGTGAAAAATATTCAAAACATTAGAATAGAAATAATTATGATCTTATGCCTCAACTATTGATTTTTAGAGAACACCACTGAAAATAATGATTCTTTTGAGCCATAATTGGGAATAAAAATTAGAGTAACTTATTTTTACGTTATTCTACATTATAGAATCTATTTTCCATTTAGAGTAATAGAAACCCCTTTATTCCATGTCTATATGATAATGATATGATATATAAGGGCAACCCAGTGCCCTAGAGCTCCCGTATATGCAGGGTCCGGGAAGGGGTCCGGGAAGTCATCCCTATCTAGCAGGAATTATCATAATTAATATGCACAATACATGACAATCATATCTTACAGTCAATATAGTCAATGTCTACGTTTTTATCCAACAATCCTATATCAGGGTCCCAAAATTGTGAACATGAATAAATCACATTTTAGTTTGGTGTCTCTTCTGATCTCATATGTTATTACTAGATACTAGATGCTTATTTATCTTCCTTCAATTTTTTTTTTTCCTTTTTATCTTATCAGAAATTGTGATGCAATCTTACTTGTGCCATGGTTTCGATGATTTTGGCGCATCCTCTTTGGCATAATCGTAATGCTACCACGAGCTTTTAGTTTTCCACATACAAATTTATATTATATTTTTTCCTTGCTCTCTAACTGATATTTGTTTTTTAAAAATTACTTCCGATCACAGGCACATAGTCAAGCTCTATCAAATTACATGTCAATTCAGACAGAGATTATTCCTCATATGCGGGGTGTATTGGTCAACTGGCTAATTAAGGTACATAACTAATTTCCCTCATCCTTAATATGTATTGTCTTTTGTCCTTGTCCTTTCCTTATATATTGTTCTGTATTTTTCCCTCTTTAAGATGTGAAAAGATCTCTTTATCCATTTTTTTGCTGATAATTTTCTTTTGTAGATCCAACATCATTAGTCTTTTTCTCTGCTTATTTCTTGGATTTTACAGGTACACTTCAAATATGATTTGAAGCCTTAAAGACTATCTAACAGTGACATTGTTGGATCAATATCTTTCCCAAGTGAATATAAAAACGAGTGAAATGCTTCTTTGATTTATGGTACACATCTTCAAACTATTAAATATTCTCAAAACTTTTATTCTATCATTTGAATACTTCTTTTAACCAAATATATGTATATTGTCTACCATATTGTGGTTGTTAGCCAAGATTTCAAGGACTTCCTTTGAGAATATGATTTTATCACCTGATTCTGTGTGGAAAACTCAACAATCCGAGAAAAGCATGTGAGGTCAGATTCCATAGGGATGACGACATCATTTACGGAACACTTCAGCAAGGATGGGAACCTTTTTGTGCTGAAAATGAGTTTATATGCGGCGACAAAATCCACTTCAAATTTTCGATGGACCTTTCAGCCACTACGTTCAGGTCTACAAAGTCGAAGATTAGGTCACGATGTTGGCAACTGCTTATGTTTTCCATGTGTGTTGTGCCTGGGCTATGTTTTCCACATCTGTTGTCCATTAACTATCTCATCTGTGAACAATGTTTCTGAATTAAGACATGTATTGTCCTTGATGTTACTTGATGTTGTTTACTTCTATTTGCTTAAGTTGCTGTTATTGTTTTTCTTTCTCAACTGTTATGAATGAAACAACCTCTTGCTATGAGCAAGATCTAGCTTCACAGGTTTAAAGGGTTTATATGAGCTCATTTCTTCATTGAATGAAACAGTCGACCTCAATGGCATCAACATTGTTCCAAAAGGTAAGAATTAACCACTTTTAATCATAAACACAGGAATAAAAACGTTCATAGGATTCAATAAAAACACTTTTGTAGAAAGATTGCTAGGTATGTTCAACTATTTCTCTTTGAGCTGAAATCTAATTAATAAGTGTATTTGACAACTTTTCATCTTAATGTAGATTAAAAAATATAACAAAAAATTTCAAAAACGCGATATTCAACCCGTGCGAACTAATTTATTCAAATTAGATTGTTTGGAGGGTCAAGCACTAGGATTTTGATTGGTTTTGCATATTCTCAATGCACTATTCAGTTCATTATGACAATTATAAATTTTATTATAAATTGAAAGTGACATTCAATTTTGTTGCCATAGATATTGAGTCATTTTGTCACACACATTTAATGTTTGATTCCTTAATGTTTATGGCAATTTCATGCTATTTTTTCCTTTATTTTTTTTAATAAAAATAACTCAGCCAAAGAATTTTGAGGACACTCCATGATTTTTTTATTGACAAGAGTCACAAAGATCAACCAGGGACATGTCTGGTGATTATAAGCCAATTCTTGAGAGGGTTCTTCATATGTGTGCAATAATCCTATTATACTCTTTTCCTTAGTTTGCTAGATTGTAAAAAAGCCGCTATACCTTTGAATACAACTATTCCTCTTGGTTTGCTCATTATTCGTATATAACAAAGTCTATCGAAAACGCAACATTTAACCCGTGCACAACACACATATTGCACCAGAGTACCTCTCGACTGACCAATCATCTGAGAAAATTGATGTGTTTGGATTCGGCATTCTCTTATTAGAGCTTATAACTGGAATGACAACCCTTGAGTTTCGAAAAACCTTGAATCAAAAGGGTGCTATGCTAGAGTGGGTAAGTCCATACTCTACAATCCAAACATTCTTATGCATTTAATTCATTGATATTAAACACAATTCTTTGCTAATTAATAACCTAAAAATCCTCAATAATAACCTATTTTTATTTTAATTTTTTTTAATTCATCTTATTAAGTTCACTGTTTTCATTTCAATTACATCATAAAACATATAGATTATATAAGAAACATGAATTTTCTATGGATTATGTATGATTTATGAAATTTTAAATGAATTATGTATGGATGTTTAAAAGTTGAGGTGTTTTGGTAATTAAAAAAAGTCATTATTTGTACCAAAAAATATATAAATTCAAAACTCCATGGGTACCCATGGATACCTCAATACACACGGGTACCCGTATAGTGGGTACCCACGAGGTTAGTTTGACTCTGCATAATGCAGGGTGGTGGATCAAACATTTTCATTTGTTACTTGTGATAAGACGTTTTGAAGATTTAATTTTATAATCCGTAATGCAGGAGTACTCTAAATATTGTATAATGGTTTATAATTATCTGTCATTTTGCAATCTATTATTCCGATATTATATTTTGTCAAAAAAGTAGCTAACCCCCGTGCGAAGCACGGGTTTGTAACTAGTACATGATAAAAATAAATATTTTTTTGGTTACATATAAAAATAATTTAAAATAATATCACCCTCTCTCATTCATTTATAATTTTTTTTAATCTATGTTAAATGATCAAAAGTGTTCATTGTGGGACAAAGGGAGTACCATATTTAAATGATTTTTTTTGTTTTGTTGAAGAAACCATATTTAAATGACTATTCATCAAGGTTTTGTGCATAGTGCATTGGAAAAAAAAAAACTCAATGATGTGGTAAAAGTCGTTGACTACCTTATTTTCACGAATTAGAGTTGAAAAAAGAAAAATAGAGAAAAATGTAGCATCTGATTTATAACTTAATACTACAGAATTGAGAAAATTGTTCTTCTTCCTTTCATGTTCATTCCCACCCCGAAATTCCCCAATTAATCCTAGCTGCAATTAACTATTGTTTGGTACCCGTGGTTGTTAATTGTCCCTGCCCCAACATCAGTTAACTATATGTGTATGGTTGAAAAGAGGAAGATGTTTTTAGCCGTGGATACTTTATTTTGTTCAAAATCACGTGCAATCATGTGTATAGTTGAAAAGAGGAAGATGTTTTTCTACACAAGTTTTGATTAAATTCCCCAATGTTTTCAAAAAACATGTTGGTCTAAATGGGAATGATTATTGAACTCAATTATTAAAAACAAAAATAAGGTTTGGAATTTTGTGTAATTGAGTCAAACCAACAATCAGTCCGACCAATATGAAATGAAAAACAATGACTTTGAACAAAATAAAGTGCCATTGGAACCCCACGCAGTTTATCCATGCCTCAGCAGTTTCAAATAAGAATAACACTCGTATTGGAACATGCATGAACCATGTACTACTTCCTTCCCCCGATCTTGTACTCGTATTGGAACATTCAACGAAAATTTAATGATATGTTTTGCATGATTAACGCCTCATCATTATGTTGCACCATGTGACGAGCTGACGTAATGACGTAACTGTCGTCCCAATAAGAGCACAAAGAAAATAAGGGATCAACCATCCCGTGATTGATCCCACGCATATGGAAATAGAGGATGGTTGTCGTCTTAAGGGATAGTACTGATAATTGGTTACATGACTTCTCCAATTTTTTGGGCAGCGCTGGTGCTTATGTGCCTGAACTTAAAGGTGTTTTTGAAGGTTTAAAATTGGCTTATTCTCAAGGTTTTATCAAGATAGAGCTTTATGTTGATTCTAAGGTGGTGGCTAGTTTTTTAAATAGTTGATATAGCAATAAATAATGTGGCAAGTTATAGAGTGGTGAAAGTGAATCATTCGAGTTTTTTTTTTTTTTGAATCATTCGAGTTTTAGAAATGGATTGAGAGGTTAGAATTTGTCATTCTTATCGTGAAACAAATTCTTGTACAGATGTCTTAACAAATGTAGGATTTGATCATTTATAACTTTGTCCGGAACACTGTAAACATTTGTTGTTAACTGATTGTATGGGAGTATCTACACCTCGCTTTATCTTGGGCTTAGACCATCATTTTATCCAATCAAATAAAAAAAGAGCACAACTCATACAACATCAAGAACAAATTAATTGTGCTTCTCATAATAATTACCGAAAAATAAATAAAAATTGATCGTCAAAAAAGACTTTTATTTTTATAACCATTCAAATTGTGTTCATTTCTACCTGATTTTCATGTTTTGAAATATATATTATAGATCTTTGTGTGTCTGAGATATCTATTAATTATAATTTGTGCTTAAATATAAAATTGAAAATTTTGACGAAGAAAAATAAACATAATAATTATAGCTAATGACATTTTAAATATGATTAATTGTGTTATGTTGATGTTTAATAAGTTGAAACATCTTATTATATTTATCAATCTATTAAATATAAATAACCATGTATTTAAACGGCGTTATCCTTCTAATTTGCCATCAAATTTAAGTATTAAATTTATGTACCTAAATATAAGTTCTTTCTTTGCAAAACATAAAGAGACTTTGAAATAATTTGTAGTAAAACAGGTCAAGATAATGTTACACGCTTACTGGCCATAGTGGACTACAACTGGAGAGACTTAGAGATGCAGGAAGGAGGGTAGAAGTAACTAGGTAACTTCTTTATGTTAATTCACATCTTTGTGATTTGTGAACACAAAGAAGTTTGAACTTGGAAGGAGGGATGAAACTTACTAAAGCTACTTTTGTGTTACTTTTACATTAAGCAATAGTATTGGGTTATTTTGACATAAAATATGTGTTTATTGCAATTCAAATATGTGGTTGATGATAACTATAACAAGAAGTCACTATTCATACAACATTCAAAATTTGATTCTCAATGAATAAAACAAGATGTCAAACTCATTAACAGTACCCCAAGGTCTGAAACACATGTGTAAGTTGAAGAAAACTTTGTATCGTCTGAAACAAGGTTCACGAGGATGATTTGAGAAATTCTCCGCTATGATTACATCTCATGGTTTCCGCTCTAGTGATCATGATTCTGTTTTATTTATTATGACAATTTTTCATTGTCGTATTATACTTTCTTTATATGTTGATTGCTGAAGAATGATTATTACAGGTGAAGATGTTGATGAGATTGATGAGATTAAATTCAATTTTGCTAAAAGATTTGAGATGAAGGATTTGTACCCTCTTCACTACTTCTTGAGGATTTTAATTGTCTATTCTCATAGAGATTATCTTCTATCTCAATCCAAGTATACTGCCGACATTCTTGAGCAAGCTCACCTCTCTGATACTCGAAGAGTAGATAATCCTCTTGAGTTAAATGTGAAATATGTTCTCTTTGATAGGGCACCTTACAACAAGTTAACTAGTATTTAAATTGGAGACACGACTTTGTACTAATGCCAAACTGATAAATAATATAAGGGAAATGTTAACTTGTGCCCTTAGGGCACAAGTTTAGAAACTAAATATAGAAACTTTTCATTGGAAATTGTGCATTCAATATATTAAAAGTTTGAAATTTTGTCTTTTCAATACAAAAGTTAGTTTTTAATTCCATTTTTAGTTTCTTAACTTGTGCCCTAAGGGCACAAGTTAACATGACCCATAATATAATACTCACTTAGTCCTAAATTATCAGTTGTTTTTGGAAGGAAAAAAATGACACAAATTATAAGTTTCTTTATAGTAATCAATGAATCATTAAAATCACTTTTCTTATTACACCGGTAACTATTTACTACTATCTCTTTTTTTAATTCTTTAATTTATCTTCTTTTTTTTATAAATATTTTCTTTAATCTATCTATCTCGTACTTTTAATGAAGGGTAACTTTGTAAAATACCTCATAATTTCTTTGTTCCATGCAAAATTAATTACATTAATTCTTTTTGTAGATAGACAAAATTGAAAATAACCTTTTAAAATCACACGAACAAGTGGAGGGCCGGGGTTTGAACTTGGTCACGACGTTTCTTAATCTTTAAGAAATAACCAAAACTACTTATAATTTAGGACGGAGGAGTAAACCGTAAGAACGCGCATAAATATTTCTCCAAAGAACAGTGATAAATGGATAAAAAATTGTTTACTTCAATCCCTAATACTAACAACGAGGTTAAAAATACAAATTTTAATTGAAGTTTTTCACTTGAGTATTCTTATTTGCTTCGACATCAAATGTGACGTCTGACTTTGACAAATAAATACATGACATAATTATTACGGTACCGAAACTCCTATAAGTAGTAGTGTGTTTATTCAAGAAAACCAAGAAAGAGTTACATAATTGAGACCCTCGTGAATCAAAATGATGGTGAATACCAAATTCCTTCAACTTATTGTAAAATTTATAACAATTACATGGCTTCTAATTCAGGGACACATTCTATGCGATGGAGACTTCAACGCTCAGTTAATGGCCATTGAAGCAGAGGCTCTTCTTGAGTTCAAGAAAGGCTTGAAAGACCCTTCAAATGTTCTATCTTCATGGACACTTGAAAAGGATCGTTGCCAGTGGAAAGGAGTAGGATGTAACACAACCACAGGTCATGTTATTTCCCTTAACCATTGTTCTAATTCATTAGATAAACTTCAGGGTGATTTAAGTTCATGTTTGTTAGAATTGCCATATTTAAGTTATTTGAACCTAAGTGGCAATTATTTCAATCAATCTAGAGTGCCTGATTTTGTAGGTACTATGCAAAATTTAAAACATCTTGACCTATCTCATGCCAATTTTAAGGGAAACCTCTCTGATAATCTTGCAAACCTTTCTCTACTTGAATCACTTGATTTGAGTGGCAATAGTTTCTATGTCAATAATCTAAAATGGCTTCATGGACTTTCTTCGTTGAAAACTCTAGATTTAAGTGGTGTTGTTATTAGCAAATGTCAGAATGATTGGTTTCATTACATTAGCATAATACTTCCTTCCCTTGAAACACTACGTTTATCGGGTTGCCAACTTCACAAACTACCTACATCTCCTCCACCTGAAATGAATTTTGATTCTCTTGTAACTCTTGATCTGTCTATCAATTATTTCAATACTACTATCCCTGATTGGTTGTTTCAAAATTGTCATCGTCTTCAAAACCTTGATCTCTCAATGAATAATTTACAAGGCCTTATACCATATTCAATTGAGAGATTGTCAACTCTTGAAACACTTGATCTGTCAGGTAATAGTCTCATTGGTTCAATACCAAATTTCTTTGACAGGCTAGTGAATCTTGTAGTACTTGATCTATCATATAATATGCTCAATGGCTCAATACCTTCAACATTGGGACAAGATCATGGCCTAAATAGCTTGAAAGAATTGTGGCTTTCTAATAATCAATTAAATGGTTCATTGGAAAGAAGCATTCACCAGCTATCAAATTTGGTTGTGTTGGATTTAGCTCAAAACAGTTTGGAGGGTAATCTCAGTGATGTTCATCTTGCTAACTTTAGCAACCTCAAAGTGTTGGACCTATCTTTTAATCATGTAACTTTGAACATGAGCAAAAATTGGGTCCCTCCTTTCCAACTTGAAACTATAGGTTTGGTGAATTGTCATTTGGGCCCTAAATTTCCAAAATGGATCCAAACTCAGAAAAATTTCTCCGTTATTGATATCTCAAATACAAGTGTCGTTGATACTGTGCCAAATTGGTTTTGGGATTTGTCACCTAATGTTGAGTATATGGGCCTCTCTTACAATGAGCTGAGAGGATGTGGATGTGATTTTTCACAAAAATTCAAACTTAAAACACTTGATTTGAGCCACAATAATTTCTCATGTCCCTTGCCTCGTTTGCCTCCTCTCGAGGAATTTGGATATGTCCAACAGTTCATTTTATGGAACAATTTCAAACGTGTGTGAGATTTTGGGTGTCAATAACTCATTGCAAACTCTTGACTTATCTTTTAATAATTTGTCAGGAGTCATCCCAAATTGTTGGACACATGGGTCGAAAATGATTATTTTGAACATGGCAAATAACAATTTTTTTGAATCAATTCCAAATTCCTTTGGTGGCCTCACATATCTCCATATGTTGTCAATATCCAACAACAATCTTTCAGAAAAAATTCCAGACTCTCTAATAATTTGCCAAGTGTTGACCATTTTGGACTTAGGGTCGAATCAATTAAGGGGGGCCATACCACCTTGGATTGGTACATCCATGCCAATCCTAAAGGCACTTATATTGGGTAGGAATTCCTTTGATGAAAATATCCCTACATCGTTATGTCAACTCAAGTCTTTAAAAATATTAGACCTTGCTGAGAATCAATTGAGGGGAGAGATTCCAAGATGTGTCTTCCCTGCAATGGCTACCGAAGAAAGTGTAAATGAAAAATCGTATATGGAGCTTCTTACAATTAAGGAAAGTTATTTGATTTATCAATCTGAAATATTTCGACTTAAATTGATTCAAAAGTGGGTTTCTGAAGGTGGATCCGTTCAATTTCTGAAAATGATTGACTTGTCATCAAATCTTTTGACACAAGGCATCCCTGTTGAAATTGGAAAGCTAGTTGAATTGATTTCATTAAATTTGTCAATGAACCGATTGCTGGGTCCCATTCCTTCCAATATTGGCGAAATGAAAAACTTGGAAGTTTTGGATTTGTCGAGGAATCATTTATCATGTGCCATTCCCATTAGCATGGCTAATATTGATAGGCTCAGTTGGTTGGACTTATCATACAACACTTTGTCTGGGAAAATTCCATCTGGCTTTCAGCTTGATACATTTTGGAACGGTTGCTACATAGGTAATCCACACCTCTGCGGTTCTCCACTCACAAAAGCATGCCTATAAGATGGAAACAGTTGGTTCAAGGATACACATTGCAGTGACATTGAAGGGAGCATAGAACATGAAAGTGACGACAACCATGAAGACAAAGTATTGGGCATGGAAATAAATCCATTATACATAAGCATGGCTATGGGGTTTTCAACTGGATTTTGGGTATTTTGGGGATCTTTAATACTCATTGCATCTTGGAGACATGCTTATTTCCGTTTTCTAAGCGACATGAATGATAGGATCTATGTCACTGTAGTTGTCGCACTTAATAAATTGCGGAGGAAGTTTCACACTCAACAACCTCCTATGTAACCAAACTCTCTATTTGCTCTTTTATTGTGTTCAGAAATATAAGAGACAAAAATTGTATCCTGAGTGTTGATGATTTTGAATAAAGAATGTTCGTCTTAAATATCAACTATCTATAACGGATAACAACTGTCTATAGTCTGTGTTTGTCTATCAAATATAACACCACACAGATATGAGAAGAATGCATTCATATAAAATATCATGAGTGTTGTGTCTCGTATCCGTGTTTGTGTAAATGCTTCTTAGACGATGGCTGTGAGGGATAAATTTTACATAGTGATGATTATGATTAATATTAATAATTCCACTATGCATGTGTTTCCAATTTTTGAAAGAAATTGTTTGTAAAGAAGAAAAAAAACTTGATCCACAGAACATGACCTAAACCTGATGCATCATCATGAGCAAAACTACATGTTATAGGAAATGTTTAAAGGGTAGAGGGTTTTCATAACTCCCTCTACAACAATATTCATCAGTATTGGGCGAAGGGCCACATGCAACAAGCAACAACTTCATCGTTTGCCTTTAAGGGTATGTTTGGGTAAACAACTTATTTGCAGCTTATAGCACAAACACTTATCATGATAAGTGCTTACGGATAAGCTTTCATAAGCTATTTTTGTAGCAAAAGATAAAATACAATTAAATTATTTTTGTTTATGCTCTAAGTTGTTTTTCTAAACTATATTAGAGAACTAATGAAAATAAGTTGTAAAAAGCTTTTGAAAATTGTCAAAAGTTGTTATTGTAAGTTCTCCCAAAGAGTCTCACAAAACTTATGCCAATAGATTAGCTCAAATAAGTCAATCAAAACAGATCCTATAACTAACTTTGATGGACAACAACTCTGCCTCAAATCGTCATCACAACCAACACTGCTACAAATACCACACTTCCATTTATAGCTTCTATTGCTATAGGTAAATTGAAACCATTGACTAACATCATAAAAATCAGGTTAACAGTGGGTAAAATCGGCAACTATGCAGGTGGTTTTCATGGTATTGTACATTTTATGTTTGTTCCACAGCCTATTTGGCATTTTCCATTGCAATTACTTTCAAATATGCAGTCTGGTCGGTCTATCTCATATTCTGCCATTCCATCCTGCAGTAGCAGTATATATACTGTTGATTGTCTCAATGTGAATCCATCGGTGTTGAGGTTATCGTTCCACCGTATCACATGTTGTCGCGTCATTTTTTGGAGGTCATAGCATAGACCTCAATAATTTATTTTACAACTGAACTTTTTATTTTTCAAAATTTTTCAAAAGAAAGTGGAAAAAAGTTCTAATAAACCACATTTTAAAAGATTTTAGGTTCGAGGGTGTTATACCCTAATTTTGGACCTAAAAATACTAGTCAATTTTTCTTTTCTTGCATTATAAATCATCTGAACAGTCTCTGATCAATTGCATCTTTCTCTGCATTTTATTTCAATGTTATTTGCAAAATTCACATAGAAGGGTATTTTAGTCATTTCCTGCATTCAACTCATTTTAATCCTTGGAAATTGTTTAAGTTTTTTAAATTGGTTTGTATAAGTCCTTGTTTCAATCTCATGTCAAAATTCATTTCAAAAAATATCAGTTGAGTCATTTTTTTAGTCAATTTAGCCCCTAGGGGGCATTTTAGTCATTTCCTATGTTAAAATTCCTTTCAGTCCTTTAAAAAATTGTCTGAGTCTTTTCATTTGATTTGAATGAGTCTCTGTTTCATTCTATGTCAAAATCCATTTCAAAATTTGCATTTGAAGTCATTTTGAGTCAATTTTGCCCCTAGGGGCATTTTAGTCTTTTCATGTGTTAAAACCCTGTTTAAAATGCTAAAAATTGTCTCTGAGTCTTTTAATTCGCTTGTATAAACTCTTGCTTTAATCCCTTGTTAAAAAATCATTTTAAAATTGCATTTGAGTCGTTTTTAGTCGTTTTAGTCCCTAGGGGCGTTTTGGTCATTTCACATAATATTTCTGTTTCATTTTAATCTGCTTTGTTGTTTTTAATCGTCTCATTTTTACGTTAATTTTCAATTTACTTTTTCAATTCAATTTTAGTTTTAATTTTCATTTTAGTCCTCGCACTTTTGTTATTTACATTTTAATCCCTTTTAAGTTTGTTAGAGTCCAAGTGCCATGTGTCCAAATGCTATTGGTCCTTAAGAGTTTGTTACAAGTCTAGTGCCACATGTCTCTATCCTATTGGTCCAAGGTCAATGACTTAGCCTATAAATTGGTCAAAGGGTCAATTCATTCATTCACCAATCATTTTTACCAAAAATTCCACAAAAAAGTCACAAAATAATTTTTCTTTTCTTCCCTCTTTCTCTTCTTCTCTCACGTAACAACTTTTCCTCCACCATTTTTTCTCACCTCTAACTAACTCCACCACCATAACTAACTCACTTCAACCACCCTAACAACCTTCTCTCTCCACCACAACAACCTCCCTAACCACCACAAACCACCTTCCTCTTCCATAACCACCAACTTCCTCCACCATCAACCTCTCGAATTCAACAAAAATTTCAGCAATTCATAACCAAATTCAATCCCAAATTCACCCAAACACCTCATATCAACAATCATCATCATCCTCATCAGTAAAACTCATCAAATCCGAAATCAACAGAGAAATGAAAAACACGACGGTGAAACGGCAATCTAACGTGAATTGGGAACGAGCAGCAATGTATCAAAACGAAGGTGAAAATCGAACGTGAAGAAGAAGTAAAGAGAAGAGCGAGAGAAGGAAGGGGACGAATCTGAACCCGTTTTCAATCTCAACAAGATCAAAGCCGAATCCTAGCAGAAGCTTTCCGTGGCAAAACTCCTTTCTTCTCCGATTCAACCCTAAGGTCTGTTTTCTTTCGATCTTTTGCTTAGGAATGCTTTGAATCCGCCTGTAACACCATGAATCTGTCTCTGTTCTTGAACAAATTGCTTGAAAATGATCTTCCAAATCCAAATCGATGCCCTGTTTCCTTATACGAGATGTGTTTGTTTTGATTGAAGCTTTATGTTTGTGTGGTTTAACTCCGAATCAATTCGTCCATGTCTTATTTTGATCTGCCATGAAAATGAGGATTAAAGGAAGAAGCATCGCAAGAAGGAAGAAAGAGAAGGAACTGAGTTTTTGCTTCACGTGATTACTCTGTTTTAAAAAGCTTTCATTCCATTTTTATCCCCTACGCGCTAGTGTACCATATTACCATGCTTCTTAGGCCTTCGTAACGGTTGGATCTTGGATCTGACCCAATTGGATCGATCCAACGACCCCTGTGCTTCCTGCCAACCCGTTTTCAACATTGGACTGGGCCTGGGCTTAACATTTCAATTTTCTGCAATTTTCTTGCTATTTTAACACTACCTAATGCTGTTTACACCTTAGTCCTTGCTAAAACCCTTTAAAAAATTCCAAATAATTTTCCGCTAATTTTCTTGTGTTTTTGATGCATCTTGATACTGTTTTTGTGTTGAATATTGATTAGAGGTATAAGGAAAATATTCTTGTACTTGTTAGTCCAAATGCTTTAATTCTTGGTAAAATTTTTGTTAAAAATCTTAGGTGTTGGTGCATTGTTTCTTGTAGTAACTTTGGCACTTGAAACCTATCACTTAAAGATGTGGTTTCATGCCAAAGTTCACTTCAAGATCATATGTAGCCTTTCTTACTTGTAGCTTATTTGTTTGTTAATATTCTTTGAGAAATTGTGATGTAACCTTGAGCTAGGATTGTGGCACATAATTGTAGTCTTGAACATGTATTTTTTGGAATGATTTTGTCCTTTATTTTGGTATATACTTGCTGTTTTGCTTGAGTGAACCTTGTGGATCCTTTACATTGTGAAAAATGAAAAATCTCTTGCAAAATAAAATTGCATAAAAGGCTTGAAAATCTTGTAAATTTTAGGCATAGTGAAAACTCTAGATTCTCATGTTGGCCCTCTTGAAATAGGCCATCTCAAACTCCTCCAATATTATGAGAACCTAAGTGTCGATTTTGCCTAAGCTTTACATTGAATTCCAAGCTCTTTTAACACCTTTTATCAAGTTTTGATTAGTTTACTTCCCTTGCAAGTTACAATAGCTTTACTATGCTTTTTAATACTAGTATCCCATATCATTTGTTCTACTAACCCTTTTGTTTCATGTTTCATAAGCATACTTCATTCTTCCATTATAGTTTTATTTCTTGCAATTTAATTTTTACCAAAGCATAGTATGTAAAACCTAGGAATTTTTGTATTTTACTTTCATGCAATTTTAATTTCTTGGCAAAGAGGCCATAGAATGTATCTAGGCCAATGATGTAAAGGACAATGGACTCTAATAATGTACACCGACACAAGCACCGACACATGCACACACATCACTATATAGTTAGAATATGCATGTTTAGATGTATGTTTAGGATTGTATGTTTAGATGAATGCCTAGGACTTATACTTAGAAAAAACCAATTTTCCAAGCAAATGTGAACAACTTCACTCAAGCATTTTTCATAATAAACCTTGGGGTCAAAACCCCATTGAATTTTCCTTTTATTTTCTTAATCAAATTTCAACAAATTTTAATCATACTTTGACTTGTTTTTGCAAATAACTAATCAAACCCCACTCTTTTCTAAATCTCATGCCTTTGAGGCCTCTTTCTATTCTTCAACTCCCATTTTCAAACTTAAAATCAACCAACAAAAACAAAAACATTTTTGAAAGAGAACTACGGTGGATTTGATCCCTTAAACGGGTACGTAGGCAAGGAACAAAATTCCTTCAATTCAACTAAAATAAAAATCCAAAAACATTCTTCTCCCTCCAATTCTTCATTTAGTAACTTTTAGGTGTAAATAACATTTTCAAAATAGCATTTAAAAATAAAGCGCGCGCGTAGAAATTAAAGACGGTTCCTATAGAATACTATAGTCGTTATGGGTGTCTAACACCTTCCCGTAGCGAAAACAACTCCCGGACCTCGATTCTCAAGGGTTTTGCTTACTTTTTCCCTTCCCAAGAAAAAATAAGATATCACCGGTTAGAAAGGTTCAAACGTAATCAATGTTTGACACCCGAAAACCAAGATAAAACAGAGGGTTAGTTACATAAAGAGAAGGTATTAACACCCTTTATGTTCGTAGTACTCTACGAGAACCTCTTGATTTTATTTAACTTTTCGTGCTTAAACTTGCTTGCTTTTAAAAAAAATTAGAGTGGTGATTAAATAAAAGAAAAAGAAGGTTTTTTATTTACATTTTTTATTGATTTGGAAGGACAAGTCTCTTGCCTACGTACCCGTGAGGGATCAAAACCTTGTAGTTTGGGGTAGAAATACCGTTTGATTTGTTTTGTGTTTTTTATTAGTTTTGAAAAAGTTTTAAAATAAAAGCCAAGTGGCAAAGTAAGAATTTGTTTGTGTTTTTTAATATTAAAAGAAAATTACTCAAAATATGATTAAATTGATTGAAATTTGATTAAGAAAATAAAATAAAAATGGGAATCACTTGATTGAAAATCAAGGTTTATTTTGAAAAGTTTTTTTGTGAATTTTTGTTATTTGAATGTTTTTGTTGTTTTTAAATACTAATTAGAAACTAAAAAATAAAACTAACGTGACAATGAAATAAAAGCGCGAGAATTTCGTAGTGACGTTGGATCACCACGACATCCTTTAATCTAACCTAACTTTTTTTGCATTTTTTTTTTGATATATAAAAGCAGAATAAATAAAAGGACACATGCATGATTCTTCTCATTTATATTTACATTGGACCTAAATACATTCTAATTGCCGGATAATAAATGACAAGAATTAAAATGCTAAATAGAAATAAAATGAAATGCAAAATTACTAAAAAGAAATAAAATGCAAGAAAATAAAGAAATAAAAGAAAGGAACAACCGAAGGGACTTTTCCGAAGGGACAGAAAAAGAGGGAGAAGAAAAGAATAGCTCGTCAACACAAGCTAAATGAGGGAGAAGAGAGAAGAGTTCTTTGACAACTCAAGATAATTTTTGGTGTGTGTAATTGTGTGGAATGTGAGCTCTATTTATAGGTGAGGAGCCAAATATGAGTTTCAAAAAAAGGGAAAGTTGTTTAATGGAATTGATGGGATTGAATGTGATTGAAGGTTTTGGAATGTGAAAGTTGACATGAGAGTAATTCGGCCACTAATGGTGGCGCAGTTGAGATAAAAAAAAATAAAAAAATTGGACCTTGGGCATTTTATTTTTGGACTTATTGAACATTATTGATAAATAATAAAATAAAACCTAATAACAAATAAAATAAAAACAAAGTAAAATAAATAAAAATTAAAAAATTAATAAAAGATGGAAATTAAAAGATAAAAGTAACTAAAAAAAACTAATAAAGAGAAAAGAGGGCCCGAATCGGAAAAAAAATGAGGTATTTTAAAATATCTCTGCCGAAAATTCCTTTGAAATGTCATAGACTATTCAGGATCAGACGGCGTATGAATGTGAGACTTTAGGTCAAAAATTGGGGTATGACACAGGCCATATTGTCTCATTGCAAAAATTTCCTACTGTGAATGTCTTGAATCTTGATGCTTTCACACAGTTCATCAATACATCAAATCATACTAGGCATATAGAAGTAACAATTGTTATTTTTGTTTTAAAATATAAAGGTTATTTTAATGTTGGTGGACATATATAAATTAGACTTTAATTCAAATCCTTACTAGGAAAATTAGTATGGTAATCGTTGTTTTAAATTGTATCCCACAACTGCAATTTCAGCTGCATCTTTTCACAACATCAGCTGCAAATGCGTTGTTTTATTCATGAAATGGGTTATGCATTTTTTTCCTTCCATATTTCAATTATCTGGCTAAAATGGGAGAAAATAGAGAGCATTCATATATAAATGAGTTCACACTTCGATTTGGAAACTTTAGTGCCCATTGTCAGTTGTCACCCACTTTTCAGGAAAAGAGTATTGTATTGAAGAAATAAGAGAATTATCTAACAGAAATTACAGTAGAAGCATTATGAACCGCATTCTTGTTGTTATTGAAAACACAATAACTAGATGAATTTATAAGAAACTCTATGAGCTGCATGAACTCTCATAGATACTACTCCATATCATCTTGTTTATAAATATTTATCAAAATGATCATATTAAAATGCATTATAATAAACATCGGCAGATAAGAAAAATTGGAAACTCTGTAAGTGGTAACAAAAAAATTCTGGCTGGTACTTGTAAGTAGGACTCAAAAATAAAAATAAAACTTTAGATTATGATTGCTGTTTCACTAGTAAAATTAAATTAACACTTGCATAACCTATATAAGCTTCTTCTTCTGAAAAAATCTCTTCAAATGCCACAATTGCAAAGCTGAGACTCCAATGCAGATACCTAACGACATAATACTAAACCATGCCACTCTGCCGTTTGTTCTTTCACTCACGATCCTCATCTCTGCTTCCCTGAACAAACAGCACAAAATATATACACACGCATAAGAGAATTCTTTTTTCTAAAAAGTTGCAAAAGATTAATTCTAGAAGTTGTTGACGTGATTGGAATAATTACCTTCCTTTCAGATAGAGCAAATTTTCATGGATGGCCTCTACAGCTCCTTCTAGCTTTCTCAGCTCAAGCTCAACTCCCTAGGTATCAATCACATATAGAAACGGAATCAGACGAAAAATAAAAAGTATTCCAAAGCAAACAGAAGAGATATAGATTTAAATTCAGGTGCGGATTCTCTACCTTACTTTCATGTTACACGAGAGAATGGCACGAAAGTAACTATAGTCTTGAGATGGAAAAATGGTTTACTACATTTCTTGAGGAATTCCTCAGCATAATCAATTATTCATATAAAATCACTGATATTATATCAATAATATTTTTTATTATATCACAGCTATTAAAAAATATGTATAGCATGAAATAGATTATATTATCCCTAAACAGAAATATTTTCCAACATATAGTAAGAAGATCCATCATTATTGATGTCGGGTACATTAAACTTGCTTTGTGTTTTCATCTCTAATAACATAAGTATGAAAGAATCCAAATCGGATCAATTTTCTTGCAATTCCCAAAAGATTACATTTTATAATGCAAAAAAAAGCTGAAAATTTATGAAGTTCTCGAGAACCATTTTAAAACAATGCTTGAACTTATTTCATATTATATAATTTATGCCTTAGAGTAATTAATTGTCAGCTATTGAAAGGTAAAAGTCAAAAACCATATCTACTTACCTCAATCTTCTCCTTCTTAGCAACTGAGTCCCAATCCTTGGCTGCAATTCCAATTTTCCAGTCAAGGTTCACACTAACCTCGTGACCTCCTTGATTACCCCCATCTACCCAAAAGCATGCCAGGTAGTTCCCAGTCTCTTGAGTCGTAAATGCGAAACTCCCATGTGTTGTGTTCTCTTTGTGATGAAGATTGTTTCCATATGGTGATGTTACCTAAAGAAAACATTACAAGTTATAGACCATTTTAACAAATTGTTATCAGAAGATTGTAATTAAAGCTCCACTATGACATTTTCATTTGAAGTTATCATGAAAGTGATTCATGACTTTCAGATCGTATCGGTAACATCTCATCGCACAAATGATATTGCTCTCGAAACCAACGTGCAAGACATTTTCGTATTTCCACCGACTAAATCGAATCCACATGTATGTGAGCGGTATATTCTGTGATGTTTCCATTTTCTACAATCAAAAGAACTACAGAAAAAAATTACTCATCCCCTCAAAAGACAGAACTGGACAGCAGAGAATACAGAGTAAAGATCAATTTATGGATATCATACACATAACAGATCAAACCTACGCTGCTCAGGCTCCAAAAATAGACATATAACAATGCAAATTTCCCTCATCGATTAATATATCCAAAAACAAAACAAAATAGGTCAAAGTACTATGACACCACACCACGGACAATATAAAAATGCATTCACGTAAAATATCACAAAAAAATTGTTGATCAACAAAAGAAATTAGGACAACACATTACAATTCTATCATCTAAAATAAGCAATTAGACAAACAAAAAAATCAAATCATCTCTTCCATTTTGTGATCATCAACAAATCTTGCAAAATCAATGCTAAATCTGATGAGTCATTTTAGTTTTATACTCCATCCATATTACTAATTACGTCAATTAAATAGTAAATCATATCATATCATAAAAAAACATTATTCAACAAATCAACCCACCAATTGACCAAAACAGAAGAACAATGTCAACGAAAAAAATAACCCTAGAAACCAAACAAATCAGAACAATGGAAAGAGAAAAAAACAAAAACTGTGATCAAAATTGAAGAACGACCCACGAAATTAAAATGAAAAGGGTGATAGTAAAAAACGTAAAAACATTACCTTGACAGCGAGAGTGGGACTACGGGTATGATCATCGGGAACAACGACATAATCAGCCAAAACGACGACGTTATTCTGGATTTCTTCGGAGACGCATTTGGTACCGGTGGTGGGTAACGTAAGCCAGATAGCGAGTGTGGAAGGTAGAAGATTGATTGAGAAGATGCAGAGGAAGATAATTGAAAACGTTAATTTCTCCATAGCCCCTTCTCTCTCTAAACACACGCAGACAACGTTGAAGATTATTCACACAGAATTCAGAATTTGGATCTGTTGGGTATGGTTGATTGATTGGTAGCTAGGTGTTGTCTATAATTTAATTTCAGTTTTTTTTTCCTAAAACAAGGAAGGTTTCGCTCATATTAATTCCTTTTTTGTATTTCATTTTTATTTTATTTTATTTCATTATTATTAATTTTTAATTTCACTTTCTAAACTCTATTATAGTTTTTTTTACTCAATAAATAAATAAATATCAAGTCCTCCCGTGGGTTAAGCTCGCTCACTCTTAAGGGACAATGCATGGTATATATAGAGGCAATGTTCGAACCTCGAACACCTACTTATATATTTTAAAGGTAAAATTTTTGTCATTAGGATAATTGTCATGTCGAGTGGATTTTTGGTCTAATTGGCATGAGGTGCCATGAAATGCAAAATGGTAAAGGACACGGGTTAAATTGTGCAGTTATAATGTATTTGGTTAATTGTTGTGTCAATAATAATGGACCGTAATACATTGTTATATTCATTAATCATCAACCGAACTATGTTAATCATATATTTAAACCATATAGTATTTTGATTGTACCAAAAAATAAAAACCATATATTTTGATGTCCAAAATTTTAGGTTTGAATTGGACTGCTAAAATGTAGTAACGAATCAATTGTTAAATTGGAAGGAGAATACAATTGAGACTCTCCAATGCTCAGGACCGTTCTTTGGGGAGTGCAACGAGTTCAAACGAGCTCAAGAAAAAATATTATTGCTCAATATCTCCACCCCCACTCAAAAAAGAAAAATAAATATGTTTGATGTTTCAATTTCTAAATAAAAAATCATGTTCCATGTTTCTATTTCTAAGTTAAAAAAACACGTCTTTAGTAAAAATAATTACTAATTTTGATTTCGGTGGCTAATATTCATTATACGAGTGTTATTTTCAATTTAAATAGAAGATTAATCTTTTAAAAAAATTGCGTTTTTTTTATTAGAGACATATTTTTACTATGAGAGCCGAGCCTCTAGTTTCATAGGGACGGCCCTGCCAATGCTAATAGATCATTTTATACTAGGAGCTAGTATTGTCCATGTGAAAGCTACATGGATCTTAACACACACACACACACACACAAAGATATCACAGTTCAATACTATTATGAAAACAATTATTTCTTGAAAAGAGGATTAAAAAGTGATTAATCGCCCAAATAATTAAGTGTCATGTGAAGAAGCTCAACAAATCAATCATATACTAAATGGCAATAAATCCTTTTATTGAGCTGTTTGAATTGCAAGCCTCTTTTGCCAAACAGGAAAAACAAATCTCAAAGAATTATGTGAAATGAAACAAAACTGAGCTGATAAAGTACATAATCATTCATCCTTTGGAACAATTAATTACAAAGAAAGATTAAAACCAAAATGAAAAGATAACAAATATACAGACATCACGGTATTTCCGGGAATACCTTTTTATCCATGAAATTGATGAAACGTTCAGCATAAATTTTAGGTTCTGTTACTGATATAGTAATAGGATCAAACTGCAGTGATTTGTAGGCATGCTCAAGTTTCTTTTTGACAGTGTATTCCTGAAGTATATCTATTATTCCCATGTAGAGTACCACATCATAAACCTCGAAAAGCTCTACTTCTGATTCTTCCACCTTGTCTTCTTGAAGCAAACTAGTAGCTTGAGCCGGCATGTTTACTCCTAATTGCACCGGCAATCTGAGGAACATTCATTATTTATTATATATATCATACAATTATTACAAATTTACAATCCTAGTTTAGTGATCTTAAGTTCCTAATGTAATAGCGAGCGGCAAGAGAAACTGATGTTATAGAAAATACTCACCTTGCAGTACCGGGCAGTAAAAGATCAACTTCCTTGTTACCGATGGAGTATGCTCTCAATGTATTCCCTCTAATGTGAGGTCCAGGCGTCGCGTTGACGAAGCTCGGTTCATGTGCAACTAACAACAAGCCTTTCGGAATGATCAACTGCTCCCCTTGTTTGAGTAAATCTAGTGCAAGTAAGTCAAGTCGATATGTTCGTTAGAAAAAAAAATAATGATATCAATATATAATCACTAGGCTTGGGAAGAAAATTTTCATATCATATTCTAAATAACTGGCATCAGAGGATATACTAACCATCTGCAGAAGGTAAACTATACTGACGCTGTATTGCTCCAGGAGGTTCGACGAACGCCTTTAGATTCTCTGGAGCTCTAAAATGCAATCCCAACAGAAGACTGTAATCAATTATGTGCTGAGATTCCAAGAACTTGCAGTCTAGAGAAATTTGCCTGAACCAGAAAAATAAAGTCAGGTCATATCATAACCACCAGGTAAATTACTTTCCCTTCAGACAAGGAGAAGTTCAACAGAATTGTCATGATAAATATTTTTGTGCATATACAATATAGCTAACAGTCATAAATCAGTATTATCTCATGTAATAAGCCAAGTACTATCAAAATCTGAAATTGTGGTCTTCGTATTAAATCTTTTTAATGTAGAAACATGAAGAAACTCAACTTTTCATGACTTTCGCTAAAATTTGCAATAGCAGGATCTAACAAGGAGCGTTGTTCAACATAGATATCATCCAATATTTCTTTACACTTATATTTCATAAAATCATCTGTTTAATTTTCGGTGAATAAAGATACATCCTATTACTACCATGATACTGTCAGTAAGAGATGCATCGTAATCAAGTAGCTATAATCCTTTATTCATGAGTGCACAAAGCATATTGAGGTTGATTGTCTCTCTATTTGTAAAGCTTTGGACAATCACGTTATCTCTCTTCCTCATTCACCTCGCAACCTGGCTTGTGGATATTTTAACCAAGGTTGTACCTCGACCTCGCTATCAATTTCTCATCAGCAAATTGACGCTTCTTTACCAGCCGCATCAATTTGTGAGGGATAACAATAAGGTATTTCGATTCATTGCTGGGATTCTGTTACTAATATGTCCATTATTGTATTTTTATTTTTTTTTAGACAGAAATTTGTCCATTATTACATATAAAATATAGAAATTAGAATTGAAATAAAAATATTTGTTTCATTGGTGCCACTAATATCTTTTGTTTTATTTAAGGATGAAATCCTACCAACGAAAGCAAGAAAGCTGAAAATTCTGACAGATCCATATTGTGCCAGTATTATTAGTCCGTCCAAAAAGTAAAATTGTATTACTGTTAGACGCCATAGTACTTACGATAACAAAGTAGTAAAGCATTTCCTATGGGAAATAAAATACTAACATAATCATTAAATAGGAAATATTTGTTCTACCTAGAAGAGCAAAATTGCTACATTTCTAGAAATTTGTCAACAAGTACTGCTTACTATAAAAGTTACTCTTATAAAGTAGGAACTTACTTGAATAACGATTCTCGCAACTTTTTATCCATATGAAATTCGTATTTTAGATCAAGATCTTTCAATGTTGTATTGCTATTAATTTTATCTTGGCTTGTATATCTTCCTTGAGAAGATCCCTTCAGATCGTAACGACGATGGATATGAAGTTCTGTGCAAAACATATTTCCCATGACAACAAACCGCACCTAACGAAGAAAACAACAAAGTATTTATGGTTAAACCAATTAACAAGGAGAAAGAAGTAAAGACAGATATTAGGTAATACCTTTTTCCCACCTCTCAGTGTTATTCGATGGATCCCGAAGAATTTTGTAATAAGAGTATTTTCATAACTTCCTACATGATGGTAGTATTTAGGAAGCATATTGAGCAGAACCTATAACAAGAGGAATGTAGGCACGTAATTAAGTACTTAAGAAGTCAGGATTCATGTATTTGATGAATTCAAATCAAAATAACTTAATTAAAAGTTAATATGGTCCATCAAGCAAAAGAGGTGACTACAAACCTTTAGCTCATATTTTTTTAGTGTCTTGATCACAAATTTGTCATCTTGAGAAATAAAGAATATGCTGCCACTTTTTCCAGCTGAAGATATGTCCTTTAGAGCACAATCACCACAAATGGACATCATGTACTCGGCCGCGTCCAATTTGAACATTTCTCTCAAATTCCTGGAAATATATGAAATCACATTAAGAATATGTGCTTATAATCATAACTCTGACTAAGAACTCTAATATGCCACAATAATCATAAAATCATATTATATCAAGAACCTATATACATGTTATTCTGATAATGAATACCTGAAGACCATAGGGCAATAATCTTTCCAGTAGAAGTCTACAGAACAGTGTGGAGGAGTCAATTGTGAACCCTCCTTAGGAAAGTACATCCTTATCCTAGCTCTTTCTCCAAAATCAGACGACCGAACTTCGCGTGCAGGAACCGGTGTAATTTTTCCTACAGTGTACCTGAGAATTGAGCAAAAAAAATTAAAATCAAAGCTTCGTATAAAACATAATACCAAATAAATAAATATTCAAGTGTAGAACATTTGAAAGAATGCTTATAATACTAGCAATCATGAATACTAGATATGTTTTTCGAAAATATTATTAGAGATCAAATAATTTACCTGATGCCAAGCTGCAAATTAAGCTTCAGATAATAGCTTCGGCGGTGTTGGAAAGTGCCTATAATTGAACTCTTCTTTACTTGCTTCATACTAAATTTACTTTGCTTTTTGTTCTTATTATGCGATATTTCTGAATACTCACGAAGTCTCTCCACAATTAGAACTCCTTGCATATATTCCCTTTCGAAAACCAAATTACCCATACCAGATACCTCAGATTGACCTTCATTAGAGGTCTGCGATAACGCGGATGAGGAATCACGACATATGCAATCGTCAGCAGGGTTTTGAATCACACAATTCTCATCCAACAATGAAGTACTTTGAGATAAATGACGTGAACTTTTCGATCTACCACTGGCTCGAGCTTTTTCAGAGAGACTACGGTTTAATCTTGAATTTGGAACCTTACAATTCTCATCGCTATGAAGATTGGTACACCATTTCTTTAGAGATGGTTGTTTGCTACCAGAAGGATAGAATGTTCCTTTTCCGTCCTTTAGGCCTTTACTCCATGTTCCAATATAAAGTCCTCCATCTGAAAATCTATAAACTCCAGATCCTTGTCTAAGTCCATTTAACCAACAACCATCAAAAACATCGCCGTTAAACCACTTCATAATCCCCCTTCCATCTATTTTCCCTTTTTTCCAATTTCCAATATAGATACTTCCATCATTCCAAGTAAATTTTCCGCTGCCTTCGCGAATTCCTTCTTTCCATAAACCTTCGTAAACATCTGAATTGGAATACACTTTTCGTCCAATCCCGTGATGAGCATTCATCCTCCATCCACCTGTGTAAACACAGCCGTTCGATTTTGCGAATGTGCCGTGACCGTGAAGATAATTCCCTGAGAATTCACCCTCGTACTTTGCTCCTGATGGCCATATAAGTATCCCTTTCCCTGTCATTTTTCCATCTATCCAATCCCCTTCATATACCGATCCATCTGACCATGTGTACTTCCCATTGCCGTGGGGAAGTATACCCTTGAATTTACCAATGTAGACATCACCATTTGTAAAGGACTTCTCTTCAAACCTACATTAACAAGAAACAGTTAAATAACAATACATTGCTACTTGCATACAGAACAGAATACAGAGAGTCAAAACAAAATACAAAACAAAGGAGAATGAATAGGAAAGAGTAGTAGTTTCTATGAACATTACCTTCCATTGTTCTCCATGACTAACAGAATATCACTGATTTATTTGGATAACTTCAGGAAATGTGCCATTTCTTTTGAAAGGTTAAACATGTTATTCACAGCTAATATAAAAAAATTCATCTCTTCATCCACCAGCTTTTTATTGTGACCTGATAGAGCAATCTGAAACATATACAGCCAATATAATGAGTCTGAAAACACACAGAAGAAAAAACAACAATGAATCCTTTAACAGGTTTCAACACTAAAGAATGCTTTTGGAATCTTTTCCCACAAAATTCCAAAGACAGAAAAAGGAGGGACCATCCACTTATTTAGATGTTTTTACCAACCATTATTTTCAATAATCTTTTTATTAGTGGTAAATAATAATTAGTTTCATTATTCTCTGGTAATTTCAAACAATTAAAACTACATACAACACAGCTAGCAGATATGTAGATTTTTACAAGAGCTATGACAATTGAGAATCCCTAAACTTTTCTGTAATCCTTGTTAGGGGAGTGTAATCAACATCACAAAGGAAGCAACATTAACATAATATACATATACAAATTAACATAAAAGAAACTGACAAACCTGAAACAATACATGCATGTTGGGCATATATAAATAATACGTGTATTGTTGTTTGAGTTGTAAATGAATGATTCAAATCATCATCAAAGTTCAACTTGATAGAGAAATTGAATATAATAAAAATCAGATCAAAGAAAGATGGAACACAAGTATAGAAACTTCAGAACTAGGAGTACAAAGTACACAAGTAAAATTCTAAACACCAGAACAGAAAGAAAAGAAAAGAAAAAATTGAGATGAGAAAGATTGAAGTGACCTTGGATGAAAATAAGTATCCTGTGACAGGAATAAAAACTGAAAGGAAGAAGAAGAAGAAGTGATCCCAAAGAATAGTATTAAGCAGCTTATGATAAAAGCTCTCAAGAATAGAATCCTTATGTAATAACTGTCTATTATAGCCGACACTGCCCCACCACCAAATAAAGTAAATAAATGCAGTGATCATTATACCCTTTCCAGTTAATATACTACCTCCGTCCCGGTATAATTGACCTACTTTAGTTTTTCACACGGATTAAGAAAAGTGTATAAATAAAGGGGAAAGTGGAATATATTGTATTGGGAATGATAAAAGTAGTATTATTTAGTGTTATATTGTATTGGGAATGATGAAAGTAGTATTGAAAATTGAAATGAGTCAGTTATTTTGGGACACTTTTTTTTAGAAAATGGGTCAGTTATTCCGGGACGGAGGGAGTATATGATTATTTCTGTATTTGTGTGAAAAACATAAAAAAGGAACTTGTCTTGTCTCTTATTACGTCACCTTTTTTTCCTTTGACGGTTAATTTTTTTGAGGGAACCTTTGACGGTTAATGTTAATTGTTACTACCTCCCTCAAATAAAGAAAGGGTCATGCTAACCATTGTTTTCGGGCACTAGTTAACGAAGTAAAAATATAAAAATTTTATAAAAAAACAACAACTTTTGACTTTTATAAAGTTGAACATACTACTTTTCACAACTTTCCAATGCAACGTTCTATATAAGGCTTAAGGATTTTAAAAGTCGTTGCATGATTTTAAGGACTTTCGTGATTTTAAAATACTATCAAGATTTACAATTTGTATTTCAACGGATTTTCATCAAAAGATTTTAAAGGATTTGAAATGATTTTATGAATTTTATAAGATTTCAAAAGATTTTATGAATTTTAAGGACTCGTTGAAAAAAAGGCCAAATACATCAATGAGTCCTTTAAGTTTCACGTTTGTTTCAGATAGGTCCTTTAAGTTTCTAAGGTTTCAGATAGGTCCTTTAAGTTTCGAGTTTGTTTCGAGTTTGGCTTAACGGACAGATCAACTTTGGCTTAACGGAGGTTGATGGAAAAGACTTATCTGAAACAAACCCGAAACTTAAAGGACCTATCTGAAACCTTAAAAACTTAAAGGACCTATCCGAAACAAACTCGAAACTTAAAGGACTTATCTGAAACCCTATAAACTTAAAGGATCTATCTGAAACAAACATGAAACTTAAAGGACCCGGGGAGGTATTTGGCCAAAAAAAATTATAACACACTCTCTCTCATAATATTTTCAGTCCAAACTCTTTAATTTATTTTATTTTATTAACAAGAGAGGGAGAGAGAGAGAGAGAGAGAGAGAGAGAGAGAGAGAGAGAGAGAGAGAGAGGGGGGGGGGGAGGGGGGAAGAGAGATAGTAGGAGAGAAGGGAGGAGAGAGAGAGGAAGAGAGATACTAAAATCTTAAAAGAAAAACAATGTTAAGAAATCTCATGTTTTTATGACAGATTTTTTCTTGCTAAAATTTCATTAGAAAATCCCACAAAATTCATCAAAATTCAATTTATTAAAGAGTCCTTCAAAATTTGAATGATTTTGAATACCATAGGATTTTTTTTTTAAAATGACATAGATTTTTGATTAAACACCACAAGATTTTTTTTTGTGGTGGTCAGGGTTTTAACTCATATCTTGCATATATTATACATTGTCTTTACCAGCTAAGTTAAGCTCACGAGAAAAAATACCACAAGACTTTTATTAAATTTCAAAGAATCACGATTGAATACCACGTAACCTGTTGATAATAAAAAAATATTTTTTTATCAAAATAAAAGATAATAAAAAAATCTTTTGAAATCCCTTCAGATCTTAATCCAATACACCCCTGACTTAAATTTTAGATTGATTTTAAGTTCATTTGGTGGAAGAAAGGATTTTTTTACAGAATAATTTATTGGGTTAAATATGTTTTTGGTCCCTATAAATATGTCAACTTTTCGTTTTAGTCTCTCTAAAATTTCCCTTCAACTTTTAGTCCCTATAAAATTTTCAATCTTCACTTTTGGTCCCTCTTTTAAAGTAAACTCATATGTAGGATTCATATTATTTAATGAAATTTTTCAGAAAAATTCAAAATATTATAAGAATCACTCAAAAAAAAATCAGAATTTCTTAACAAAACATGAATTTAATATGAATTTTTATATTTTTTTACGGTTAAAAATTCATATTTAATTTGTGTTTTGTTAAAAAATTCTAATTTTTTTTAGGAATTTTTTTTAGAATATTTTACACATTTCTGCATAACTTCATTAAAATATGCAAAAATTAAATTAAAAATAGGGACCAAAAGTAGTGATTGAAAATTTTATAGGGACTAAAAGTTGAAGGAAAATTTTAGAGGGACTAAATTGAAAAGTTGACATATTTATAGGGACCAAAAACATATTTAACCCTAATTTATTTCAAATCAATTTTTGTCTCTTGGAAATAAAAGATACACTTAACTATAATAAGGTATAAAGAAAACAACTAAAAAGGCATGTGTTAACTACTTTTAAATGAAATCCAATCCAAACCATGCAGTGCAAGGGAAGAGGGTCCTTCCTTGTTATACTTTTTCACCCTCCACCCACATGAAAAAAAGGCTACGGCGTCATTTCAAGTTTAGAATCAATTATAACACGTGTCAGGAGTTTTTTCCAAATGATAAGTGGTACTACTACTGTGGTAGGATAGGATAGAAAAGTTTCACATGTGGTCTCTACCGTGCGTGTTGCTTCAAATTTTATCAAAATTTCAACGACCGACTGACATGTCGCTTTCATGTGGAACTTCACTGTCTCTCGTCCTTATATAACCATATAACTGAGTCCGAGTTTACGGTATTTGTTTTGTTCGATTCTATGAAGAACAAAACCAATTCAAATTGTGATTTATATCAACGTGTTTTTAGTTTTGTTTTCAACCTAAATCAATTTGTTTAAATTCAAACTGATTTGGTTTGACTATTGGATTTATGATTTTGAAGCTGCCTATTCGATCCGTTAAATATATGTCCATGTTTCATTAGTTGAAATGACATTTAAAGAATTTATGTGTTGATTTATAAGCATTTCAACTAAATTTAATTAATTTTTTTCTTCAACTAAACGTAATTAACACTCTGAGACCTTGAGATTAATTTGTTAAAGAACAATAGAAATTAAATTGACACCTCCATTATTTTATTTTATCTTTGGCTTAATTAATGATTTGGTCACTTAAGTTATTTGTTGGTTACATTTTGGTCCCATAAGTTATTAACGTTACAATTTGGTCCCTTAAGTTACTTTTTGGTTTCGTTTTGGTCCCTTAACTATTAAAAGTTTCGTTTTGGTCCCTTAACTTATTTTTTGATTTCGTTTTGGTCCCTTAACTTATTTTTTGGTTTCGTTTTGGTCCCTTAACTCTTCCTCCGTCAACCATTTTGGTCCTTTACGTTAGAATGAATGTATTAGAGTTAAGGGACCAAAACGAAACCAAAATATAAGTTAAGGGACCAAAACGAAACCAAAAAAATAAGTTAAGGGACCAAAACGAAACTTTTAATAGTTAAGGGACCAAAACGAAACCAAAAAGTAACTTAATGGACCAAATTGTAACGTTAATAACTTATGGGACCAAAATGTAACCAACAAATAACCTAAGGGACCAAAAGAGTAATTAAGCCTTTATCTTTCTAAAATCACGTACATGGATAAAGAAAACTAGTAGCAACGTAAACTTCAACTTATCAAGAGTGAGTGTCATCGGTTGCAATTGAGTTTCAACGTATTTGTATTTGTAAGTATAGCGGATCTTTTGAGCCACATGTTCATCCTAGATGTCGATATCCACCCTAGTATAACCATCATAATCCAGCACCACGACAATAGTGGTAGCTGATGCCAAAGCGCCAACAGTATCCGATACGAAAGTGATAAAGGCTGATGCTCAAGCCCCACTCTACTATTCTGTCTTTTTTCATTTTAATTTTATATATTAATAACTAATAATTCTAACAAAATTATTCAATTTATAATCTCATTTTGTTAAGGTGTAGAGATTTGTAAATAAAAAAAAAAAAAATTAAGGTATAGTGTCAAATCAATTGAATAACATGGAGCAACGCTAAAGTTTTCCCTCGGCATATCACATAGAGGGAGAGGTCCTTGATAGGGTTATGGTCTGGAGCGTGTTTTTGCAATAGTAACAGTTTCTTCTTTTTTACCTAGTTTCTTGCTTTTGTTTTAGCATGGTATTATTGGTGGTGTTTCAGTAGTCTTGGCTTGTTTGGTTTGGTGAACTGTTAGTCTACATTAATTAATTTTGGATGGATTTGTTTTTATCTGTTTTATTTGTATCTTTGTCTTATTGGTTTTGGTGGATTAACCTGGTTTTAACATCTTCTAGACATGTCTTATGCATGTGAGCCATACTTATATGGTTACATTGATTTGGACGGATCATTTAAGTATATACACACAAAAAATTAGAGGGCACATCAATATTATGTATATCAACTCCATTTGGAATTCCATCAATTACATGTCTATCAAAAATATAATTGATTTAGCTAACTTTCTTTCTTCTTTTTTTTTTTTTTAAAGGGATTTAACTAACTTTCTTATATATTTTTCATTTTAAAGGGATTTAACTAACTTTCTTATATATATTTTTTTGAAGAAGCTAAATTAGCCCACGCCCACCTAAATTGACACCAGAGGGAATCGAACCTGAGACCTTTAGGAGGAGCGCACTCCCAAGTCTCAAGTCAATACCACTAGGCCAACCCAAGTGGGTTCAACTTTCTTATATATTAAAGAACTTTCTTATATATTTGTAACCGCAAATTTTTTTGAGGCATATATGAGGACAATAGTATATGACCAATTATATATATATATATATATATATATATATATATATATATATATATATATATATATGGGTTATGTTACAAGCCACCCTTTGGTGGTGTCTTTTATCAAGTCACACCTTAAGGTGTGATTTTCACTTTTTAGTTATAACTTTGATAAAAGACACCTTCCTAAAAGTAAGTTGGTGTCTTTTCGCAAATGCTCATAGAGTAACTTGATAAAAGACACCTTCATAAAAGGTGTCTTCTATCATAACCCTATATATATATATATATATATATATATATATATATATATATATATATATATATATATATATATATATATATATATATATATATATATCAATCCCATTGATTAGTTTGAAAAGCAAAATCATATATTTTTTTGGAATCATATATTCCCTTTCCTTTCTCTTCAAGTATTCTAGTTGAAATTATATATATGATTTTCTCTTCAATATATCAATGCCATTAATTTTTTAGAGGGGATCAATAACATCGGTTATTTTAATATATATTTTTGGAATCATATATTTCCTTTCCTTTCTCTTCAATTATTCTAGTTTTTATTTTTTTTTGAAAGATCTTCAATTATTCTAGTTGAAATTGTTATTAAAATTTTGTATGACATGTGTAGTTGTTTTCTGGAAAATTGTATCCACTTTGAAAACGCACAAAATCTGGGTTCCTTGGCCAAGCATGTCACGTGGTATATGCGAACATGTCACGTGTTGTATTTCTGGCATTTGCCATCGATCCAAGTTTCTCAAAAATCATGAAATATCAAGGTAATGAATTTTAATTTTGTCAGTGTTTCATTAAAGAAGTTATGATATTAGTTTAAAAATAACGATAGATGTGTGCTCATGTGCCTTTAATCTAGCTAAACTTAGCACTTAACAGTTTAACGATGGTATTAGAAAGACGAGAGGGAGAAAGCGTCTTTTATTTCTTATAGTGCGCATAAAGCAGGTGCCCTAGGGAGGGGTGGGTACCCTCATGCATGTCGGTTTGAATCTCTTAGATTAGTAAATACTCCCTCCGTTTCAAAATGAGTGTCGTTTTAGGTGTTTACACACATATTTAGAAATGCAATGATTAAAAGAAAGAGAATGATTATTTTACCAAATTATCCTTATTAACTATTGGTTAGTTTTAAAAGTAATACTTTGGGAGTAGTGTGCAGAGTATTAATTGGAGGGTACAATTGAAAAAAAAAGTTATTATTGCATTGGAAACTGAAAGTGACATTCATTTTGAAACAAATTTTTTTGGTTAAAGCGACATTCATTTTGAAACGGAGGGAGTAGTTGTTAATATCAAATACGATAGTTAAAAGTTGATCAAGATCAGTCCCACATGTTTTGAGGCCTACAACAACTTTTATTGTAAGATCTTTTAAAATAAATAAAAATGACATAAAATTTTATGAAAATAAAATAAAAAATCTTAATTATCTTTAGATCTAGGATTGAACCTATGACATATGGGGCATTCCCGTTTATTGACTTAACTAAAGAAGCATAAATAAATAACTATATTCTCATATATAATATTTTTAACCAAATTAATTAATTAAACTTTTTTTAAGTCTTTTTCTAACCTAAAATTTTGAGGCATGTAACCCTAGCTTGGGTTGTCCGTGAAGTTGACTGATAGTTGAAATTGGAAAAGCTAATGGGTTGAATTTGTAATGCTTAGTGTAAATCAGCCGTTGAACTTGTTGTAAAATACAAAATGACATGAAAATATATATATTTTTTTAATTAATATTTTATTATTTTCAATTAATATGATAAAAGTAAAATATATCCAGAAAAATGATACCTCATAGGGTCTTAATTACAAGCAACATTTGACTTTTTAGATTCATTATATAAAATGATACCACATAAATTATTTATTTAATGAACATAAAAAGTAAAAATTTGCTAATGATTGAGACCTAAGGGAGTAATCTTTAAGTTATAAGCTGAAAAGCAAATTGGATTAACATATCAAAAAATGGTATAAGTTGATAAAAAAAATATTATATAAACTCTTTAGAAAAATTATTACTCCAAACATAAAAATTATTACTCCAAACATATCTATTTTTGTCATATAAACTTATAAGTTATTCGCTCTAAACTCGAAAATTGGTCTTGGCTAATAGAGTTTAAGAAAAAACTCCAAATAGCCTTTTTTTTTTTAATATAAGAAAAATAGCCTTATTTTATTGAATACTAAAAAATGAACATTTAATAAGTAGTGAGTAATTAACAAGGATGCAAAGTTGAACTATCAAAGGAAACTTCATTAACAATAATAATTTATAAACAACGAGGATGGAGTGCATGGACAGAGATTCTTGTCCGAAGAGAGAGGTTGGAGGTGGAGCCCGTTACCAAACAATTGTTACAAATAATGCAGTATTTTATAATAGATTTTGTTAGAACCCCAAACTACAAGGCACATTGGAACCAAGATTTATCAGAAAAATAAAGTGGCTAACCATGTTTGAATGGCATTTTGACAACTTATATTGTCTGTATTAATTAGTTTATTGCTTGCTGATTCAGAAAGTTAGTTATCATGCAGATATAATACAATAACCGCACATATAGTATCGTATTCTTCCAAAATAGACAACTTTGTTCGGTGTGCAAAGTTAACAAAAATCTTTAGTTAATCATGAATTAATAATTTCATAACACTTCCACGGTATACAACTTTGATGGAATGGAAAGTAAGCAAGACTTTTAGTTAGTTTAATAATTGATGATATTGAATTGATACGATTAAAAAAGGTTGGTAAGAATAAGTGCAATTAAGATGCTTTATATAATAATCTTAACTAATTTTATGATTGTTTATGGAATTTTTGAAGTGTTATATTATCTACTACCGCTGACTGCTTATTAGTGACATGAGTTACCTTTTTATTCTTTTGAAAACAAATATATACAATGGAGATGTCACCATGCAATTGCACTTTAGCCTGGGTGCAGAGAAACCAACTTAGGATTGGCACTCAAAATAAATAAATTAAAGTTTCAGTTGAGTGGTTTTCCTTTTCACACATATTCTGTTTATGTCATTGGATGTTATGAAAAACAAATCATAAATTAAAACTCGTTTTAAAAATCCAGGTTCTTTTAGTTGGGTTAATATCACTCGTTGGTAAGGACAATGCATAATATATGTAAGGTCCGGGTTTAAATCCCAGCCACCACTAAAAAAATAACACTCCATACAGATGCTTACAAATTTAGGCGAATCAACTCATTTGAACCAATAGTGTTGAAGGATTGATTATTTGAGGATTCAACCGCAATTTTACAGCTCCAACGATAGAAAGCTGTTAAATTATGACCCAAACTCTTATTGATTTGGTGTTTGATTGAATTTTTAAAATAAACTGGTTTGTAGTTGTGAATTCGATTCTTTGTTCAATACCAACAAGGACAAAATGGAGCAAAGAACAATGTGAACCAACAATCAAAGCAACAATATTTAATCAAAAACAAATCTAGCAACTTATGTGTATAGCAAATCCACAATCAATTTAAATAATAAAGATAAAGAGAATAGAAGAACAAACACCCCAAAAATATTTTCAAGAAATGATTACGAACCAATAGTTTGACTTGATGGGGAAGCAGGGGATGGAATATCGTGTCGGATCAAGTATAAGAGATCATATATTTGGGGGGGATAAGCAAACAAAAAAGTTATGGTAACAAGAAAAACACTTTGTACTTTTTATTATATGGTGTGTTTGGGACAAAGGCAAATCAACTTCACGTCACGTTTGGAAGTTTTTCACTATGAAAAATTAGAAGCTACAAATTGTAGCTTTCCACCCTTCTCACCCATAAAATTCTACTTGTTGTTGTAATCGTGAAGGAGAGTTTCATTTCCCTCCCTTCTCACTTAGATCAGATTACAAAATTTGAAATATTGTAGGGTGTTGGATGATATATTAAACTTGTTTTTACACTATTTGGATTATATGATATGATTTGAAATGTTGTATGACGTGCAAGAAACTCGAAGGGTGGGAAAAGAAAAACTCATCTTGAAAACGGTTGAAAGGCCCATCAACTTCTTTTACTTTTGCAAAGGTATGTGGGCCCATAATTTCTGTCTCCATATAGCAAGTTCTCTTTGCACCCCAACATGGTTTTTCTAAGCCCCTAAAAAATCTAAAAAAATCCCCTTGTCCAGATCTTAAAATCCAAATTAATAGTAATCTCAACCATAGAGACACTAGAAGGATGGACATTATTGAGTAATTGTAATCCATCGATCAACTCATATGGACATGTTTAGTTTACCCAGATGAAGCTCAAAATGTTCAGTTACATTATAAATGTTCAGTTATTTATTAATGTAGCTCAAAATCCAAAAACAATCGTACCTAACGACACTCTACTAGAGTAGTTAGGAAACCTACAACTGAGGAACAAAGTTCCTCCTTCAGTAGTAATCAGTTATAGCAAAGAAAATCACAGTTGAGAAAACTCGATTGTCCTTAGCTAATTTCAGCTTTCATCAATAATAACCTTTTCAAATGTTTGAGTCATTCTTAACATTATATTTAGGCTTAAATGTATTTTTCGTCCTTCATCTTTTACTAAAAACTTGTTTCGGTCCTTTCTCCTTTTTATAAACCGTTTTAGTCCTTTATCTTTTTTTTTAAAAAAATCGCTTCAGTCTTTTATCTTTTTAAAAGAGTATTTTAGTCCTTTTAACATACCAAAATAAGGACTAAACCATCACTCTTTAAAAAAAACAAATGTCTAAAACGATTTAAAAAGAAGACAAAGAATCAAAACGGTTTACAAAAAATATATAAGATCAAAACGATTTTTTTAAATTAAAGGATAAAAAATATATTTAAACCTTATAGACTAACCCAAGACATCAAAACTTAGCTAAATAAAGCAAGACATCAAAACTTACTCAAATAAATGTGGGCTACATAATATCCAAATGTATACAAGTCTTTCATTAGTAATTTAGCCATAATATCCCAATATATACAAGTCTTTCTTTAGTATATCTTAGAAATCGTGGTTGGGACTAACACAACCCCATAAAACTGGCTTGTGAGGTGAGGATTGCCCCCACTTATAAACACATTGTCAGGACATCACCTATCCGATGTGGGACTCTTAACACACCCCCTCACGACCAGCACTATTGGGCTTGGTTCGTGGACATAAATGGTGGGTGGCCCGATAACGGAAACTTGATAGCAGGTGGCCCAATGGATCTTCACCACGATAAATTGATGGACTCACACTTGAGGGGAGAGATTGTTGTGTGCAAGTGTGAGTTATATGTCCCACATCAGATAGAAAAGTGGAGGTTGAGCACTTTACAAGTGAGAGAGACGACACACTCTTACCCATCACGGAGGACAATTAGTCGGTCATTAAATTGAGTATAAAGTTTTCAAAACTAAAAAAATTATTCCTTCAAAAAACAAAAAAAAGTTATAATCGTACAATTATGAATTTGTCAAACTGTCCCCGTGTAAGATTCCAACTCCCCGTCACGGCAGCATGGAAAGCAAATACCCAAACCCAATCACCGCATCCACGACCCGAATCGGATGGATCGGAATCGGAGTGATGGGCGGCGCAATGGCCTCACGCGTCATCTCCGCCGGTTACACTCTCACCTTCTACGCTCGCAACCCATCTCACCCAAATTCCCTCTCTCTTCAATACCTCGGCGCCAAACTCGCAAATTCACCTTCCCATCTCGCTAACTCCTCCGACGTCGTTTTCACCATGCTCGGTCACCCCTCCGACGTTAAATCAATCTACCTCGACAAAAACGGCATCGTTTCATCTCTAGACCCCAACACTGTCACTGTAGACACCACAAGCTCACATCCAGATCTCGCTAAAGAAATCTCCGCCGTAGCACGAGTTAAATCCGCTTGGTCAATCGATGCTCCGGTATCCGGTGGGGATATCGGAGCAAGAGACGGAAAACTAGCAATCTTCGCCGCCGGTGAAGCCTCTGTAGTTGAATGGCTAAAACCGTTGTTTGAAATAATGGGAAAAGCAACATACATGGGGGCTAGTGGATGTGGACAGAGTTGCAAGATAGCGAATCAGATAACTATGGGAGCGAATTTGATCGGACTTAGTGAAGGATTAGTGTTTGCAAAACGAAGTGGGCTTGACTTGGAGCAATTTTTGGATGCAATTAAGAATGGTGCAGCGGGGACGAAGGCATTGGAGTTATTTGGGAAGAGGATGATAAATAAGGATTTCAGGCCTGGGGGTTATGCTGAGTATCAAGTTAAGGATTTAGGAATGGGTGTTAATTTTGTTGAAGGTGGTGATGATGAGGTTGTTGTTTTGCCTGGTGCTTCTTTGGTTAAGCAGATTTTTACTGGTATGGTTGCTAATGGGGATGGGAAGCTTGGTGGTCAAGGTGTTATTTCTGTTATTGATAGGATTAATGGAAGTTAAATTTGTAAGCATAACTTATGTTAAAATAATTCAAATTTACTTTATGAAGTGATGATAATAAATAGTTATGTGAATGTGAAAATAAATTGATTTTTCTAGGTAGTTTTGATTGGCCTTATAAGGCTGTGTTGTTGTTATGTTTTCTAGAAGTTCTTTTGATACAAACTATAAAGCATATGTTTGGTTGCACGCGGTGGGTTTCAACGTTTGCGCCAAAATCACAGCAAATTCCCACGTCAATGCAGAAGTTTGAAATCCTAGCTTAAGAAATTTGAAGGGGAAAATGAAAGGTTTTATAATTGATGTGGTTTTGAAACTCCGATCCAAACACACAATCTTGATCATGGTATGGGACTTAAGATCACGAGTATTTTTTTGAAATTATACTCAAGTAAAACAAAATAGGATTGGTAGAAATTATATCAATATCTGTTCAATTTCACATTGTGCTTCTGTTTTTCTTTTTTTGGAACAAACATTGTTGCTCTTTTACTGCGTATTTGTTGCTCTCTTCAAAGGGTACACTTAGCATAGGACAAAAGGGTTCTATTTGGCCATCATAGTCTTGTTAACAAACATTGGATTAAACTCATAATATTATGATAGCTTATTCACGTTAGATTCCACACATTTTCTCTTTATCTCTCTTCATCCCCTCCTAATCTTTCTCCTTTTTCGTCATCATCTTTTATGATGAATAGTTGTCATGCATCTCCTAAGTATCAAACCATGATCACATTACTCTTTAATTTACTAGACGATGATGAGATTACCTTGAACTATGGTCGAAACTGGTGGGGGCTAGCTAAATATATACGTAACCGGTGTCAAAGGTCTAGGCAATCTTCGTAACTAGATGTGTCGAAGCTTTGTAACTTTGCTACAATTGAGATTTTACCAATGAGATTATTGTTGACAAATCCATTACACTTAAACAATAAATTTGAGCTAAGCCGGCCATTAAAAAAAAAAAAAAGCTAAGCTGGAAGGAATTTTACCACACAAATGATTCTTATACAAATCAAGAAACTCGAATGTTTTCAAATTCCCAGTCCCATACATTATTTTCCTACTCAAATTGTTCCTTGAAAGATTCAAAGACACCAATCCGAATTGGAACCCTATTTCTTTAGGTAGGTATTTCTCCCGTTAAATTGTTCTGATGTGTTTTTTTCTTTTTGTTAGAGAATAAGTTTAAGTGAGTTGGGTTATGGGGTTCACTATAACCAGGGCAGACCTCAAGGCTGCACTTACAAAGGAACTTGCATATTCACTAAAGAGGTTATCACATCAACAACGTGAGTTGAACTCACGACTTTGCGAGTGAGTCAACTACTTACATATTGAGTCAACATTCATTGACAAATTATGTTGTTAGACTAATCACCGGAATGCACTTGTCTTTTCTGAGTATATTTCGTTTTTCTAATCATTATTTTCAGTTTTTCACGTTTGCTATAGTGTAAGCTTTGCCATAATGTTACAACAGAGTTTGAATTTGATGGATTTGAATAGGATCTTTAAGTGTATAGATTATTTTTTGGTTTGTTTCTTACGCAACTATTAATTATTATGGGACTAATAGAGTATTTGAAAATCTTGTTATGAGAAAACAGAGAAAATGAAGTTGGATTTAACACCGAAAACAGCAGAAACATTTTTTGAGGGAGATGGTGGTAGTTACTACGTTTGGTCGAGTTCTCAAATACCAATGTTGGTTGTGCTTAAGCCTCAAGGCTTCGCTCTTCCTCATTATGCAGATTCTCTAAAGTTGCTTATGTCATTCAACTTCAAGGTCAGTCACTCACATTTCTATTGTTTCCTAGTACCATTTCTTCTTCCTAAAATTTATGTTCATTTAATTTCTGTTAATCTTTTTCTTCTATTTCTTCATTCGGTACTAAGTTATTAATTTCAGGACCTGTATAAGGATAAGACTACCAAAGTCCGAGTTTGAAGTCCACCAACAAAAATATATCATTATTAGTTTTTATAAACAAAAATGCCACACATGAATATGAAGTCAAAAAGACCCCATATTTTTAAATTGGGTAATGTTATATTGCACTAGTTAAGAGTCAAATATAGTATGTATTGTATTGAAAATTGTGTTGTCAATTCCTTAAAAATCAATAAAGTGTCTTTTTAATTTAAAACTTTCTCTTTATGGTTTCCTTAACTAATGCCCCAGGGGCACTGGTTAACATGACCCTTTTAAATTTTATTTAGACATCACCGACTATTGAAAATTATTGTGCCGATTATGATTAACTGGACCATTTTTCCAATTGTCTCGAACATGTGTAGGTCCTGATGGTGTAGTTGGAAGTGTCTAAATAATGATCTGATCTCGAATCAAGTCAATAATGATGAGCTTGTAAGAAAGGCATTGAAGGCATGAGAACATTTGCTTGTTTTTGTCCCTCACTCGACATCTATGAATTGTTTACTTCTCCATCCCAATTCCCAAGTAATCCACTTTTTTTTTTTTTTTTTAAATATGTTCCAAATAAATGACATTTCTTATTTTCAAGACATTATTAATTATTTGTTTTTTTCCTCAAAAAATTAGTTATTTGTTTTTTAATTTCATCATCTAATCAATTTTATTTTCATCACTTCAATCAAAGTTAATTTTTTTTTTTGAAGGATCAATCAAAGTTAATATATTCCACTATATATGATAGTGTTGATTACACAAATCCATAATAAAAGATAATCCCTCCGGTCTCAATTATAAACAACTTTTTATTTCTTAAATTTATTGAATAACTAATGCATTTGATCTATATTACAAACTAAATATATTAATTATTCAATAAATTTTAAAATTATTATTTTTTTCTTTATAATTGAGATTGGATGGAGTAATTTAGTAAATTAAGTAACACATTATTTTATTTATTTATACACTTTTATTAATTTATGTGACACTTTGTGTTTTTTTGAAGTTTTACCCAAAAGAACGAGGAAAAAGAAAGTTGTCCCAAAAGATAGCTTTTTGTTGTTCAAATATCATTACTTGGTTGTATAATAGAGACCCAAAACTTGGTTGCCCCACACCACGCAGCTATTGTTGTACCTTGTTAATGTTGTTTTCCGTCATTCAGCCATGCACGCATTGAAGGTCCAGGCATAGTAGCTATCCCATCCTTATGAAATTATTTTGATGTGAAATGATATGTTATTGTTGGAACATGTGTGGAAATTGAGTTAAAAAGACTAAACATAAATTCTCATGTTGGGTAGAACTAGTGTTGTGTGAATTGAAAAAAGTGGAAGTCCCACATCGGATGGAACACACACATTAGTAGTGTTTATATAGTGGGGGTGTACCTCTAATTAATGGGGGTACATAAGCACTAGGAAAAATATATTTTATTATTTGGAAATGATAAATTAAATAATTAATTTAATTAATATTAATTAATTTAATCATTATTAGAAAGTGCTTTCTTAGTCCCCAAGTTTTGCTAAAATATTTTGGTACATAATATAATATATTTTATCATTATTAGAAAGTGCTTTCTTAGTCCCCAAGTTTTGCTAAAATATTTTGGTACATAATATAATATATTTTTGTACTAAATTTAATATATTGTAGTACTCAATTAAGAGTGTTCTTAAGACCATAGTCCCTTTTCGGTTTAATGTCCCTTCGGAATTAAGAATGGTCTTAAGTTCATAGTCCCTTCGGTAATATATGTCCCTTCGGAATAAAGAGTACTTTTAAGATCATAGTCCCTATTTAGAATAATAATGTCCCGTCGGAATCAAGAATGATCTTAACGGTATATAAATATTATAACAATATTTTTCTATTTGAGGAGAGAAATGGTGGTAACACCATATTTGAGTGGTCATAGTACCATATTGATACTTTGGAGAAATTAAGAATGATCTTAACGGTATATAAATATTATAACAATATTTTTCTATTTGAGGAGAGAAATGGTGGTAACACCATATTTGAGTGGTCATAGTACCATATTGATACTTTGGAGAAATTAAGGTTAGAATGATGGAAACACCATATTTGAGTGGTCTTAGCACCATAACAGAATGGTAATAATACCATATTAAAGTGGTTTCAGTATTAAAAAGTGGTCTTTGTACCATATTTGAAGGTGTAATTCTCGAACGATTTTCTACTGTACAGTAGTTAACCGCACAGTTGTAGCTGGGCTTGTTTTATCCTGGAGGCGGCGTGGTTGATAGTCTACCTTGTACAATTTTGGATAGTGCCACGAAAAGTCTTAAAGAGAGCGACCTGATCGTGACTCAACCTAGTAACAACTTCGGTAGATAATAGAATTTGGAAATCCAAATACAACAGTTTGAAAATCCAAAAACAACAGTTATTCGATTTTTATATGTATTTTGTTTAGGGGTAATAGTCACTTTGGTCCCTGAATGTGTTGCAAGTAGTCACAATAGTCCTTCAATGTATCGAAATTTCAAAATAGTCTTTGATTGTCCACTTTGTTAGTCAAAATAGTCTCTAAAGCTTAAATAACCCCTTAATACTCACAATATATAAAGACTAAAATGACAATAAGTAAATACGTATAAAGACTAATATGAAAATAATGACAATAAGTAAATACGTATAAAGACTAATATGAAAATAAGTAAGTCTATTGAAGGACTAATATGACAATATTAACGAAATATTTTAATAACAAAGATTATTTTGACTAACAAAGTGCACAATCAGGGACTATTTTGCTATTTCTATACATTGAGGGATTATTGTGACTACTTGTCACTCATTCAAGGACCAAAGTGACTATTTCTCCTATGGTTGCCCCACACTACACAGCTGTTGTTGTACCTCGTTAATGTTGTTTTCCTTCATTCAGCCATGCACTCATTGAAGGTCCAGGTATCGTAGCTATCCCACTCTCATGTGTGTGTTCATTCCATTCCAAACATCATGATGCAGAAGCAATTTGTCTTGGCTAGTAAATTGGGAATATTTGCAGATCCAAACAAAAAAGATGGGACCTAGCTTTTAGGAGAATTTGACTTGTCAATGCATGCTGCACTGGCATGGCAATTGCTGGAACACCCTCCAAGACTTTGGGTTTAAGTGATTAGAAGAGTTAAGTTGGATCAATCAATAGTTTTGCTAAGGTTCATATCTCTTCTACAACATTAATTCATGTTAGACACAACATTCACAGCACTAAGATCATGTTTCTTATAGAAACAAAAATACATCTAAGCCTCTCAAAGTTGGATGTTGTCCATGTAGTTTCACAATTCACATCAATTAATATTTATAAATATCATAGAACATCTTTTTTTCGACATCACTACATACAAAATCATGGCATAACTACAACATCATGACATACAAACTCTACCCACCATTAGGGAGGGTTTATTATTAATTCAAAACAAACAAGCAAACACCTTATTATTACATAACAAATTCCACACATAAGAAATTTATTCAAATATATAAAGAAGCCCAAACTAAATGGTAGGGAGAATGAGATTTGTGGTTTTTGTGCTATTAGATATGAAAAGGTTTTGAAACTCGGAATCCACGTTGAAAGACACTTGTTGCACCGTAGGTGATAAGGCTCCCCAAACTGATGTCTTGCCGGCTAACTCTTCAAACAATGGCCTGTAATAAATATACCAAATCAAAAATAATTTTAGATTGATACGACAATCAACTTAATCAACTTGATTACGAATCAATGAGCTTAAGTTAAATTAAAAATTGAATTTCTTATATGAATAAATTCAAGGGTTAAATATGTTTTTGGTCCCTATAAAATTGTGACCTTCTAAGTTTAGTCCTTACTTAATTTTAATAGCTTTTTTAATCCCTACAAAAAAAAATCTTATAATTTTAGTCTATGCTAAAACAAATTTTGTTTAATTATCCTTAAACTCTTCAATTTTTTAACGATTCTTTTTATATAAGATTAGAACACTATCAAAAGTTTATTTACTAAAATCTAGAATTTTTTAACATGAAATAAATTAAATATGAATTTTTTAAAACGATAAAAGTTTAAGATATAAGTAACAAAAATATGGACATAAAAATCAAATAACGTTCTTAACACGCCTGTAAAAAATTGTTGAAAAACTCAAGAGTTTAAGCATAAATTAAACAAATTTGAATTGAGTAAGGACTAATATTGAGTGCAAAAATTTTTTGTAGGGATTACAAAAGCTATTAAAATTAAGTGAGGACTAAACTTAAAAGGTCGCAATTTTATAGGGATCACAAACATATCTAACCCTAAATTCAATTTGAACTACCTATGGTTTATCTCGTTTGGATTCAATTATGTGTGATTTTGAATTCTTAAATAAATTAAATGTTAATGTTTAAAACTCCAACTTACTTGGTAGTTGTCACAATAGAATAACTCTCCATTCCTTCTTCACCAGCAACTTTAGCAACCACAAAAAATTGTGGCACAACAATCAAATGACCAGCCTTAACTCGAGCATCCAAGACACGTTTTCCATTCAATCCCGCAATTTCAATTTTTCCACTTCCTCTAGCAATGTAAATTAACTGAATCGCAGGGGTAATTAGGTTTGAAGGGGCCTTAATAGCATTAGGTTCAAGTTTATTCCTAATCACACTTAACCCAACATCCTTAATAAAAGGAAAATCTTTATCCGTTAAGATTGTGACTAATCCCGCATTTTTTGCCTTAATTTCTGGGTCTTTAGCATCAATGTCATAAACAAGGTCTTTAGTTAGGTCCATTTGTGGCTTAGGCATAGGTTGGCCTTTTTCTAACTTGATTATTGTAACCCCAGTTTGGCTTTGTGTTAGCTTGGTCACCTCATCTTTATTAAAATTGTACACTTTGCTTATTAATTCACTAGAAAAACTTCCTAAAAGTCCTAGAACACCACCTAGGATAAAATATGTGAATTCCCCTGGAACAAGAGCATTTGAAGTTTCCCCAAGATATATAATTTTAAAGTCTGAGTCACCATCATTGAACCACCATGAAACAGCTCCAATGGGTACAGGTACAACGTCTCCTTGCTTAAGCTTCAAAACTACTTCTTTCCCAGTGTTGGGTAGTATCATTCCAACTACACCATTAGTCCCTGCATGCAATATTTGAGGACATTTGAATAAATAAATAACAAATTATAACAAACTTAATAGCATAAGATTTCTCTAACCTTCTAGGACGTAACCAACTTTGGAACAATCTCCATAATGAGGAAGAGCTAAGCCTCCTGGGTGAAGAACAAGGTGGCCAGCACCAACATTGGTCTTGGCCAAAACTGGAACTTGAGAACTTAACCAAATGTAGTAACAACCACCATCTCCTTCAAACAATGTTTGTGCTGCCTTAGGTGTTAGGTCCAACTCCATTGATTTTTTCTCCCCTTTTCTCAAGAAAAAAGATTTTCAAAATTTATAAATATCAGTGTTCCTTGGTTCAAAAAATAAAGTGTGAATGCGCAAGCTCAGTTCATGAGTTCAAGACCCAGGGAGGTGTATACATATATATATATATGAAGTAGTATACTGTTCCAAGTTGTTTGATTGCTTATGATTGGCCGGGAAAATACTCCCTTTGGTCCTATTTATAAGAAAAAATTGACTTTTTAGATTCATTGTATAATTAATGTATCTTGTCTAGAATATAGACCAGATACATCATTTATTCAATGAATCAAAAAAGTTAAGGCTAAAATGCACTTTTGGCCCCGAAGTTTCCAAAAGTTGCGATTGTTGCCCCCTATTTTGAAAATCGCACTTTATGCCCCCCAAGTTTCAGCCCCTTTGCAAAACCATGACCCCCTTAATTTTGACTCGGTCAAAGCTGACATGTCACGTTTTTTTTTTTGCCATATAGACAACCTATGTGGATTTTTGAAAAAAAAATATTAAAACCCTCACACCCTCACGTGACCGTGATTTAGTCTATCTTTTCCTTTTCCTTTTTTTTGGTATAAATCTATCTTTTCCTTTTGGATTTTTGCAAAAAAAAAAAATTAAAACTCTCAAGTGGATTTTTGCAAAAAAAAAAAATTCCTCAATCTTTTCCTTTTGGAATCATATATATTTTGCAATCTAAATTTTTGAAAGACAACACAAATAAGTGATTTAATCTATAAGTACTTACAACTATTAAGACGACATAAAATATAGTAATAAAGTTGTTTGCATAGAAATGCTTGCAAAATAAGTGATTGCGGCATAAGTTTTTTACAACCACATTTAGATAGCACAAAATAAATGTTTGCAGCTATTTAACAACCAGGTTAAGACAAAATAAAAGAAGTGCTTGCAGTATAAGTATTTTGCAACCAGATTAACACAAAATAAGGAGTCTTAAGCAACATACGTGCTTTGAAAAGAGAGTGGGATTTGGAGTTTGGACTTAACCCTAATTCCCAATTGGATTTTGGTTTGTACGGTTTTTAATCTGAAATGAAGGGCCACGTGAGAAATCTCACCTTTTATGGTTTTTATTTTAATTTTAATTGTAATAATAAGTGTTGGCAAAATTTTAATTTTAATAATATCCAGCATGGCCAACAAAAAAAAAATGTGACATGTCAGCTTTGACCGAGTCAAAATCAAGGGGGGTCAAGGTTTTGCAAAGGGGCTGAAACTTGGGGTGCATAAAGTGTTATTTTCAAAATAGGGGCAAAAATCGCAACCTTTAGAAACTTGGGGGGCCAAAAATGCATTTTAGCCAAAAGTTAAATGTTTCTTATAAATAAGCCTGGAGGGAGTAAGAGAGATGTAAAAATAGCGGATAAGTTATAACTAATAAGTTAATTAAAGAGTTTTTTTTTGTGGTGGCCGGGGTTCGAACCCCGAATCTTGCATATATTATGCGTTGTCCATACTAACTGAGCTAAACTCACGAGGACAAGTTAATTAAAGAGTTTGATAAAATTAGCGGTTTAATTAGATTATGAATATAAAATAACATGATATCCTTAAATCATAATAAAATGTATATCAAATAATACTAAAGTTTTTTTTTTAGCAAAAGCAAGATTAATTTATATCAAATAATACTAAAGATTAATACTAAAGTATTTAGAAATTAGTGATTTAATTTATTAATTTGATGTATATTAATTTAGTTCGCTAGAATTGTATACTTATCTGTTTATACTTAGTGAAAAAACACTCAATCATCAACTATACTTAGTGAAAAAACACTCAATCATCAACTTTTTGTTGATAGGCCTAAAGTTAGGGCGTTAGTGGCATTACTCTTGGATCGACCTTTGAAATAAGCTATAAATTTTTAATAAAATAGAAATATCAAACAAGTCTTTTTTTTGTCATGTGAGCTTATAATTATCAATTAAGAGCCCCTATCAAATACCTTTTTGAAGAAATAAATTATTTTTAAAATAATCACTTTTAAGAGTATTGTAAGAAAAATGGGTTATGTTGCATGAAATTAGGAATGTTAATTAAATGTTTCAATTATTTTTTTTTCTTAAAAAAAAAGAGTATTGTATCTATTTTACAATTTTTTAAAAAAATTCATAATATAAAAACAACTTTAAATTAGTTGTTAGAAGTAGCTTTTCAAAAAATAGATTCTTTTAGATGAGAGAAAATAAGTGTCAAAGATTCAGTTAATTTTGTAACAAAAAAGAAATCATTTTATATAACTGTATCGAAATAATCTACATTTCTTTTTAAACAAACGCAAAATAGATCTTGATTTTTTTTTAAAATCTCTAAATTATTCACTGATAAAATCACTTTTATTTTAATTTGTAACAAACAAACCATACTTATTGATTTTACGCAATAGACACACGATATTCTTTAGTAAAAAAAACAGATATATGCTAGAATTTAAGCCAAATTTTTATTTAACTTATGTAATTTGGAAAGCTCATGGTAATAATTGTAGATTTGTTTTTCTTGTTGTAAAGAGAAATGTTATGAACACTCTCTTTCTAGTCGTCTCTCTAACACTCATTTTTTTATTGGGTGAAACTCATGTGCATCACCACTTTATGTGAGATCCATTTCAAATGTGTGGTATCCACGTGAATTTCATCCAATAAGAGAGTAAGTGTTATAGACATTGTTAAAAAGAGAGTGTTCGTACAACTTTTCGTTTTACAAAATGATTCAAAGATTCTTGTAGATATGATTTGAGATGAGACATCACAACATGATTAGTGGGGCTGCTCCTCTTGCTTTGATGTGTCGCATTCATCGTATGTTATTCTTGAGTTGGCATGTTTAAATTAGACATTAAACATACTTTATAGAAGGAAAATCATAGTGTTGGTTGGCTTCTTTTTTTTTTAGAGAGTGTTGGTTAGCTTGTTAATTTTATCATTTCGACATATTCAAGAAACATTCATGTTATGAAAACTTTTCCTAACGAGATTCGGAATTGTTTTATAATATTAAATAGGCTTACATACTTAGAAATGTTAAATTAACGTTTTAGTTTGGTCGTTTTTTTCCTTTGGACGTTAGTCCTCTAACTCTTTTGTTAAAGAAGAAAAAGAAAACTCTTTTCCTCAATGCAAACGTACAGGGCAATAATTCAATCCAGTGAGTGGCGTACCCGCACAACATAGGGTCGGTCACTGTAGCTTCTGAAAAGAAATTTACAGTAAAGGACATATTACCTATACCTAGTTGATCCAACTAAATTGTCCTTATAACGATAAAATATATCCCCCCTATAAAAAAAACAAAAAACAGGAAAAAAGCAAAGTATGGTCATTTAACTTATGTATTAATTTTAGGGTTAAATATATTTATTTATTTTTTTGGCTTTCGCACCGGTTTCCGACCCATCAATAATTTTAGGATTAAATATATTTATTTATTTTTTGGCTTTCGCACCGGTTTCCGACTCATCAAAGGTGGGCGACTAATCTGGCTCATGCGTGGAGGCATGTGCACTGGCCAAGCGTTGTTCCCCCTGGGAATCGAACCCGGTATTGCCCGTGTACGTCCTTGGAAGGAGCTCCTTGCCGCTGGAGTCCAAGCAACTTGGTTGGGTTAAATATATTTTTATTCATTACATTTTGTGCCACTTTGAAGAATAGTCCTTATATTTCATTAAATGTTTTTAAAATCCTCACATTTTATCTCCGTTATCAAAATTAGTCCCTGTTGTTAACTCCCTACGGAATGCTAATGTGGCAGTTAGTGGATCCCAATTATTTTAGGATTAAATATATTTTTGGTCCCTACATTTTGCATGACTTTGAAGAATAGTCCTTATCATTTTAGGGATTTTAAAAACATGTATTGAAATGTAAGGACTATTTTTCAAAGTCACGCAAAATGTAGCTAGGGACCAAAAACATATTTAACCTTAAAATAATTGAGACCCACTAACTGCCACATCAGCACTCCGTTAAAGAATTAATAGCAGGGACTAATTTTGATAACGGAGATAAAATGTGAGCATTTTAAAAACATTTAATGAAATGTAGGGACTATTCTTCAAAGGGACGCAAAATATAAGGACTAAAAACATATTTAACCTTTAATTTTATTTGGTAAATATGTTTTTATTTCCTAAAAATTGGGATTTTTTAAGGTTAATCAATACCTAATTTTAATAGTTATTTAGTCCCAACAAAAAAAATGCATTGAGCTTTATTTTTTGCTAAAATTAAATTTGTTTAATTATATTTAAACTCTTAAATTTTTTAACAGGTTTTTAAAAGACATGTTCAGAACATTATAAAAAGTTTATTTAGTAAAAAAAAATTGTTTTAAACATTAGATTAATTAAATATGATTTTTTTTCAATGAAAAAAGTAACTAAAATTTAGACCTAAAAATAAAATTTGAACTTATTTTTTATGGAAAAACTTTTTATAATATTCCAAATATTTTAGGAAAAAATGGTTTAAAAACATAAGAATTACTTTAAAGAATAATTAAACATATTTAATTTTAGCAGGGACTAAAACTGTGTGTAGAATTTTTTTAAGCACAATTTAAATTTAGTAAAGACTAAACTTAGAAGGTCTTCATTTTGTAGGGATCAAAAACATATTTAACACATTTTATTTTGATCTTATAATTCTACTTATGTCAGCAAAGTTCGATCATTTTGTCCTCGTGAGCTTAGCTCAGTTGGTATGGACAATGCATAATATATGCAAGGTTCGGGGTTCGAATCCCGGCCACCAACAAATTGTCCTCGTGAACTTAGCTCAGTTGGTATGGACAATGCATAATATATGCAAGGTTCGGGGTTCGAATCCCGGCCACCAACAAAAAAAAGTTCGAACATTTTGTAGTAGAAAAATGGGTTTGTAACTTCTGTTGCATGAAATTAGGAATTTTAACTAAATGTTTCAATTATTTAATTTTTTTGAAAAGTAATGTTTCAATTATTTATCAAACTCTCTAACTATATCGGTGAGTGATTGTGGAGTTGCCAAAATCCCAGACCAAAGGAGTATCATATCTATACAATTTTAATTCAATACATTAGAGAACTTTTTTTCTCAAAGCAAAGTCTATATTTATAACACCCTTAGAGAAGGGAACTAGTGTGCGAATTTTTGGGTAAAGCTTGGAGCATCCTCAAATTTGGCAAAGCTTGAAGCCACCTCGGATATTGACTTGTTAATTCATGTGTCCTTTCCAAATGGTCTTCTCAATCTGCTAAGAAATGTTGCTTTTGGAACTTTCTTCTTTAGGGAGTAATTTTTTTCTTCTGTTTGTCTCATTAGCCTTGTAACCCAAAAATTATCGTTAACATTGTACCATTCCATGTGTATATGTGATCTTTGCGCTTGGGGCAATGACGCAGTCAACGAGGTACTAACCGAGGCGTATCTATTGCTGGTTGAAAACTATTTCCAAATCTCATGTATATGTTAGTAGTCATCCCACAACAAAAAAGTGATTGTTTGACTAGCCTTGTAACAAAAAAGAAAAATTGCAGTTAACATTGTACCATTGCATGTATATGTCAGTAGTAAGCCGGCAGCAAAAAAAAACGTGAAAAATGATAGGTTTCGTCAATGAAAAATGCATTTATTAGTGCAAAATGAAAATGTGAGGGGATCAAAATGAAAAGAAAAAAGAAAAGGATTATTGATGCAAAATTAAAAATTTTAAAGTGTGCAATTGCATCCCCTCAACAATGAATTGGCCCACCCCTATTAGAGCAACTGAATATTAAATAATTTTTTTAATATTTTTTATATAAAGTCTAATATTTTATAGATTATTTCTTAATAAAAAGTATCTTCTTCAAATAAATTATTATTTATACTGCTTATTAATTAGGATCCAAATTATAGTTTTGTATTAGGCCATTGAAATCTCACAAACGGACATGATTTGAAAATCAAAGGAGTGAGATAAAGAGTCTTGTTTTCTTCCTAATATTGACCAACACAGTGTCAATAATAGAGACACCGAAGGCACGAACGAGAACATGTTGCTCGTTGTTGTGCCATACTTCTTTCATGTTGCTCGTTGTTGTGCCATACTTCTTTCACCCATCCATAAGTTGATATTTGTACAACCATTTTGCAACAACTTTTTGACAACTTTCTTTCTCATACTCACATCATATTTTTATTCTCTCTCTTCCTTTTTTTTCTCTCTATTATTTTTGACCAATAGAAATAGAGGAAAATAAAGTTGTCATGAAAGTTGTCACCAATGGTTGTTCATATATCATTTACTCTTCCATGTCATTAGGTCATTGAAGGGGCAGGTATCGCCGAAGTTGTCCCATTCAACATACACCACCCTTTTGTATTTTCCCTTTCAATCATGATCATTCTTACATTACACCATTGTCACCATATATACCCTTTTTATTTTTTGCAATCATACTCATGCTTCATGTCATGTGCTTCTATCCTATACTTTTACAATCTTCATCTATAAATATATGATTTTATATTTACTGATCGCTAAAATTATGAAAATTGTAAGTTATTAAATTTGTGAGTATAATTTATAGGGTTATGCTAACAAGTGCCACCAAAATTAGTATGTTTGCATTGGATTCAACAATATTTTAACTTTAAAAAGTTAAATTCATCACTTTTTATCATTTTCCAACACAAAATTTTTATTTGTATCCTTTTAACCAATGCTCTAAGTGCACTCTTTAGCATTTCGCTAATTTATACTCCATCCGTTTTAAAATGAGTGTCGTTTTAGGTGTTTACACACATATAAGAAATGCAATGATTAAAAGAAAGAGAATGGTTATTTTACCAAATTATCCTTATTAACTATTGGTTAGTTTTAAAAGTAATAATTTGGAAGTTGTGTGCAGAGTATTAATTTGAGGGTACAATTGAAAAGAAAAAGTTATTATTGCATTGGAAACTGAAAATGACATTCATTTTGAAACAATTTTTTTTGGCTAAAGGGACACTCATTTTGAAACGGAGGGAGTATTTGAGTAGTACTAACAACACTCTCATTTGAACATTCTCTTTAATATTCACTCTCTTATTGGTTTAAATCATTGTAAGTCTACACTTTGAAAATAAAACACATAATAATGGGGGGACATGCATGAATTTCATCCAATAAAAAGTGAGTGATAAAGAGAGTGTTCAAAAGTGAGTATTGCTAACATTACTCTTTATAAGGAGGGCTTAACTTCATAAGCCTTTGGTACCTAATAGATATCCTAACGGGATAGAAAAGGCAAGTGAGGTTTATGGAGTAAATGAGTTTTAGTAAGCCATCTCTTTTAGCAGATCTTACATCTCTTTAATACTTTAAAAAATAAAATATAAAGATATAGAGCTATTGATAGTTGTTGAGTTTGTCTCGTTTAAAAGATGTGTGTGAGGTAATGGGTTATATAAATTGAGTGTTTTCATATACTCACTCCGTTTTAAAATGAGTGTCGTTTTAGCTAAAAAAATTGTTTTAAAATGAATGTCACTTTCAGTTTCCAATGCACTATTAATTACATTTTCCCAATAGTACCCCTTAATTATTACTATGCACACTACTTTCAAAGTACCACATTTTAATTTAATTTATAATGATGGGAAATGCACCAATAGTTAACAAGACTATTTTAGTAAAAGTGTCATGTTTATAGACAGCATTATTGCATTTCTTAATATGTGTGTAACAACCTTAAACGACACACATTTTAAAACGGAGGGAGTATTAAAAAATTATACATGCCTTCCAAAAATAAATTAGTGGTTGAGGCGATAAAAATCTTGAGCTATATTTAATGTCTCTCTTTTAACGAAATAAAGGCGGAGGTATCTTGAACTCCGAACACTCCACTTATTCACCTTGAAAAAAGTTAATTCTAACCACTAGGCTACTTGACAAAAAAAATGGAGGTATCTTGTTGAACTAAACGTGCTTTGGTATGATTTATTATCCTATAAATATGGATCTCAGTCAAAAGCCTTGTTAAATTGAATCAATAATACTAATAGGTTGAAACAATCCTCGCGATGGTTGGATTTATGTCAACCGACATTTCTCTTTATGTCCTCTAATATCTCTAAAGCCCCATAAAGATCTTGTAGTATCTACCAGATATACATTTTTTTGTCAAACATACATCTGGTAGATAACTCTAGATATGTATTTATGAGGACTTACAGATATTAATTAGGAAGTCTAAAACGAAACGTTCATTGTCAATTGAGAGGTCCGAAGGCATACATCTTAATTGATTAGCGGACGGTGTAAAACTAAAAGAAGGACACATCTATTAGATTTTGGAGGGATGTGTGGTTGCTTTATATATAGGGAAAATTACACTCACCTCCCTTAAGGTTTACTAAAATGACACCAACACCCCCTTTAGTTTTAAAACTTACACATACCTCCCTTAAATTCTTTTTAAATAGACAAACACCTCCCTTTTCTATTAACACCGTTAATTTTCCGTTAACCTTTTTTCTTTTAGAAATTTTTGGTCAATATTTAATCGTGATTCTTGAATTACTAGGGAGATGAAAAAAATGGCAAAAGCACCGTAAACACAGTTGATAACCATTTCATTGTTGTAATCAACCAAATCCATGATTGATAAAACTAAAAGCACCGTTAGGGCAATCAAACACAGCCGGTATCAACATTTGTAGCAATTTAATATAGAAAGAAAGCGTACAGTAGCAGTAGCAGATGTTCAGGAAGCCAAACACCGACACAATTTCTCCATTGCAAATCAAAGTTATGCATAAAAGTAACTCAACACAATTCAACAAATTCCCATACTAAAACAGATTTTTACTCGTATTTAATTTGGTTCAACAACCTTCACTGGGGAGTTTTTTTTTTTTTTATCCAATTACTTGTATTTAGATTTAGTTGATTATATTAGTTGATTCATAATCAATGGTAAGTTTAACAATGAAGTTTTTTTTTCCTGGAAAATTCCCTCAAAAAATAAAGATAATGGAAAGTTAATGGTGTTGATAGAAAAGGGAGGTGTTTGTGTATTTGATGAGAACTTAAGGGAGGTTAGTGTATGTTTTAAAACTAGAGGGGGTGTCAGTGTCATTTCAGTAAACCTCAGGGGAGGTGAGTGTAATTTGCCCTTATATATATATATATATATATATATATATATATATATATATATATATATATATATATATATATATGGGGCATATCACATGAGAATGAGATTTGTATGTGAGAATGATAAGAATAGTTTTCAGCCATTTGATTAAAATAAGTGGTTGAGATTAAAACACTTTGTTAAGTGACTCACGTGACTAGCTTCCACACTTGCCCAAGTAATTAAATAAGTTATCTGACAGACAATATTCCACCTCTCCTTTTCATTGGTGAACTAGTAAGATACCCGTGCTCCGCACGGGGACCCGTTGGTATGGATGATTTATTTAATTTCGAGGTTTTTTATATGCGAGTTTACACAAATAATGATATCAACTTATATAATTTTTCTCCAAAAAATAATATCAACATACATGATTTTGAAATATGTTTGCCAAATTAAAATATCAACTTGAAAAAATACTTCTTTAAAAACAAACTTTGAAAAATATTTTTTAGCAATGAAGACTTGTCTTGTGTATAATAATTATTTTAAATTTTTAGCAATGACAACTTGTCCTATGTATAATATTTATTTTAAAATTTGTATCACCGGCGACTTGCCCTGTGTATAATAATTATTTTTAAAATTATATCGTTGATGACTATTCACGTGCTTAATAATTATTTTAAAATATCACGTTTAAACGAAGTGCTTAATAATTATAGCGTAGTATAACCATTTTTCTAAGAACATTTTATTTAAAAATAACAATTTGTCCCGTGTATCAAAGTTAAGTTAGTCACAATGCACACTTAACCGATGGATTTTTGTTGAAGAGAGTTCAATATTATTGTAGAATTAAATTGATGTGAAATTTTAAATAGTATTTACGTTTTAGCAAGAACATTTTTTTTTTTACAAATAACAACTTGTCCCGTGTATCAAAGTTAGTTTAGGCGGTAACAACTCATCCCGTGTATTTGAGTTAATTTTGAAATTTTAGTCAATGTCCACTTCTCCCATGCATTTTATTTATTTACGATATTTTAGACAATGTCCACTTATCCCATGCATTTTAATAGATAAGGGTTTAATATAATTGTAGAATTAAAATGATGTGATATTGTAAATAGTATAAACGTTTTCCTAAGAACATTTTTTTTTATAAAAAACAACTTGTACCGTGTATCAAAGTTAGTTTAATGAACGACAACTTATCTCGTGCATTTGAGTTACTTTTGAACTTTTTGTCAATGCCCACTTCTCCCATGCATTTTAGTTATTTAGAGAATTTTATATAATGTCCACTTATCCCGTGCATTTTAGTTGATCAAGATTCAATATCATTTTAAATTTAAAGTGATGTGATATTCTAAATAGTATAAATATTTTATCATCCTGTGTATTTGAGTTAATTTTGAAATTTTAGTCAATGTCCACTTCTCCCATGCATTTTATTTATTTACGATATTTTAGACAATGTCCACTTATCCCGTGCATTTTATTTATTTACGATATTTTAGACAATGTCCACTTATCCCATGCATTTTAATTGATAAGGGTTTAATATAATTGTAGAATTAAAATGATGTGATATTCTAAATAGTATAAACGTTTTCCTAAGAACATTTTTTTTTTTTATAAAAAACAACTTGTACCGTGTATCAAAGTTAGTTTAGTGAACGACAACTTATCCCGTGCATCTGAGTTACTTTTGAATTTTTTGTCAATAACCACTTCTCCCATGCATTTTAGTTATTTAGAGAATTTTAGATAATGTTCACTTATCCCGTGCATTTTAGTTGATCAGGATTCAATATCATTTTAAATTTAAAGTGACATGATATTCTAAATAGTATAAATGTTTTATCATGAACAATATTTATAAACGACAACTTGTCAGGTGTATCAAAGTTAGTTTAGTCAGTGACAACTTATCCCGTGCATTTGAGTTTTTTTTCTGAAAATTTATTATGAATAATTGTCAAGTTCATGATAGTTTTATTTAATCAATGTCAACTTATCTCCTGCATTTTATTATGACATCTTGTCTCATGAATGATTGTTTTATTTAATCAATGTCAACTTCTCGTTATATTTTCGTTATTTCTGAAATTTTAGTCAATAATCACTTATCTTATGTATTTTAGTTGATGAAGGTTCAATATCATTGTAGAATGAAAGTGATGTGATATTCTAAAGTGTAGAAACGTTTTTTTTTTTTTGGTTACAAGTGTAGAAACGTTTTGGCATGAACAATTTTTCATAAATGACAATTTGTCCCATATATCAAAGTTAGTTTAGTCAGTGACAACTTATCCCGTGCATTTGAGTTACTTTTGAAATTTTAGTCAATGTCTGATTCTCCCATGTATTTTATTTATTTACGATATTTCAGACAATCCAAATTTTCCCACGCATTTTAGTTGATGACGGTTCAATATCATTATAGAATTGAAGTGAGGTGGTATTCTAAATAGTATAAACATTTTCTCAAGAACAATTTTTTATGAATGACAACTTGTCCCATGTGTCAAAGTTACTTTAGTCAGTGTCAACTTAGCATGTACATTTGAGTTCATTTTGAAATTTGCCCACTTCTCCCATGCATTTTATACATTTACGAAATTTTAGACAAAGCTCATTTATCCCGTGCATTTTAGTTGATGAGGGTTCAATATAATTGTAAAATTAAAGTAATGTGATATCCTAAATAGCATAAATGTTTTTGCAAGAACAAATTTTTATAAATAATAACTTGTCCCGTGTATCAAAGTTATTTTAGTAAGTGACAACTTATCCCGTGCATTTGAGTTACTTTGAAAATTTTGTCAATGCCCACTTCTCCCATGCATTTTAGTTATTTAAAAAGTTTTAGACAATGTCCATTTTTCTCGTATGTTTTAGTTGATAAAGATTCAATATCGTTGTAGAATTGAAGTGATGTGATATTCTAAATAGTATAAACACTTTATCATGAACAATTTTTTTTATAAATGACAACATGTCCTGTGTATCAAAGTTAGCTTAGTCGGTGATAACGTTTCGTGTTTATTTGAGTTAATTCTGAAAAATTGTTGATGAAAAATTGTCAAGTGGATGATAGTGTAATTTAATCAATGTTAACTTCTCTTGTGCATTATAGTTTTATTTAATCAATGTCAACCTCGCCAATCGATTTTAATTGAAGACGGTACAATATTTGTATAGAATGGAAACAATGCGATATTCAAAATTTTAGCACGTGTATAATAATAATTTTTAAATTTTAATGGTGAGAACTTGTCTCGTGCATCATATTTATTTTATAATATATTTTGGTGATGACATGTCACATGTTTAGTAATTATTTTAAAATTTATATCAGCGATGACTTATCTCTTGTATTAAAAAATTTAATTTTTTTCATCAATGACAACATGTCCCGTATATAATACTAATATTTAAAATTTTAAGAGTGACAACTATTTCCCTAAAACAAAATTGACCACTTTTATTGTCCATATTGATTATTTTAAAAAATGTAATAGCAACAACTTGTTCCATGTACATTAATAATTTAATTTGATGAAAAATTATCTTTAAATTGTATGAACAACGATTTGTCTCGTATAAAATAGTTATTTCTATTCGTATCAGCAGTGACTTATCCTGTGTATAATAATTTATTTAACGATGGATTGAAATGATGGTATAATTGATTCAACAACAAAAATGATGGTATTATAGGAAGAAAATGTGCAAAAATAAACTTATTTAGTGTTACTATTTCAAAAGACATTTAAAAACAAACTAAATGAGTATTAATTAACTCAATTAATAAAATTTATTTATTTTCATCATGACACTTCACTTTCTCAAATCCTCACACGTCATTTTAGAATTACACATCAACACATATTAACTTTTTATTTATTAATATTTAATAAATTGTTTACTTTTAACAAAACCTATCAATTTTCACACTCTCTCTCTCTCTCTCAGTAACTATTTCCATTTACTCTCTTTTGCTTGAAAACCACCACTTTTTCATCATATCTTTTTCTTCTCCACCATAAACCACCAACTCCGGCCATCTTTCGACCAGATCTACATCCTTCCAACGATCTTTTCTGAAGAAAAAAAATTATATTATTCATCATCTCATTCTCCTCTATCTTTCTATTAAATTAGATTTTCAGAAGGAAATGTCTTGATTATTTCTCATTTGTAAAAATGAGATTTCCGGCCACCGTTTACAACCTTTGAATGCACCACCACCATCACTAAACTAATCACTTCCTCCTTTATAAAACACACTTTTTTTTCTTTCTCTGATTTATCAATTTGATTTTTCAGACCGCCGACTTTAGAGGCCTTTTCCGGCAACTCCGATGTTGCTTTGTGAAAACAAAAATTGGATCCGCACTCTTGACCACCTGATTCACAAAAACCCCAAAGAAAAATCATGGTCTCGCAAACTTCATCGGAAACCACTGCACCTCCGCCGGTAACCACCGCACCACCGTCTGTAACCACCGCACCGGTGTGTTTTCTTTGTAAGTCTTCCTCCTCTATTTTTTTAGTACAATAACTCCACCTTCTCATATTTCTAATTTAAATTGATTTTTTTTTTGAAGAAATCTAATTTAAATTGTTTGTTTTCTAATTTTATTTAAACATCTAACTTTCTTTTTTCTCTTAAAAAAAATCTAACTTTATTATTATTAAATCTACCTACTGAAATTTGAAACTAAAATATACACAAAAATCTAATCTTATGCTATTTTGTTTAATTACATCATTTGTCTGTGTTTGTGCATCTAAATCACAAAGATTTGATTTTAATTTTAGATCCCAATTCTTGTTCAGCTCTAATGTCATTTTTTCTACTGCAAAAATCACCGGTTAGTAATGACATTGATTTATCAACCACTTCATCTCTTATCTGCGATTTATCAGCCACTTCATCTCTTATCTGCAAAAGAAAAAATCAGAATTTTTTCAACCACACCTTATACAGAAGAAAAAAAAATCTCAAACATTTTAGGCTGTTCTCACTCTTTTTATTATTATTATTTAATATATATTAATCATTTGTTTTGATCAATATTAGATTTTACTCGACACTTAAGTCTGGTAGAAAAAACATGTGAACTGGACACTCGTTTTTTAAAATAAAATAGTGGTGAACAAAAATTTGTTGAATCTCTAGAAATTACTATGCATAAAATTGAATATTTACTAACTCATATCTTTTTTGTTGTTGTTTTCTTATCATTTAGTGACCCTTGTGTTGACCGACCCTTGTGTTTATGTATAGTTTGCTGGAGAGACCTGATCATTCAAGTGTTCTGAAAAGAAAAGAAAAAAACATTTCCATTGATGAGAAAAAAAGCCTACTCTGTTTCATTGATAAGAAAAATGTATGGCTACTTTAGTTTGTAGTTGACATGAATTTTGTTCATATATATTTTTCTTTCATCTACCAAGTTTTTACATGTTTAAAGATTGAATCTCTATCACTCATTTTCTTTGTACCGTGTAAATTTATGTGGACATTTATATGAATCTCTATATACTAACAACTATTAGAAGTGAAGAAAAAAATGCAGTTTCACAAAATAATAAAGAAGGAAATAATTTCATCATTTACCTACTGTACTTGGTTGTCTCACATGATAGAGAAACATTGTTGTAAGTTTCCTGCAAAAAAAAAAAGATTAGAATTATAGTTAAAATGAAATTGAAGATGAGAAATAATAAGTGATTTGAGAGAGAAAGAAAAGAATAGTGAGAGAGAGAGTATTGAAATAGAACATGGAAGGAGGAGAGACAGTAAAGTGATTTGAGAAGTAGAGAGTCTCTAAAGTTTTGGGGAAGTGGTGAATAAATGAGTTTGAATTTGTAATACAAATTTGAGAGGCAATACTATTCTTTTTGAATTTCAAATTGAAGAGCCAAAAGTGTGAATTATTTGATTATTGAATGTCTGACATTAGATCTTTCTTTCAAAAGGCAACTTTTTCATTTCCATGCCAACCGATTTCTGTCCTTTTTAGTTATTATATAATGGGTATCATATTTTGAAGGGCAAATAAACTAAATTGTAAGCATTTAGTAGTTAGGTGACATCACAATGGTTAGGTGAGGTCATTTAGTCAGCTAAAGTAAATTTTAGACTTCATTTACCCTTAATTCTTTGAGGTGGCAGCCAATAAGGATAGGGCATTAATATATTTTCCATAACATCTTATTTTCTTATATTAAGAGGGATTGTTCCACCTTTTGTCTTCTCAGTTTTCACGATGCCAAATTTGTCCACCGGTAACACCACCACCGTCGTCCACCGGTAATGCTTCCACCGTCGTCTACCGGTAGTGTTGCCGAAAAGAACCCAAAGCTCGAATTACTTCAACACACATCCATTTATATTCCCTTTATTTCACAGACTTGACAGTTCTGTTATTCTTTTATTTTGTACCTGAACAAAATGTAAAGGATTTGTTTTTTCTTAAACAAAATGCAAAGGTTAAAATCCCAAAAATTAATTTCATAGACTTTCATTGCAAGTGGGTTTAAGGGGTCTTAGAAGGAATACAAGGTCATCACAAAAAAAAAAATTGTATTTTCCCCAATGGTGATATAGGATGCCTTCACCAGCTCTTACTGTTAATTTTATCATCATCTTCCACTGTTAAGAATTTATGAAGTTGTAAATTGTAATATGCTGGGGGCAGGGCCGGCCCATAGCCCGTCGAGGCTGGGCTATGACACCGGGCCTCAAATTTTTTGGGGCCAAAATATTATTTTTTTTGTTTCCAAGGCACGAAAATATTAGTTATATACTTATTAATGTGAAAAATTAACAAGCGGATTGCAGTACTTCAGTGGCATGGCCGCTTATGTTTTAGTGGGTGGTCATGGGTTCAAGTCTTGCTTGAGTATTTTTTGTAATAATTTTCTTTAGTGTTTTTTTTTGGGGCCCAAATTTTAATTTTTTTTTACATCCTTTAAAAGACTAAAACTGGGCCTGCGGATTTGTTAAGACGGCCCTGGCTGGGGGCAGTTACTTGTATATACCGCCAATGGTGAAAATGGAAGTGGTGAGAGTGAACAGTAACATAGCTTGGGGAGCAGAAGGGGATGACCAAAAAAATAAACGAAAAGTCCCTTGAAAATCTAAAAAGTAGTAAGTTCAGGTATTGGAAGAAGGCACGTGAGTCACTTAACAAAGTGTTTTAATCTCAACCACTTGTTTTAATCAAATGGCTGAAAACTATTCTTATCATTCTCACATACATATCTCATTCTCATGTGATATGCTATATATATATATATATATGGGTTATGATAGAAGACACCTTTTATGAAGGTGTCTTTTATCAAGTTACTCTATGAGCATTTTAGAAAAGACACCAACTTACTTTTAGGAAGGTGTCTTTTATCAAAGTTATAACTAAAAAAAGAAAATCACACCTTAAGGTGTGACTTGATAAAAGACACCACCAAAGGGTGGCTTGTAACATAACTCAATATATATATAAACATACTCATAGAGAATAAGCCTCTCATGGTTGGATGTCCATGTCGTTTCACAATTCACATTAATCAATATTTATAATTATCATAGAACATTTTTTTTCGATAATTAAAATTTATTAATGGTGTCTGTGTAACATCATGACATACAACTCTACCCACCATTTGGGAAGGGTTTATTAATTAAAAAAAAAAAAACAATCAAACACCTTATTACATGAATTCCATACATATTCAATAAAAAAAATCCACTCATAAGAAATTTATTGGGATATACTACTATAAACAATTCAAACTAAATGGTAGGGAGAATGAGACTTTTGGTTTCTGTAGTCTTAGATATGAAAAGTTTTTGAAACTCAGAATCCACGTTAAAAGACACTTGTTGCACAGTAGGTGACAAGGTTCCCCATACTGATGTCTCTCCGGCTAACTCTTCAAACAAAGGTCTGTAATAAATATACAATTATGTTTGTTAGTGCAATTTTGCAAATCATCCTTAATAACGTACTCCAAATCGAAAATAATTTCAAATTGATAAGACGACCAAATTGATTTGTGAATCAAAATGATTTTAAGTTGAATGAAAATTGAATTCTTCGGATAAATATATTCAATTTAAACTATAATTTATCTCGTTTGATTTAGTTATGTGTGATTTTGATTTCTCAAACAAATTAAAATATTAGCGTTTAAAACTCCAACTTACTTGGTAGTTGTCACAATAGTGTAACTCTCCATTCCTTCTTCACCAGCAACTTTAGCAAAAACAAAAAAATGTGGCACAACAATCAAATGACCAGCCTTAACTTGAGCATCCAAGACACGTTTTCCATTCAATCCCACAATTTCTATTTTTCCACTTCCTCTAGCAATGTAAATCAACTGAATCCCAGGGGTAATTAGGTTTGAAGGTGCCTTAATAGCATTAGGTTCAAGTTTAACCCTAATCACACTTAACCCAACATCCTTAATAAAAGGAAAATCTTTATCCGTTAAGGTTGTGACTAATCCCACATTTTGGGCCTTAATATATGGTGTTTTAGCATCAATGTCATAAACAAAGTCTTTAGTTAGGTCCAATTGTGGCTTAGGCATAGGTTGACCTTTTTCTAACTTGATTATCACAACCCCTTTTTGGCTTTGTGTTAGCTTGCTCACCTCATCTTTATTAAAATTGTATACTTTGCTTATTAATTCACTAGAGAAACTTGATAAAAGTCCTTGAACACCACTTAGGAAAAAATAAGTGAATTCTCCTGGAACATGAGCTATTGAAGTTTCTCCAAGAAATATAATGTTAAGATCTGATTCACCATCATTGAACCACCATGAAACACCTCCAATAGGTACAGGTATGACATCTCCTTTCTTAAGCTTCAAAACAACTTCTTTTCCAGTGTTGGGGAGTACCATTCCAACTACGCCATCAGTCCCTGCGTTTGCCAAATTTGACCAAATAATTGATGTTGTGATACATATTATAAACAAAAATTTTATGGAAAATAAAATAGTAAGAAGTAAGATATTATAAAATAAAAAAAAACAATGTTCTAACACTATCATAGTCGTAACTTGCATGCAAAGAAAATAAAATAGATCCAAGAGATCATCATTTAGATAATAAAACAAATTTTTATTCAAAAAGTAATGATTAATTCTCTAACCTTCTATGACATAACCCACTTTGTTCGAATCTGCATAATGAGGAAGAGCAAATCCCCTTGGCTGAAGAACAAGTTGACCAGCACCAACATTGGTCTTAGCCAAAACTTGAACTTGAGAACTTAACCAAATGTAGTAACCACCACCATCTCCCTCAAGCAATGGTTGTGCTGTCTTCGGTGTTAGATCCAAATCCATATTTGATTAAACTTCTTCTCCTTTTGCTCCTGAAAAAACCATTTCAATTTACAAATTAATTATTAATTATCCTTTTTTAGTTCAAAAAGCAATCCTAAATATACCACTCCTCCAACACACAATATATACTAACTTTCACACTTGTTAGGATGATAGGTAAGTGTATTTAATTTTTTTGATTTCACGTAAAAATAAATTTACCAGCTTACTCCTAATGATAATGTAAATGTATTAGTGGCAGTGTGTATATAGTAAGGATCTTATCTCATTTAAATGAAAGCTCATTTTGTTTGTAAAAAAAATGTACATTTCCCCACTATTAGTTTTTTTTTACCAATCTCCTCACAAATATTATAGATCTAATGTAGGGTATTTTTGGAACAGTAGCATAAAATAGTTTCTTTTACTCTGTAAATACTACATAGTTAATTTTTTGCTTATAATTGAGTTTAAAGAAATCTAACCACTTTTTTGTTTATAATTGTGTCCTCAGCAGAATGTATTTATGCTGAAATAATAATGTTTTGGGTCAACTCTTCCTCAGCAGAATCTAAACACTTTTTCCTATATTGAGTTTTTTTTTAAGGACTATATTGAGTTTTTTTGTTAGTTTGTTAAAGACAGGAACAAATTCCTGGACGGGTGGACCACGTAATTTGTGTTCTTTTCCTTCCTTATTTAGTTATCCATCCGTACGTCAATGTCCTTGCCAAATAGGATTCATTTTATTAAAAAATTGTTGAAAGCTACAAAAATATAACATAGTTAAGATATCAGTGTTCTCCTATTCATGCTTCTGCATGCATTCCAATTAACTCAACGCTTAAAAAAAGTTAAGCAAATAATTAACCATGTTATAGAAAATAATACATCTAAAAATTAGAAATATCAAGCATAACTTAAAATTGTAGCGTCCCAAAAGTTAAGCTGATGCTCGATCAAATAAAAGCCTATATGTATAACTCAAACTGTAAATTAAATCACAAAACAAAATATTATAAAAAGCCATAATTATTAAATTCATATAAGTTATGAACATAGTAGTATATACTGCAGTGGCGTTGCCAGGACCCTGACTCAGGGGATGCAAATTTTTTTTTGCTGTTAACACTGGCTGAATGATAAGTATCGCATAGAAAATCACACACAAATTGTTTATAAATGGTTAGATCAGGATTAAACACAAATAACAACACAAAAATGTGTAGCTTATCAATCTTGACATTGATGGTTAAATCAGGCTCTCTATCATATGGGGGTAAATATTTTTTTTGTTGTCGAGTTTTAATGACTAGAAATTCGCTTCTAATAATGAATAAATGAAGAATAATTTGAGGTTCGAACTCATACCGCAATATCTCTATCATTTGAGTTAATCTCATGATGATCATGTAAACTTTTTAACATCAATTAATAATTATTATAATGTATATAAATTAAAACATAAATATTTAAATAATGAAATTTTAGTATATGTTTATTAAATTAGCTAGAACATTTTTTAAAAGGAATATCTAGTCTATTGCGATAGCCATATCATCAAACGATCTAGCTTAGTGGTCTGTTTTTCCAAAATTTGAAACTTGGTGTCATGTGTTGGGTACGATTCTCCTTAGAATCATTTTTACAATTTAATAATAATAATAATAATTAAATAATTCACTGACACAATTCGTTCAGTCAAACAAAATGTAATGTATGGTGGTCATTTATGCAGTTCAGTGAAAGAGAAAAGACAGAGGGTTCATAGTTAAATTTTCAGGGGGTTCATTCAAGAAAAAGTTAGAAAATTAGGTGCAAATATAAAATTTGAGGGGATGCAGCTGCATCCCCTGGGCCCAACGTGGACCCGCCCCTGGTATATAGTATATACCTGCGATTGAAGACTTTTCTGGAAAATACTTGGTGACATAACGTCACCGTGATATTAAATCTGGACCACACAAAGGTGTTGTGTTGTGTGGCCCAGATGTGTTGTATGTGTTGTGTGGCCCAGATGTTGTGTGGCAATGTGTATTGTGTGACCCGGATTTAGGGCCTGTTTGGTTTGGCTTCTGAGAAGCAATTCTAGCCCAAAATCAATTCTCTACAGTGCCAAAAGCAATTCTAGCCAAAAACAACGTGTTTGGTTCAGCTTTTCAGAATTGCTTTTATCCTCCAAAAGCAATTCTCCATGAAGCTACAAATTCTAGCTTCTAGCTTTTCTAGAATCAATTCTCCTTGAACAACGTGTATAGGTTTGTATATTTTATTATTACAACATGTTATTTTACTTTATTGTCCTTTATCAATTCTCATTCTTTATCAATTCTCCTTTAGCTATGTCTATTTTAGTAATTATACATTCAAAAGCAATTCTACATTATTGCATCCAAACATAAATCATTTTGTTTAATCAATTCTACATAATTGTATCCAAACATAAATCAATTCTCTCAGAATCAATTCTGTCAGAATCAATTCTATCAGAATCAATTCTCTCAGAATCAATTATATTCAAAGCTGAACCAAACGGGCACTTAATGTCACGGTGACATTATATCACCCAAGTGCTTCACGACTTTTCTACAATGCGTAATTAAGAAACTGAGAAAAAGCAACGAACTCAGCAATATTGGACTGTAATCTTGATGCGTGAATGCGTTGAAGACTGAGGGCTATAAATGAAAGTGCTTTATAAAGCGTGTTTTACTGGGACACGTTGTAATTAAATTTTTTTAGGCAAGTGTTAAATTTTAGTTCTTCCAAAAAAAAAAAAAAATAGTTGAATACTACACGAGTCTTACTAACAAGTGCCCTAAGGAACCTATAAAGAGAAATTTTGTCTTGAAATTACAAGTCAAACAAATACAAAAGTCATAACTACACAATTTTTAATGTAAAAGTTACTATTCTTAGATGCTTAAACAATGTCTTAAGGGCACTTGTTAGCATTTTCCATACTACTAATATGATTAGATGGGAAAATAATTCTACTATGTCTCCCATGTTGTAAGCATGATTGGATTTCACAAATATTTAAAAAAAATAAAAGGATACTAGTAGATAATGTATTAAATTTATCTTTTGATATTCCAAAGTTGTCATCTAATCAACTTTTTTTTCGGAATAAAAGATTGATTCGATGGTTGAGTGAAAGAGTTGAACAATAAGGGTAGTTTCACATTCATTCTCATACCAAGCAAACAAGGATAACAATCGATTGACATATCTTTTGAAGAATCGAATTCAATTTTTGATTACAACAATTCTTGATCAGACTTTGTTTATACATTTTTTTTTTTAAAGAAATTTCTCTATAGATCTTTTGATTTCCAGACCGCTTCTTATAAGAACCCAGAGTTATAAAAAAACAAATGAGAAATGCTAAAGTCACATCCTCTAACACACTCCAGAGAAAAATTCAACATACTATGGGATGAAATCAACGATCTACTTGGTGATGGTTAAATTCAAAAAACATATCTAATGACTCCATCGAGAATTACTTTTAAAAAAATTGTCCCTTTTTTCATCTCTATCACAACAGATCTAACAAGGAAACTACCATTGAGAAATCGTAAAGGTTTTGCATTGTTTTCTCTCTTTTTTTTAATTTTCAATTAAAGGTGGTATTGTGTTTACTAAACCGGTAGAACATGTAACAAGTAAAAGAATAAAAAAGATTGAATGAGGTGGCTGAATAATTTATTGGAGTGTGTTATAGGAGTGTGTTAGAGGGTGTGGCTCTAGCATTTCTCAAAACAAATTTATACATATATTTATGGACGAGAAGTTTTACCTCTCAAAAAAAGTTTACAAAGCTTACTTTGACCAAAAAAATAAATTTACGAAGTTTATAGTAACAAGACTCTAACCCGTACGATGTACGGGTTTTGTAAAGTTTCATATATAGGTATCAAACTTGTTATATTATTAATTTTAGAGTTACATTCAAAGTTATAGAAACAATCAAATTAAGTGATGATTAGTGTTCGATATGCAAAATCTCAAAAAAGCAAATTAGAAACATTTAGTTTGCATCAACAAAAATGAATACGGAGTCAAAGCCATAAACTAAATTATGTAAAAGTAATCAAAAGTGGAAATAAACACAATAGAAATGAGTGTTTAAACACAATAAAATGAGTGTTAGTGGCTTAAAAAAAGGCCTTTAGGATTGCATATCCATTTTAGAAGCAAAAATGTTTTAATAAAAATGTTAGTGGTTTAGTGGTAAAAGCTCTAAGGTGTTGCCATGGGTACCTGGTTTGATTCCTTGCCAACTTTTTTTTCAAAATAATTATTTAGACCCGTCAAAAAAGACAGGATTAGAGTTAATTAAGGTTATTGGAGACTGTCTAACATTTATATATATTAAGATTAAGATGAGATAAGAATCTTAAGATACATCTGACCAGCTCCCAATGAGGAAACGTGGATGCGGAAAACTCGTGGTACATACCATATCACCTACCCAAAATAATTGTAGAGTTTTTTTTAATTCACCAAAAAAAGATGCAGATTTGTTTTTTTGTTCGTTGCAATAATTCAAGGCTAGATGGCAATAATTCAATCCAGTATGATGTGGGGACATCTACTATATAGGTATCAAACTGCTTATATTATTAATTTTAGAGTTACATTTAAAATTATAGAAACAATCAAATTAAGTGATGATTAAGAGTGTTCGACAAGCAAAATCTCAAAAAAGCAAATTAGAAACATTTAGTTTGCATCAACCAAAATGAATACGGAATCAAAACCATAAACTAAATTATGTGAAAGTAATCAAAAGTGGAAATAAACACAATAGAAATGAGTGTTAGTGGCTTAAAAAAAAGGCCTTTAGGATTGCATATCCATTTTAGAAGCAAAAATGTTTTAATAAAAATGTTAGTGGTTTATTGGTAAAAGCTATAAGCATCTCCAATGGGGGGTCCTTACTTAACAAGGACCACTCCCGGTTAAGTACCCTCCATTGGAGGAAGCAAAAATGAGTTTCCGTTAAGGAACGGACAACTATATAAGGACCATCTCTCTCCTGGGTAACTAACGGGTCTCACGTTTAAAAAAGTAATAAAATGTGTACTACTTAGTCCCACTTGCATAAATGAGTAATAAAATGTGTACTACTTGGCCCCACTTGTAAAAAGGAGTAATAGATAAATTATTTTTGTTTAATGATATGAAGATACTGGAACATATTTAAGTACTTTTCATTGGAGTCCTTATTTGTGTATTACCATTGGAGTCATTGAGTCCTTAATAGGTACTTTTATTAAAAAATTATAAATAAGTGATGTGTCACGTGGGGTCTATTTAAGGAGTCTTGTTAGGGAACTACCATTGTAGATGCTCTAAGGTGTTGCTATGGGTACCTGGTTTGATTCCTTGCAACCTTTTTTTTTCAAAATACTCCCTCCGTTTTAAAATGAGTGTCGCTTTAGCCAAAAAATTTGTTTCAAAATGAGTGTCGCTTTCAGTTTCCAATGCAATAATAACTTTTTCTTTTCAATTATACTCTCCAATCAATACTCTGCACACTACTTCCAAAGTATTACTTTTAAAATTAACCAATAGTTAATAAGGATAATTTGGTAAAATAATCATTCTCTTTCTCTTAATCATTGCATTTCTTAATATGTGTGTAAACACCTAAAACGACACTCATTTTAAAACAGATGGAATAATTATTTAGACCCGCCAAAAAAGACAAGATTAAAGTTAACTAAGATTGATTGGAGAGTGTCTAACATTTTTATATATTAAGATTAAGATAAGATAAGAATCTTAAGATACATCATCTGACCAGCTCCCAATTGAGGAAACGTGGATACGGAAAACTCGTGGTACATATCATATCACCTACCCAAAATAATTGTAGAGTTTTTTTTAATTCACCAAAAACCGATGCAGATTTGTTTTTTTGTTCGTTGCAATAATTCAAGGCTAGATGGCAATAATTCAATCCAGTATGGTGTGGGGACATTGTTTATAAAAGCATTATTACATGATCGTCACTACAACCTCAAAAAATAAAGTTCATTATAGAAGCACCACCTGAAAGTGAGATATGTATTGTACCGTCCTTATATATATTATTTCCAGTTAGCCAACAACATAATTGTTCCACTAAATAACAACATTAGTTGGAAATAAATTGAATCAAATCATTTTTGGTTCAAGTAGATTTCATAAGAATTTTTAAAATTTGAAACTTCACTCAAATTTGATGAAAAACTTCTTCTTTTTTTAAACTAGAACGTGATTCGATACAAGCTTGCAAACATTTTAATTTTACTCAAATCACGTGAAGGAAAACAACAATTCAAGATATCCCCTTAAAAGTTTGAAGAAATTAGAAAAGGTACTAAACGATATAGAATTCAATTAATCAAACTAGGCCTCTTGATTACGATGTTTCTATTTCTTAGTGGTGCACTCCTTATAAAGGAGATGGGGAGGTTAAAAGGAAGTTCTTTTTCCTTCTCAAATTTCAATATATTTAGTAATAATGTTTTGAGGCTTCTAAGAGGACTCCACTTTGGTGCCATAGCTTGTGTGCCATTGGTGCCATAGCTTGCATCTCCACCACACACACACACATCACACACACATCCCCACACACATCCACACACATCAATGGCCAGGATTTCCCCAATGGCACCAATGGCACACAAGCTATGTCATGGAAGTATTTTCCCTTCTAAGAGCATCCACAACGGATATATTCATGTTTTATATTTAAATGAGTTTCACTTGTATACATCACTTATTTATAATTTTTTAATAGTAATACGTGATAATCACTTAATCCCTTCAAACCAGCATCTCACACAAACTTTTTAAATGGAATTCACTAATCAACTACCATTAACTTTATATATTATATTTCAATTTTTTAATATTAAAAAAGTGTGGGTCTCACTTAAGATTGGAGTCTTAAGTGAAACATTGGGTCTTATAAGACCCTAAAAACTTTTCTTCCCAATGAAATTATCTAATAGGTACCAAGTCTTAAAAGTTTGACACCCCACTATAGATGGACTTAAAATAAGCTCTTTTTCAAAATAAGTTGTTTTGAATAAGCTGATTTTTAAAAAGATATTGTAATCAACTATTTTGCATAAAATAAGATGTTTTTTTTTACCAAAGCAAAGTTAATTATTATCATTAATCAACCAATGTTCAATACAAGAAGGATAAGAATAAAAAATACAGTGACTAGCCCAAGAACAGGACGCCCTAGCTAAAGCATGAGCAACCATGTTCGCTTGTCTCCTAACAAACTTCACCTCGAAGTTGGAATGTAAAGATAACTGATAAATAATATTGGAAACAATAGCATAGAATTCCGAATCACTATGGCCTGGAGACGATAAAGCTTGCACTAGAGTAGCTGGGTTGGACTCGAAGACAACCCGATCCCATCTGTTCACATCAGCAAAGTGAATGGCTTCGAGTAAGGCTACTGCCTCCCCCTCCAACACTATCATATTTGCACGTTGCCGTTTCGTTGAGCCCGAATAAATTGCCCACGGGAGTCTCTAACACAACACGCAAACAATGTAAGATGGTTACAGTCATGGAACGCGGCATCCACATTGCACTTCAACCACGTCTCGCACGGTTTCTCCCAAACTGAGTTGTTACCTTGCACTCTATTATGCCTGTGTTGCACAACCGATGGTGAGGGCTGTTTATGAATCTCTTGCCATTGTTGCCATGCATTTATCATTGTCCTTCCAATGCTTGTTGAAGTATGATGAGCGTCATTCCAAATGACATCATTACGTGCAGCCCAAATTTGCCAAAGAAATAAGATGTTTTGAATAGGTTATTTTTTAAAAAGAGATCGAACTAAGTTTTTTGTATAAAATAAACATGGTTAATTATTCGGTTCGGTTCGGATAATTGACATTATTAACGATTCAATTTGGTTAGTGAATTGTTATCAAAATAATTATTCGGTTCAAGAATTGGTGAAATGGTTCAATTAATTTTGGTACGGTTCGGTTCGGTTAATTAGTTTGATTTGGTTTTTGGTTATTTTTGTCCACCCCAGCTCATAAATGTAGCTCAATTTATAGTTATCATGGACAATATTATAAGGATAGAAGTTCAAACCTCAAATTCCTCGCTTAAAAATGTGTAAATCTAATCAATAAACTACTTAGACCAAAAAATTCGTGTTTAACGTGGATCTGAAATACTCCCTCCAGTTCTATTTATAAGAAAAAGTTGATTTTTTAGATTCATTGAGTAATTGATGTATCTTGTCTAGTATATAGATCAAATACATCATTTATACAATGAACCAAAAAAAATCAAATATTTCTTATAAATAAGACCAGATGAGTAAGATTGGAGGAGTAGATCTCTTTCTATTGACCTGAATTATTTTCATCCCCACGTGTCAATTGTGAGATCGCTGATAAGTTTTAAAAAGAGATTCAGTGCCTCATCAAATCTCAACTCTCTTTCAACAAGATTTTTATTTTTAGAAATGAGTAGACAATGAAGTTTCAACCAAAATCATCACTCCTTCTATTCAACAATATATAATTCATTTTACAGCAGAGATCCGTTCCGTACGAAAAGGAAAAAGAAATTATAAACATATTTTACATTTTTACTAAGATTGCGATCACTACTTTTTTTTTTGACAAAGGTTGAGATCACTACTATTCAACAATAAAGTTTTACAGCATTGTAAACAATTTGTTTTACTAATTGAACCGTTAACTATTGTTATAATATATTAATAATCAAGCATACAAAGTTTTATATAAAGTATAGATTCGTAGATATGTAATTTAACCATCGATATTAATTTACATTTATAAAAGTTTGTTATACGTCAACTATTAATTTGAAAATAAATTAGTGAAATTTATTGTTTATAAAATATATTTTTTGAAGGATTGTTTATAAAATATTATTGAGTAGAGTAATTTATCTTATAACTACTCGTGTTGTGTAAACAAAAAAAGAAGTTATACTCCTAGGTCAACATATCCCCACTTGGGTTAGTCCGATGCTATTGACTTGAGACCTGAGAGTGTGCTCCTTCTTAAGGTTTCAAGTTCGATTCTCTCTGGTGTCAATTTAAATGGACTAATTTAGCTTATTCAAAAAAAAAATTACTTTGTTAAGACTTAAGACATATTTTTATGTGTATCAATATACTAAATCATTGATCACATTTTTTTTTGTCAACTCTCCAATTTTCAGGAAAAAAGAGATCATGGTAATTTGGAGCTTAGTCGTGAAGTAAGTATAGTTTGACCAAGATTTTTTTCATTCAAAAATTAAACTCAGATTCTTTCGTCTGATGGAGTGCATTAACCATTTGAACTCGGTCATTTAGTACTAATCACATTTCTTTAAACAAACTCATCATTTCTTGAAAAGAGGTAAAAGGAGTGTTAAGAACACTCTTTTTCCAACCCTTTAATACTCACTCTTTTACATGAATGAATACTCTCTTATACAATTTACACATGAGAGTAAAGTGTGATATCTCACCCTTTATCAAAAGAGATAAACACATGGAGAATTTAGATGAAGTGAGCTTGACTGGTGGTAGATTACATTTTACCCTCTCAATTACACGTGAAAAAATTCATTCCCCTAAATAATTAGGTGATAACCATGCTTATCCAATATTTTAAAAATGAATCACACATAAAAAGTGAGATCACTAATTTTATCTCCAAAGAGTGTTGAAAAAAAGAATATTTTTGACACTATGGGCTTGTTTGGTTCAAGAGGGAGCACCTTTTTCATTGTTCTAAGTAAAAAAAACTAGCATCACACATTTACGGAAGACGTTAATTTAGACATGTTGTGATATATCAAATGATTTTACATTATAAACCAAAATTTTATTGACATGACCTATTTAAAATTAACTTCCAAGTTGCAATCCAACAATAAATTTTATAAACAACTCAATTTCAAGTTGCGATCCAACCATAAATTTTAAGGTTAAATATATTTTGGTCCCTAAATATTGAAAACTTTTAAGTTTAGTTATTACTTAATTTTAATAGCAATTTTAGTCTCTACAAAAAAAACTTACATGTAATGCTAGTCGCTACTAAAACAAAGTTTATTTCCTTTCAAAAAAAAAAAGCATTTACTTAATTTTCCTAAAACTCTTAAATTTTTGAACGATTTTTTTAGACACGTTTAAACAATTACAAAAGGATCTTTTACAAAAATTTTGAATTTTTTAACATGACATGAAATATATATGAATTTTTTAAACAAAAAAAGTTTAAGATATAAGTAACAAAAATTTGAACGTAGAAATCAATTTTTGAGATAATTTTTTGCGGAGAAACTTTTAATAATGTTCTCAACACATTTGCAAAAAATTGTTCAAAATAATTAAGTAGGAACTAAAACTAAGTGCATGAATTTTTTACAGCGACTAAAATAACTAATAAAATTAAGTTAAAAACTTAGAAGGTCTCAATTTTATAGGGACCAAAAATATATTTAACCCAAAATTTTATAAACTCAATCCTTAATCCTTGTAAGGTGTGGTTCCATGTTTCTAACCCACAATAACTCACTTCTCAGCACTGAGAATGAGTTTCACTGCTACACTCTTTGAAACCAAAACAAAAAGAGAAAAGAAGAGAAAACAATAATACTAATAGGTTGAAACAATCCTCGCGATGGTTGGATTTATGTCAACCGACATTTCTCTTTATGTCCTCTAATATCTTTAAAGCTCCATAAAGATCTTGTAATATCTACCAGATATACGTCTTTTTGTCAAACATACATCCGGTAGATAACTCTAGATATGTATTTATGAGGACTTACAGATATTAATTAGGAAGTCTAAAACGAAACGTTCATTGTCAATTGAGAGGTCCGAAGGCATATATCTTAATTGATTAGCGGACGGTGTAAAACTAAAAGAAGGACACATCTATTAGATTTTGGAGGGATGTGTGGTTGCTTTTTATATATATATAAACAAACTCATAGAGAATAAGCCTCTCATGGTTGGATGTCCATGTCGTTTCACAATTCACATTAATCAATATTTATAATTATCATAGAACATTTTTTTTCGATAATTAAAATTTATTAATGGTGCCTGTATAACATCATGACATACAACTCTACCCACCATTTGGGAAGGGTTTATTAATTAAAACAAAAAACAAAAAACAATCAAAACACCTTATTACATGAATTCCATACATATTCAATAAAAAAAAAAATCCACTCATAAGAAATTTATTGGGATATACTACTATAAACAAGTCAAACTAAATGGTAGGGAGAATGAGACTTGTGGTTTCTGTAGTCTTAGATATGAAAAGTTCTTGAAACTCAGAATCCACGTTAAAAGACACTTGTTGCACAGTAGGTGACAAGGCTCCCCATACTGATGTCTCTCCGGCTAACTCTTCAAACAAAGGTCTGTAATAAATATACAATTATGTTTGTTAGTGCAATTTTGCAAATCATCCTTAATAACGTACTCCAAATCGAAAATAATTTCAAATTGATAAGACGACCAAATTGATTTGTGAATCAAAATGATTTTAAGTTGAATGAAAATTGAATTCTTCGGATAAATATATTCAATTTAAACTATAATTTATCTCATTTGATTTAGTTATGTGTGATTTCGATTTCTCAAACAAATTTAAATATTAGCGTTTAAAACTCCAACTTACTTGGTAGTTGTCACAATAGAGTAACTCTCCATTCCATCTTCACCAGCAACTTTAGCAACCACAAAAAATTGTGGCACAACAATCAAATGACCAGCCTTAACTTGAGCATCCAAGACACGTTTTCCATTCAATCCCACAATTTCTATTTTTCCACTTCCTCTAGCAATGTAAATCAACTGAATCGCAGGGGTAATTAGGTTTGAAGGTGCCTTAATAGCATTAGGTTCAAGTTTAACCCTAATCACACTTAACCCAACATCCTTAATAAAAGGAAAATCTTTATCCGTTAAGGTTGTGACTAATCCCACATTTTGGGCCTTAATATCTGGTTTTTTAGCATCAATGTCATAAACAAAGTCTTTAGTTAGGTCCAATTGTGGCTTAGGCATAGGTTGACCTTTTTCTAACTTGATTATCACAACCCCTTTTTGGCTTTGTGTGAGCTTGGTCACCTCATCTTTATTAAAATTGTATACTTTGCTTATTAATTCACTAGAGAAACTTGATAAAAGTCCTTGAACACCACTTAGGAAAAAATAAGTGAATTCTCCTGGAACATGAGCTATTGAAGTTTCTCCAAGAAATATAATGTTAAGATCTGATTCACCATCATTGAACCACCATGAAACACCTCCAATAGGTACAGGTATGACATCTCCTTTCTTAAGCTTCAAAACAACTTCTTTTCCAGTGCTGGGGAGTACCATTCCAACTACACCATCAGTCCCTGCGTTTGACAAATTTGACCAAATAAGTGATGTTGCGATACATATTTTATGGAAAATCTTCATTCTAGGGTTATTTTATGTTTTATCTTTTAAAACAAAATTTTAACAATATGGAAAATAAAATAGTAAGATTTAATCAAAATGTTCTAACACTATCTTATACTAACAAAGTTAACACTAAGAGCATTCACAATAGAAACATCCATTTTTAGGTACTTAAATGGGTCTTACGTTTTTTTTTTTTGACAAAAAATGGGTCTTACGTGGACACTCATTTATAATTTTTTAATAATTGGCATTATTGACAAAAAAAAAAAAACATAATGATTGAAGCGTAGCAAAGCCAACAGATTAAATCTAAGAGATTATCATTTAGATAATAAAACAAAATTTTCTCTAACCTTCTATGACATAACCCACTTTGTTCGAATCTGCATAATGAGGAAGAGCAAATCCCCTTGGCTGAAGAACAAGTTGACCAGCACCAACATTAGTCTTAGCCAAAACTGGAACTTGAGAACTTAACCAAATGTAGTAACCACCACCATCTCCCTCAAGCAATGGTTGTGCTGTCTTCGGTGTTAGATCCAAATCCATTGATTTCTTCTAGCCTTTGCTCATGAAAAAAACATTTCAATTTATGAATCAGTGATCCATTTTTAGTTCAAAAAGCAGTACTAAATACACCACTCCAACACACAATATATACTTCATCCGGACACAATTATATGTAAAAATTAATATTAACTTTCAAACTTATTAGGATGATACGTAAGTGTATTTAATTTTTTTGATTTCACGTAATAATTAAAAAATGGTGAATGCTAACCAGTGCATCTGCTGCTTCTGAGGCATTGGTTAAAGAAATAAAGCAAATAAGTTTTTAATAAAAAGAGTAGCGTAATCATTATTTAGTCAAATGTAACAACTTATATTTTTAAGACAAAACTTCTATTTGTGGTTGCTTTAACCAATGCCCATGAGACACTGATTAACAAGACCCTTAAAATATATACTCCTATTTACCAGCTTGCTCGTGATGATAATGAACATGTATTAGTTCTGCAAGATTGCTTGGATTTAATGTCTAGACTAGATTAATGCTTGTATTTAATTTGCTTGTTTGTGTCCAAAAGTTAGTGGAGTGTCTATAGTAAGGATCTTATCTTGTTTAAATGAAAGCTCATTTTATTTGTAAAAAAAATAATTGTAAATTTCCTCACAATATTAATTTTTTTGACCAATCGAGTAGTTAATTTTTGCTTATAATTGAGTTTAAAGAAATCTAAACATTGTTTTGTTAATAATTGTGTCCTCAGCACTCAGCAGAATGTATTTATGCTGAAATAATAAGCAATTGCAATAAATAAAAATTTGTTCAAATCTTCTGTTCTTGGTGTACTTGTGATTGAGACATATTTCTATATTGTGTTTGTTTCTTAGTTTGTTAAAGACAGGAAGAACAAATTCCTGGACGGGAGGACCACGTAATTTGTGTTCTTTTCCTTCCTTATATAGTTATCCGCCGTACATCAATGTCCTTGCCAATTAGGATTCATTTTATTTTCGATACACCAATCAAAAAATTGTTTTTGAAGGATAAAAAATATAAGATAGTTAAGATATCAGTGTTGTCCTATAGATACTTCTGCAGAACAATTAATACTTAGCTTAAAGAAGTTAAGCAAATAATTAATTATGTTGTAGAAAATAATGAATCTAAAAATTAGAAATATCAAGCATAACTTAAAATTAGAAATTTCATATGCAGTAGCGTCCCAAAAGTTAAGCTGATGCTCGATCAAATAAAAGTCTATATGTATAACTCAAACTGTAAATTAAATCTCACAACAAAATATCAGAAAAACCAAAATTATTAAATTCATATAAGTTATGAACAAAGTAGTATATACCTGCGATTGATCTTGATGCGTAATTAAGAAACTGAGAATAAGCAACGAACTCAGCAATATTGGACTGTAATCTTGATGCGTGAATGCGTTGAAGACTGAGGGCTATAAATAAAGTCTGATTTACAGATATATTTTTTTTAGTGACAAGTTGTAGTAATTGAATTTGTTTTTTGCGGCAAGTTGTAATTGAATATTGAATACTGATACGATTAGCTGGGAAAAATAATTCTCATGTCTCCCTTATTGTAAGCATAATTGGATTTCACAAATATTAAAAAAATAGATAGAAAGATAGATAATGTACTCCCTCCGTTTTAAAATGAGTGTCATTTTAGGTGTTTACACACATATTAAGAAATGCAATGATTAAAAGAAAGAGAATGATTATTTTACCAAATTATCCTTATTAACTATTGGTTAGTTTTAAAAGTAATATTTTGGAAGTAATGTGCAGAGTATTAATTGGAGGGTACAATTGAAAAGAAAAAGTTATTATTGCATTGAAAACCGAAAGTGACATTCATTTTGAAACAATTTTTTTTGGCTAAAACGACACTTATTTTGAAACGGAGGGAGTATTAAATTTATGGATAGTGTTAACTTGTGCCTTTAAGACACAAGTTAAGAATCTAAAAATGGAATTAAATCATAAATTATTTGTTGAAAATATAAGATTTTAAATTTCTAGAATATTAAATGCACAATTACCAACAAAATGTTTCTATCTTTAGTTTCTTAACTTGTGCCTTGAACGTACAAGTTAACATTTCCCTAAATTTATTTATTTATGTATTTCAAAGTTGTCATTTAATAAACGTTTTCGGAATAAAAGGTTGATTCAATGGATGAGTGAGAGAGTTGGGTAATAATGGCATTGGCAGTCTCGTGTTTCACGACAAAGACAACATTTCATCATCACTGAAGCTACAGGATTTCCGAATTAAGACCTGTATTTTTATACGAAGTTCGATGATTAATTACTTCCTCAGTCGTGAATATAAAAGAAGATTTTTATTGGTTCATTGAATAAATGATGTACTCCCTCCGTCTCTAGTAGTCCTTTAAGGTTTGTGCATGGTTATTAATAAAATTATTAGTTGGGTTAATTTTGATAGTAAAATTAGTGTCATTTACTAAAACACCCTTATTAATTGTAGTTAGTAGAGTAGTTAAGTTGTATGAAATTCAATAAATAAGGGTATATTAATGGAAAAAAATAATAAATGTTGCATGACAATTATTTTGAGCAAAAGAAAAAATGATAAGGTGACAATTATTGTGAGACGGATGGAGTATTTAATTTACATTATAGTCTAAATACATTAATTATTCAATAAACTTAAAAAAATATTTTTTTCTTATATTTAGGATCGGAGAGAGTATTATTATCTTTATTTTAAAATAAATGTCACAGTTGATCAATTCATATGTTCGAATACACACTTTTAACTGTTAATATATTTAGTTATCTATAATAAAAAATTATAAAAATTAAATATTTTAAAAATATTTATCGAAACAAATCAAACAACATTTTCAATACTAATATTTATATTTATACGGGCTCAGCCCTCTTCTTGTACCAAAAAAAATATATTATCGTTATATATTAATTAAAAATATAGTCAAAATAAGTTATATGAATAGCACAAATTGTAAAAAATGCAACATGTATTATAAAATAATGCACATTGTACATCAAATCATTCAAAAACACACTCATGGAGTATTTGGGGACGAGTACTTTACAAAGCTTATTTTAATTATAGGGACATGCTAACCGGTGCCCTCGGGGCACTGGTTAAGCTTACCAAAAAATAGGGGTGGGAATAGGCCAGACCGTCCGACAGGGACCTATGACCTAGCCTATTTAAAGTCTAACTCGGCCCAGCTCGTTTATTAACAAGGCTAGGCTCAAGCTTTTTATAAGGTTTATTTAATCAAACAAGCCAGGTTAAGGCATGCAAAAAAGTCTATTAAGTCCATCAGGCCGGCCTATTAAGCTTTTCATATATAATACATCTTCCATTATTGATATTTTTGAAGTTTTTTTTTTCATAAACACAAGCCTTCATATGATTGATTATTTAGTAACAAACATATTTGTGTGTTTTAGGCCTTAATAAGTTTTCGCATATTTAGGAGTAGGCTTACATGTGTTGTCAGACCTTAGCATAAAATAGGCTTTTAAATAGGCTTTCAGGTTTCATCAGGCCTTTAAAAAGGTCATGCCAAGCCTCGAAAATGAGCTTATGACGGGTAATAGATCAGACTCAGACCAATAATTTTTGAAATAGGTCAGGCTTAGGCCTTACAAAGCCCGGCCCAGCCTAGCCCATTTCCTCCCCTACCAAAAAAGGAAATTGTTACCATAAAAGGAAGCTGCTTTTGACTTTTTATAAATTAATTATAGAATTTCACTGCATTAACTATTATATAATTTCCCTTTTAGTATGCTTAATGAGTGCCCCGGAGGCACGAGTTAGCATTTCCCTTAATTATAAACTAATAGTAATAGAAAAATGCTAACCAATTTCGAAGAGTATCATTAAGGGGTAGCACTTTGGTGCCATTAATGGCACCGTACCATTAAATCTGAGCCATACAAACACATTGTCATTGCATCTGGGTCACACAACACATCTATCTTAGTGTCATTAATGACCCAGATTTAATGGCACGGTGCCATTAATGGCACCAAAGTGCAGCCCATCATTAAGTAAGAAAATAAGTATAGTAAAAAAAATTAAAATTAATGTAATTAAATATTACATTTTTTGTTACCTTAACTAGGACATTAGTTAACATGATGACTCTAATAATAATACTTCCTCCATCCTTTAATAAGTACTCCCTCCGGTCACTATTATAAGCAAATGTTGACTTTTTAAGTTTCTTCAATCAATGATGTATGTGGTCTATATTTAGACTACATACATCATTTATTGGATGAATCTAAAAAGTGAACTTTTGCTTATAATAGTGACCGAAGGGAGTAAGCCTTTTGTAAAAAATATTGTCTTATAATGCTGACCTATTTTACTTTTCAATGCAATATTAATTACTGTTTTCTAATTATAATTTTTATTAACACTACTTTCATCACTTCCAATTCAATATATTATACTTTGCACTTATGATAATGATAAATGCTTCAAAACTTGACAATAATACTTAAAACTATTTTGCACTTATGATAATGATAAATGCATCAAAACTTGACAATAGTACTTAAAACTATTTTTTATCGGGAAATGTTAACTTGTGCCCTCAAGGTACACGTTAATGATTCAAATATAGAAATAATTTATTGGAATATGTTCATTGCATTTAATCTTTAACTTTTTATAACATACCCAGTGAGTACACATTCATAGGCTCTACTAATGAGTTCAACTCTCTTCGGGTCCGAAATCCGAACATAGGCCGTTCAACTCCCTAATACATTTTTCTCAATAAGTGCGAAACGAGCAAAAGGTTCCCTTAAATGAGCAAAAGGTTCCCTTAAAAGTGTCCTCGTTGAAGCTGGTCAGATACTCCATCCGATCACATTTATAAGCAAAAAACCACTTTTTAGGTTCACTGAATACTTAATGTATTTAGTATATATTATAGACCAAATATATTATATATTATAGACCAAATACATTAGGTGTTGAATGAACCTAAAAAGTGATTTTTTGCTTATAAATGTGACCGGATGGAGTATCTGACCAGCATCAACGAGGACACGTGGTACACATCATACTATGAAGCCCGGATACGTAGTAGGATACGGGTACGATACGATACGGGTAAGCGGATACGCAAAATTTTTAAAATTTGGGATACGATACGGCTAAGATACGTTAACAAGATATTTATTCTAAAATTTATATGCATGTAAAATACTTAAAAAAAAACATTGATTTCTCTTCAATACTATATAATCATAAAAGTCACAATTTACAAAAAATAATACATGTAATCAAAATAAAAAATGTAAAGTTTTCGTATAAATCATATTCTATTTTCATTCATATGTTAGGATATCAACAAATGTATCGATAGAAGAACTCAAAACAAAGCTTGTTTAATATTGATTGATTGAATTTCCACTCTCTTGTTACTTTCATCACCAAAAACATAATTTTTAATTGGTTAATGGAAAAGCAATTATAGTGATTCATATCTTAAATTGAATTATATACATATCCATTGAATTTTCACAGCAGTCTCATTTTTTTACCATTCATTTTTTTTTTTAGGATACGTCTCTAGGAAGTATCTTATAAGTATCTGTGCAAATCTGTCGAGTATCTTATAAGTATCCGATAAAATATATATTTTAAATTAAAATAAATAATTCCGATACTCCGTGGATACAGGTATCCTGAGTATCCGCGGAGTATCGGTATCCGATACGTATCCGACACGGGTACGGCACCATTTTAGAGTATCCGGGCATATCATATCACCTACTCCAAAATAATTGCAGATTTTTTTAATTCTCCAAAAAATAAATGCAGATTTGTTTTTTTGCTCATTGACGAGGTTAGATGTCAATAATTCATTGCATGACTCGTCGCTATAACATCTGGAAATAAAGTTCATTATAGAGGCACCACGTGATAGTGAGATATGTAGTCGACCTAAACTACAAATTTTTGTTTTTTTTTGCTCAAAAAAATGTAAAGTAGATCCAGTTGGTCCTTGTATTATTTCAAGTTACTCAACAACAAAATTATTCCAGTAAAAAAACGACATTGATTGGAAATGAATTGAATCAAATCATTTCTGTTCAAGTCGTTTTCATAAGAATTTTTAAAATTTAAAACTCCACTCAAATTTGATGAATATTTTTTTTAATTGAAATGTTAACTTATGCCTTAAGGCACAAGTTTAGAAGTCAAATGTAGAAACTTATTTTTGAAGATTGTGCATTCAATGTCTTAGAAAATTAAAAACTTATTTTTTCAATACAACACACATGTTTTAATTCTTTTTTTAGATCTTTAACTTGTGGCTTAAGGGTACAAGTTAACATGACCCTTTTTTTAAAACTAGAAAGTGATCAATACAAGTGTTATAGACTGTTCAAAGGTCTATGTTTGCAACGGTCTAAGTTCCCATAAGTATATGTTGTTGCATTAATTTACCAACAAATTAATTCACGTGATTAGTTTTGGTAGGAAAGACAGGATGCTTCTATTATTGTACACTCAACTTTCATTTCAAATTTAGAACCTTGTCATCATTTTCATTTGCCATCGCTCTGTACCAAATTTTCTAATACTTGACCATCACACTTTACCGACCTCAATATGTTGTTTCGAATAGTTTGTTATGCCTTTGTCAATTTGTCAAGGATTAGTTAGAAAATTAAGGACGATGCGGCAACACTTGAAGGTTCAATTCTCTTAATCATTAAAGTTATTTATTCACAATGCGATTTTAAATTTGAAAATGAATTTCAAACAGATTCCAAATCATATATGCGAATTTCTTAGTGTTGTTGTTATAACAACATACACTTCATTGTTTCAGTCAAAGGATGTATTTCTATAGCTTGATTTATCCTTGTTTTATTTTTGGGACAACAAAATCTCAATAAGTAATTTCTTCGGTAGACATAGGAGAAGGAAACGTCTTAAAATTGTTGTTTTTGAATTTCCAAACTGTTGTATTTGGATTTCCAAATTCTATTATCTACAGAAAATTTTACTAGGTTGAGTCACGATCAGGTCGCTCTCTTTAAGACGTTTCGTGGCACTGCCCAAAATTGTGCAAGACAGACTATCAACCACGCCGCCACCAGGATAAAACAAGTTCAGCTACAACTGTGCAGTTAACTACTGCACTGTAGAAAACCGTTTGAGAATTACACCTTCAAATATGGTACTAAGACCACTCTTTAATACTGAAACCACTTTAATATTGTATTGTTAACCACTCTATTATGGTGCTGAGACCACTCAAATATGGTGTTACTACCATTCTAATTATTAACTTCTCCAACTATGATACTATGATCACTCAAATATGGTTTTACATCATTCTAACGTCTAACTTCTTCAAGAGTCGAAGAAGAATATATTAAGATCATTCATAATTTTGAAGGGACATTATACCGTAAAATGGACTATGATCTTAAATTATTATTTATTCCGAAGGACATAGAAATATCGAAGGGACTATGAACTTAAGACCATTCTTAATTTCGAAGAGACATTAAACCAAAAAGGGACTATGGTCTTAAGAAAACTCTTAATTCCGAAGGGACAGAAAAAGGAGACGAAGAGAAGAAAGACTCGTCAACACAAGTCAAGAAAGGGAGAAGAGAGAAAGAGCTCCCGACAACTCAATGAAACTCTTTGGTGTGATTTTTGAACTAGGTGAGCTCTCCTTTTATAGGGAGAGTTTGTAACTAATTTTGAGAAACTTAAGAATTAAGTAAACTTAAAAATTAAGCAACCCACAGATCAGCTCAAATAACAAACTAATCGGATAAGTTCCAAAAGAAACAAACCCACAAGATTAACTGAAACAAACTAATGATGGAAATATAGGAAATTCAGTTGGATTCTCAATCTTATCACAACAAACATAACCTAAAATTATGAGAAGTGATATCCATGAAAAAAAATAATAATAATTATTATTTTCATCATTATCAGGTATTTAAAATTAAATACCACTATTTAAACACTAGTAATGTGTGTGTTCTATTTTATGTGGGACCCCCACACTCTAGTTTTTTCAATTCACACAACAATAGATCAAAGTTTAAGTACTTGGTGTTTAATCTTCCAACCTTCCAATTTCTTTCCATCTTCACACCAATGTTCCAACAATAACTGACATCATCATCCATCAGGGTGGATGAAGTGGCAAAATACACGAATATATCAGGAGTTAATATTCCATAATGGGTTCGGATTCTGTTATCCGGACAAGGGGTATTTTGGGAAAAAAAAATAGAGCGCGTGAGGAAAAGCACAGGGTGGGAAAAATACTCCCTCCGGTCCTATTTACAAGAGACATTTCAGTCAACAAAAGTTAATGTATCTAGTCTAATTTTTTAACCAGATACATTAGCTTTTGTTGACCCAAATTTTTCTTATAAATAGGACCGGAGGTAGTAATAGTCTTATTTTTATCCCCACATGTCAATTGTGAGATCACTGACAAATTTTAAAAAGAGATTCGGTGCCTCATCAAATCTCAACTCACTTTCAACAAGATTTTTTTTTTACTGGAAATGAGTAGACTATGAAGTTTCGACCAAAATCATCACTACTAAGATTAAGATCACTATAATTCAACAATATCAAATTTTACAGCATTTTTTTTTTTTTTGGTTCAATAGCCTAGTGGCTAGATCACACACTTTTAAAGTGTGGAGAAGTGGGGAATCCGGGGTTCGAACCCCGGCCCCTGCAAACATTGTCCCTGGTAGCTACCAACTGAGCTACACTTACGGGACAAATTTTACAGCATTATAATCAATAAATTTTACAAATTCAACCGTTGATTATTGTTATAATATATTAATAATCAAGCATGCAAAGTTTTATGTAAAGTTAAGATTCCTAGCAATGTAATTTTAACCATAGATATTTATTTACTTTGTAACCAAAAAAAGATATTTATTTACTTTTATAAAAGTTTGTTATACGTTAACTTTTAATTCGAGAATAATAAATTAATGAAATTCATTGTTTATAAATAATAGAGTAGAGTAACTTAATTTATGACAACTCGTGCCATGTAACTAAAAAAGGAAGGTTTAAATGTGTAATTGGTCCCTGCACTTTCAACAGATTTTGGCATTGGTCCCTACACATTTTTTTGTTTGGCATTGGTCCCTGCACTTTGTAAAAATATTGGGATTGGTCCCTGCACTTTGGAAAAATATTGGTATTGGTGCCACGTGGCATGAAATGATTGGGACCAATACCAATATTTTTTCAAAGTGCAGGGACCAATCCCAATATTTTTACAAAGTGCAAGGACCAATGCCAAACAAAAAAAAGTGCAGGGACCAATGCCAATATTTTTACAAAGTGCAGGGACCAATGCCAAACAAAAAAAAGTGCAGGGACCAATGTCAAAATCTGTTAAAAGTGCAGGGATCAATTACACATTTAAACCAAAAAGGAACTATTCGTAAGTCAACATATCCTCGCTCTTTAATAATTACTCTATTAAGACATATTTTTTCATCTGTACCCAATACCCATAATTCTAAATCATGAATCACTTTTTCTTTTTTTTTTTGCGACAGTCGCTTGGATAGACTCTTTTGGACACTTGAGCCAATCATTGATCCACGTGTCTCTTATTAAAAAGTTTGTATCAGGCAACCGGTTCCTTTTTTTTCTTTTCAATTTGAGTAAAATATAAAGTCTCTTTTTTATTTTTTTATTGACTCTTTCTAGTTACACCCCTGAAATATTCAGTCACACCCAAATTTCTTTAATAATTTAATATAATACCGGAATAGCCCTTAGTCACATATTAGTTTTACAAACCCTATATTTTCATCTTTCAATACGACAATTCATTTGTGTGACATACATTCATTGAAGAAGAAAAAACTTGTTAAAAGATTATAAATTGAGATACAAAACATTCCAATTCATCGCAAAACTAAGTGAATTTTTTAGCAGATTTTATGTTCTTTTTACGGCTGCAAATTTCATGTATGTGGTTTTTTAAATTTACAAACAAACTAACACCCAAGTGAACTCAATTCACGTAGCAGTGGGTGTACGTTAATTAAATTCACGTATGCACTTGAATTTCAATTCAATTGTATTTTCCATGGGTCTTCCTTCAAGAATTTGCTTTGTATTTTCCATGGGTGTCTTTCTTATGTTGTGGCATCCCCCGTTTGATGTGTGTTGTTTGTATTTGCCTTGCCTACATCAATTGATTCGGTGATATTGTACTTACGTATGCATATCCATGTCCAGTTTTTTGTTTTTTGAGATCAGTTTCGTTTTGTTTTATTTATACGTGAATTAAGTTCACGTTTACCTCTTTTGTTTGGTTTTAATTGCACGTGAATTTAATTTACGTATATGTGGGTAAATTAAGATCACGTACTTTGAGATTTTCGTCTTCCTGGATCAATTAAAATGATAATAATGAGTGAAATTTTGAAAAGGAAGTAGGGGTATTTTTGTCACTTTGGGGTGTAACCTGAAATTAATGTGGTGTAATTAGAAAAACTCTTTTTTATTCTGTAAAACAAAAAATGAACGATGCTTTTTTTCTTGTGTGGCAACAATAGCTGCCTTGCTACAAGGCTGTATGCATCATCAGACTCAAGGAAATCATGAGAAGTGAAGAACAGATGGCAGAGACGATTGGATTACACATATTTTGTCCACAAAAAAAAACGGTTACAATATTGGGATTTCAAAATATGGAGACTGGATTGAAGAAATTAGATTCAACCATATTTTGTTTGGTTGAGTACCTCGTTGCTGCAAATGATATAGCTATGGAGAGAGAGAGAGAGAGAGAGACAAAACGTTTAAAAAGAACCAATTTTCAGAGGAAAATCAAACAACCCAATTTTTTCTTTGTGAAGATGCAAACAATTAATTATAAAACTAACAAAATAAAAGGGTTTCCCATGAGATTATGTTTGATTCCAGGTGGTGAGGAAGGACGAAGGACATGTATGTGTCTTTTTTTTTGTTTGTTTTAAAGTAGAAGAAAAAAAGGAAAGAAAAAAAAAAGGTATCCCATAGAAAACCAGTATAGCCGGTTCCTAGGTATTGGGTTTTTAAAACATGATGACATGGACCAATTATTGAGAGAGTGGATAGGAGAGAGTGTTAGAGAGGTTGTTCTTAGCATTTCTCTTTTTTTAATCCTTGGTAATTCATAGTTCAATCATAAAGTAAATAGCGTCTAGCCAAAATTTCTTATATCCAAGAATTGAACTCATATTCTCTCGATCAATTTGTTTTTTAATGAAACTCATTAATCATTTCTTGAAAAGTGGTAAAAAGAGTGTTAAGAGAACACTCTTTTTCCAACTCGTCAATACTCATGCTTTTATGAGAATGAATACTCTCAAGTGCAATTTACACATGAGTAAGAGTGTGATCTCTCACCATTCATCAAAAGAGAGAAACACATGATGAAGGAATCCATTTCCACTGTTTATTAGTGAGATCTACACTAATTTTATCCCATAAGAGTGTTGGAAAAAAAAAAAAAAATTTCCAGCACTATGGGCTTTGTTTGCTTGAAGAGAGAACAGACTTTTTCATTGTTGTGTGAAAATCTAGTATACACATTTACCGAAGGACGTAAATTTAGACATATTTTGCGATATATCAAATGATTTTTTATTATAACCCAAAATTTTATGGACATACGACATTTAAAATTAACTTCGAAGTTGCAATCCAACAATAAATTTTATAAACAACTCAATCCTTAATCCTTATAAGGTGCGGTTCCAAGTTTCCAACCCACAATAACTCACTTCTCAGCACTTCGAGTATGAGTTTCACTACTACACTCTTCGAAACCAAAACAAAAAGAGAGAAGATAAAACAATAAAGAAGAAAGCTATAAACGAAATCTGCTGCAGCCTAAAGCATCAAAAAGTAACTGTTATAGATACAACTTTACACCTATACCTATGTCTTAAACAAAAGAAAATAAATTGCTCTGTGATTTCTACAAGGGTTTTGATGATAACGTGCTCAACATTGCAGGGCAAGTCTAGTGCATAATCAAATGGAATCCTAATGGTCAAATCCAGCTCCTTTAATGGTCGCATTCTTTAGCCCAGATTCAACCACACGTGCAGCAAACGAGTTGGAATACTTACAAAACTACAACAACCCAAACATAAAAGTTTTGTTATTTCTTGTTCACTGTCACAATAATTAACACAAGAATCATTCCTCAAAATTTACAATCAACATTAACACGGCAGTGTGTAGAACAAGGATTGGAGCTCACTTGACAGGATAAACAGTAAAAGAAACACAGTCTATATACAGTAAGAATAAAAATTAAAGGTAAAATCTATGTGAAAGTTGCAACTTGCAACTGACATAGAGCAACTTTGAATTTCAGTTCCAATTTCATTTCCCTCTTACGACTCATGAGGTATGGCTGCAATTTGAAGTATGGAAACAAAGCAGAGTATTATATCAATTACCAACAGGCTTCCAAAAGAAGATAAATGGCAACATACCTCTTCAAAAAGCTCGCTGTATTTACTTTCCATCTGATCCACTTTAATTGTTGCAGATTCTTTTACTGAGGCCTCTTTACTGTTTATGGCATCCACCTGTCAATTGCAGACAAGAAATAACAATGTATTTTTTCATCAAACTTCAATTTATTATGAAAGAAAATGCAAACGAGTGGCTAATGAATATTGATTATGTTTCTGAAGCTGTAAAGATTACTAGTTATGATGATTTCAAAAATAGAAGTATTTAGATAAGAAGTAATGTTTTCTTTAGTTATTCATATATTCAGTGTTTATACTTTCCAATGGAGTTTTCTATTCCACTTAATAAATGGTACCTTCGATAACATAGCCTCAACATTTCTCTGTCTTGTTTCAATGTCACGTCTCTTTGAGTCCGCCTCTGATTTTATACTGCTTAGGTATTTAGTTCCTTCATCCGTCATGAAACCACATTCTTTCTCAAACTGCTTCTTCAACCCTTCCGTATGCTCAACTGATGAGGGAAAACACAACAAACACATATATAATATACATGTTTAAAGAGCAATGCTACATAGCATTAAAGTTTTTTCATAGAAATCATTACAAGATAACATGGTGTAGTGGCATATGTGCCACTTCAGTCAGTCTATGGATTTTCATTTAGACAAGATGATGATGATCGTCATTGTTAAAGAGTCTCACATCAGATAAGAGATGGTCTGGCAATGTGTTCATAAGTGGGGGTAATCCTCACCTCACAAGCCGGTTTTGTGGGGTTGTGATAGGCCCAACCGCAATTTCTAAGAATAATCATCATAAGAATAATAATTTGATAAAAATCATGCCACAATGCCAGGTAATTTGTCAACAGTTTTTTAAAAAAAATCACAAAAAATACCATAACTCATGCTTTCACAGATACGCCTCCCATTTGGAAATGGGGTACCAGCATTACTTGCTTGCACAAGAACGTACCTTTGCTTTGATTTTCAACCAACTTGGCCTCAAGTGACTTCTCCAGTACTTCTTCGTCGCCAAGTTTAGCTTTTAATGTTTTAAGATCCTTTTCAATAGTTTTAGCAGAATTGACCTAAAGGAAGTGCTAAAGAAATCAAACAAGAGGTTTTGCACAATAACTATCTTTGAAGGAAGAAAAGGCCCACATATCATAATTAGAACATTTCATATCGATCTTGTAGAAAATGTATTTGATATATTTCAGAGTTGTTAATAGAGAACAACCACTAGTTAGTTTAAATAGACTATTCTAAACCTAATGGGCCTGATTAATGGGTGGAATACATTTATTACTAATAATTACGAATATACATTATTTACAACATATCGCCAAGACACCACTACCATGTCCTCGTAAGCTCAATTGGTATGGACAATGCATAATATATGCAAGGTCCGGGGTTCAAACCCTGGCCACCACCAAAAAAAGACACCACTACCATCATGAGCTCCATTTAAATCCAAAATAACAAAAGAAAAAGCTTTTCCTTCCTCCATATAGAGGGATAAATTCATAACCAAATTTCAATCGTCATGCTAAATGACAGGACATGAGTCAAATAGCTATAGGACAGGGAATACCTGCTCTTGTATTGCATGCACCTGCTTGTAGTGCTTTGACATTTTTTTGTGTACCTGACAAGTAATGGATAAAGTGATCTGTATTATCTAGGACAAAACATTACATTATGAATAGAAGTCATAAACCCATGAGATGCAGTTTACTTTTTTTAAGTTTGCTTTCTAGAATGAGTAAATTGCTACAAGGTTAGTGCATAGCTTTGTTTAACCAATATGAATAATGTTGCTGCCAAAAAGAAATATGAATAATGATGAAACTGAACGACAACATCTATAAGGAAAATTCTATAAAGCAGATTAAGTGATCCCACTAGCTCTATTATATTGAAGTTTATTCTTCAATCCTCATTACTAGGGAAAATTCAACTTGTATAAGTCCAACACCGTTTGACCAATGGTCTGGACAAATTGACTACTTGGCTCATAAGAAAGAATCAAAGATATACAACCCAAAAGGGGGAGGTCGCAAATTGTAATTGCGTCTTAAAGTAAATGTTGAGTAATTAAGGAAGAAATTCATTAGTCCAACAAATTGTATTGATAAAGTATATTACTTTACCCTGACCCAAAATGTACATGAGAAGAAAAAAAATAAACTTCATACCTGGTTGATAGTTTAAGGCTTTTGCACACAAATTAAGACGTCCTTTAATTTATGTGTATTTGTATCAAAATACTCATATTTATCATTATTAATTAACTATTATACAAACTCATGTTTTTCAATGTGAAGACTGTAATTACTCCACTACCAACAATCTCGTAAAAACAAAACATCTTATTTATATCAAGGCATAATTAGAAAACAAAGACAAATCATACCTCGTGGATATTTAAAACACCCATGGTTTTGAAACAAAATAAAGATTCTAAAAACACCATAGTTTTGTATGGAGGGAATACCGTCCTGTGACAACATACCTTGGAAAAAACTTCAACAAGGGCAGTCTTCTCATGGAAATTGTGCATGGCTAATCTTTCAGCATTTCTCGCCTCGTCTCGAGCTAATTTCTTTTCCTCTAAAGCTCTCTTCATGCAAGATAAGGAAAGCAAATTTAAATAGGTAGAGGCAGAAAAATAAATTCCAAGATTACTCTACACAGCAAGAACATCTAAAATAAGCATGCAGTTTTTGTTCATCCGAACAGTGATAAAAAAATTCATGGTTACTGTTAGTCCCTCTAGTTTCCACTTACTTTCAATTTAGTTCCTACAATTTGTTTTCTTTTCAATTAAATTTTCACACTTACAAACATCTTCAACAGACTGATTTAAAGGAAAAGAGCGATTATTTCAAGTGAATACCCTTTGGTACAAAGGCTGAATTCATGAAACATGCTAATAACACTGCTAAATACCAGAATAACACTAACAATTTTTTTTTAATATTATAGTAATCATACGAACTATGAAACAATGAAGATATTTTTTGGAAAAACAAAAGAGTCTTTTTCTACATTTCCATATCTCTGTCCTTTCTCACTTGGGTCTGGCTACCTATTTCCTACTGCTACCAATTTCTTACGATTTCACCTCAAATCTCCTACACCAATTACCAATGGAAACACCCACACACAAAATGAATCAATGACAATTTGGTAGGAAGCATTTAAAAACAGAACCACGGTGGAAGATTCATCATTCTGTCTACCCACAGAGCCCACAAAGAGCTTTATACCAATTGATAGAACATACAGGTATATTATTAGTTATTACTGAAAATGGGGATCCCTTTGATTACAAACAATGGCAGCACTTTGAGGGTCTGCCTACCTCTCAATGCTAAAAGGCCCTATTCCTCTCAAATGGCAAGATGATCCCATCTCTAATCCTCCTCTCTATTTATAGGCAGCATGTTTTATTTGGCCTAACTACCTCTCAACTCAGCTACTAACTACCCATTAACTAATAAACTAACCTCTTAAATAACCACTTCTTAACTAACAATAACTGACCTAACAGGCAGCCCTTATGTTGTGACTTTGGTGTGATTCAACTATTAGTTGTTCTTTAATGTTGGGTTGTGTAAACAATTATGCATTTTGAGATGCTACTTGTGTAGTCACAATTTTTTAATACAAGAAAATTATGGAATATGAAGGAGACATAAATTATGTTGGATGATTTTTCTCTGTTACTATATTCTCAGTAGCTCCTTGTTTTGCTAAGTGTAGGTGTTATGTTACAGAAGGTTTGCCAGGCTATGCATGTATTAAGTTAAAGTTAGTATGCGCACAGTCATTACCCAAGAGAAGGTCAAGAGTCATGAGAGTTTTCCACTGTGGTAACCACACAAAATTAAAGGCAGTCCAATAAAATGCATTTACAAAATTCACACAGGAAGATGGGGTGGAAAAATGCAATGTACATTACATTTCGAAGCTAAGAATGTAATAAGTTTGATTTTGTGAACAGAATAGGCTAATAGCCAACATGAAAATGATACCTGTACTTTATCAGGCGATTGAGCAATTTTTGAAAGTAGATTTCCATGCTCTTGAACATTTTGTACCAGTTTATATTCAGCACTAGAAATCTGAGGTAACAAAAGGAAAATCGAGTTAGAATTTAGAATTGTCATCAAGTAAAAGTAAACAATTTATCACCAACTACCAACACAGGAATTAATATATATTATGAACTGATCAGATTAAACTGTAGCCTGCAATATATGTGCAAGTTACATAACCGAAAGGGTTAAATGTCCTAATCCAACATTAATTATTCACATAAACATCTATGCCTCTACTGAAATTTCTTCCATATACTACTCAAAAACCCCAACATCAAGAAGTAAGAATATGGAACTCATTATGCTAAACTTTCATTATCGGTTAAAGCATACCTTATCATCCATTTCCACAGTCCTCTCCTTCAACTTCTTTATAGTACTTCTCAATGACATCTGTTTATTGTTCAGGTTTGCAATAGTTTGACGCAACTCTTTAACTTGTGCTTCCACCTCCTGAACAGAAGGCATTTCTCTTTCCCTTGCTTCATTGCATTCAGCAATCGCCAATTTCAACTATAACAGAATGAAAATCAATCAAATAAAACACCAATACCAACACACACATAAAATTAAAATAAAAATCATTCACTATTATAAACCTGTGTAATCTTATTCTCTTCAATCTCAACTATCTTCTGTTCCAACGCGTTGAATTCGCCTACAATTTCTGATATCGCATTCAATCTCCCATCCCTGATTTTCAAAAATTTAACAATTAGGTCATGTTTTAGGGGTTTTTTTTTTCCTTCATGATTTTGCAGAAATGGTTGAAGAAGTGAGACTAACGAACCTGTCGAGACAGAAATTGAGAAGAGCACCAAGGAAAAACTCGGTTCGATGAGGATCAGGTTTGAGAAGATCAGCAAAGTTGAATGTGTATTTCTTAGGACATTCAAGTGCGCTGAGCATTTCCTTGATCTTGTTGTAAAGCTTGATAGCGTGAATGGATCCAACGTGAAGATCAGGATTCTCGAGATGCTCTAGTGCATCGAAATCTAGCTGTCCGTTGTCTTCGCTGTGAGAAATGAAAGAGAGAAACACATTGTGAACAAGAGAATAAAAACGAAGCGCGTGAATTGAAGATTGAAGAGAAGGGAAAGGGATAGTTACTCGTGGAGAAAATCGAGGTAGTTGAGGATGCGAGAGTAGAGATCCAAAACGACGCCGGTTCTGGGGTTGGAGAGGTCGTTCTCTGTAACGGTGGCAATTTGAAAGTTGTTTAGGAGTTGAACTATTTCTGGGCGACGAAGCCTGGGGTATTCGTAGTTCGACATTGCTATCTTCTTCAACCGCTACTCGGACTCAGAAATTGTGAAAGTGAAAGTGACCGTGTGATTCAAAATTCAAAATTGATAATTGATAATTTTGAGTCCCGCCCAAACTTTTATAGTGTTTAGTACACGAGTAATGCGCGTCTCCTCTCCTCTGCGATCTACGGATCAAATCTATACAAAAATCAAAATTACTAGTGAAATAAACTTATTGCTCCTCGATTTTTGTTCAATTGTACAAATTGAGATTGAACTAGGGATCTCAATGGGTACCCATGGGTACGGATAGTATGATACTCGTTTCCGCCCCGTTGGATAAATATGATACCCGTACCCGCCCCATACCCTCGTGGATACCCACTATGCGGGTACCCGTGGGTATTGAGGTATTCATGGGTACCCATGGATTTTTGAATTTATTTATTTTTTTTGTACAAATAATAACTTTTATTAATTACCTACCAAAAACTTCAACTTTTAAACATCCATACATAATCCATTCAAAATTTTATAAATCATACATAATCCATAGAAAATTTATGATTCTTATATAATCCATAGAATATGTTTTATGATGTGAATGAAGTGAAAATGGTGAACTTAATAAGATGAATTAAAAAAAATTAAAAATAAAAATAGGTTATTAATGAGAAATCTTAGGTGGGCGGTAAAATTTCCTTCAATAAGGTAACAACTTTAAGTAATAACATAAGATATATAAAGATAATTTAGTAATTTACTTAACTCATTATTGGGTATGGGTACCCGTAGATATGGATACAATCAAACCCATGTCCATATCCATATAATAATGGGTAGTCAAATACCCGTTATTATACCCGTGGATACCCGTTTAGCTACCCGCCCCATGCCCGTGACGGATTTTACCCACGGGTACCCGTGGGCATGGGTATTTTTGCCACCCCTAGATTGAACAAAAAAAAAATGAAATTTTGGATAATTCTAATACTAATAAATATCATAGCTTAGTTGGTATGGATATTACATATTATACACAGAGACCTAGGTTCGAACGAACCCCGAACACTCCATTTCTCCATTAAATTGTGTGAGTTCTAACCACTAGGCTACTTGACCAAAAAAAAAAAATCTGCAAAAGTTAATTTAAAATACTAAAGGACAAAGATTTTTTTTAATTTTATTTTACAAACTCTCAGGCTCGGTCTCTCACACAAAACTTTTTTATTTCTACAATACTCATCTCTTATTTCTAAATGTTAACCCGTGACGCAATATTAACCCTAGATTTAACCTAATTTTTCGCGTGACTTTACTATATTAACCCTAGATTTAATTTATGCAAAGTGTCATCTCTTATTTCTAAATGTTAACCCGTGACGTAATATTAACCCTAGATTTAACCTAATTTTTCGCATGACTTTACTATATTAACCCTATATTTAATTTATGCAAAATGTCATCTCTTCTCTTATTTCTAAATGTTAATCCGTGACGCAATATTAACCTTAGATTTAACCTAATTTTTCGCGTGACTTTACTATATTAACCCTAGATTTAATTTATGCAAAATGTCATCTCTTATTTCTAAATGTTAACCCGTGACGCAATATTAACCCTAGATTTAACCTAATTTTTTGCGTGATTTTACTATATTAACCCTAGATTTAATTTATGCAAAATGTCATCTCTTCTCTTATTTCTAAATGTTAACCCGTGACGCAGTATTAACCCTAGATTTAACCTAATTTTTTCGCGTGACTTTACTATATTAACCCTAGATTTAATTTATGCAAAATGTCATCTCTTATTTCTAAATGTTAACCCGTGACGCAATATTAACCCTAGATTTAACCTAATTTTTTGCGTGATTTTACTATATTAACCCTAGATTTAATTTATGCAAAATGTCATCTCTTCTCTTATTTCTAAATGTTAACCCGTGACGCAGTATTAACCCTAGATTTAACCTAATTTTTTCGCGTGACTTTACTATATTAACCCTAGATTTAATTTATGCAAAATGTCATCTCTAATTTTAACCTAATTTTTCCCTCCACACTTTTGCATTTAATATTTATCTAAAGTAAAATAAAATTATGTTCCTAATTATAAGCTGTTTTTTTGGAATGGAATAACCGTTAACCCGTCTCGCTATACTTAACTTAATCTCTTACTTATGAATGTTAACCCGTCTTGCTATACTTAACCTATTATGTTACGTTACGGTATCAAGGACGATGTCATGGAAAATTATGTTATGGTACAATACCAACGTCTATGGTTCTTAATATTATGAAATACTATATGACAATCATGACATTCATCTAAACTATTTTGTTACCTATTACCGTCAAATATTACCTTCCATATGACGCACGCACGGGTCGATGGTCTAATTTTCTGTTTTAAATTTCAACTCGGGGTTCCTTTCACACGTCACCGCTCATCGCCTCCTCTTGCCCAATCTCATGTCATCACTTCTCTAATTCATTCTCACGTCGTCGCAAATCGTTGTCTTTTTTAATGATGAATATGCATAATTAATTTTGTCCATATATAATACAAAATATTAATTAATTTGTAACATTGTTGCTTCTAGTTTTAATTAGTTTGTAAAATTGTGTTAATTTTAATCATGTGGTTGTTTCCTCTGCTATTTTTTATTATGTTGTTTCCTATGATTCATTGTTTTTTATTTTCTTTTAAAAAAAAAAATGTATGTATTGACAATTTGTCTTCGGACAAACCCGGTCATGTTTTCGTATTGTTATGTACTTGTTGGACCCAAATCTCATCAAGTTTGATCGGATTCATAGACATATTTAAATTTAAAAATTGGTTCGATCTAATGTGAATACCAGATTCAGGTCACATAAACCCGACTTAATCCGTCCTTTTTTTACCCTTTATATTCATATAGTAATATCATAACAGCTGCGCCCAAATTATTACTTTTATTATTTTATGAAAAGACAAAGATACTGATATCATAATGATTGCACCCAAATGAACGTGTAAGGATGCAACATTACAAGCAAAAAGCATAACAAATGTAATTTATCTAACAAAAGTACAAAAACTCTGAATAAATTAAAATTAATCACCAAAACAAAACTTACTTCCCCATAATACTACTTTCATGGAGGCACCCAAAACAACACATCACAAGGCCTAAACAAACTTATTCGCTTGAGACAAAATCAGTCACCTTGGTTCAAACAAACAGAACCGCAGAAAAAACTGATATGAAAAGAGCAACTGGTATGAAATTTGCAAGGCACGCAAATAAAAGTTGAACACATTATTAATACTTAAACTATAGTATAAAAATCATGCAGCATTGATGGCAATTTTCACACCAGAACCGCAGTGACCCGGAAAATTGCACATGAAGTAGTTTTGTCCCTTAGCAAGCCTGACCCGATCCTTTCCTGACCAATACACTTTAGATCCTCTTCTTGGAGTACTGCACTTATCATACACTTCTTTGGTTACTGCCACCACATTGTGAGCCCCTTGCCTATAGTTGAACACTGCACAAACATATATAAAAATTAAATTTACGCTCAAGAAATTTGATAATTTTTAAAAGAGTTGTACAAAAGGAAAAAAATCTTCTGTATTATACTTTTTTATTAGAATAATATTAAGATGCTTGACAAACAAGAAAAGAATGAAATTAGCCATAATATTAATATTAAGACTTTTTTTAATCAGATATGAAGGAGTAAAGACTTCCCTAAAAAAAAGGAAGGGGTGAAGATAGTCATCAATATGGCCCTCATGTCGAATAGTATTAGGGCAAAAAATGGTCTAACAATATCATCTTTCTAACGTTCATTTTTGTATCGAGTGAAAAAAATTTAGATCGTGCAATTTTATGTTGTATTTATTTTCAAAATGTTGAGACTTAAATGAATTTCAATCAATACAAAATATATTTTAGAAAAGAATATTAGTGAACATTGATATCACATAATTCAACCTTACAAGGGAGTTGATTAAGAGAAACTATTTTACAAAAAATAAAGGGTTAATTAAGTTTTTAGTCTCTATAAATATTCATAGTTTTGTTTTTAGTCCCTACAAAATAAAATCACACTTTTTAGTCCTTGTGACATTTTCCTTAAGCATTTTAAGGACTAAAAATGCTGATGGGAAATTTTATAGAGACTAAAAATACTGATGGAAAAATTTTATAGGGACTAAAACTGCTGATGGAAAATTTTATAGGGACTAAAAAGTGTGATTTTATTTTGTAGGGACTAAAAACAAAACTGTGAATATTTATAGAGACTAAAAACTTAATTAACCCAAAAATAAATTAGTTACTTAATTTTGAACTCTTGTATTTTTTTTTTTGTTGCACGCTCTCGGTTCTTAAGAAATAGAGACTATGATCATTCCAAACTTGATTCAAATGTAAGTAAAGTTTGACAAACAATTGTTATAATTAAAATTTGAAAAGTAAGAATAAAATTTAATAATTCTTTGGCCATTAGAATATACATACCAAGTGTATCACCAGCCCTAAAGCGTTTTCCTCGAGACCACCCAACCGTGTTAAAGGTCCAACCTCCAGTACTTCCAACATAGTAGGTAGCAGCATGAGCTAACTCAGAATTAAGAACAAAAAAGCAGATTAGTAGAACCATTACACTGCCCCTTCCCAGAGCCATGTTTTCTCTACTAGTATTTGCTAGAAAGCTGTGAAAGAAAGGGATTTGGATGTAAGAAAATTTGGAATAATGTGGTAAAGGTTTTATAATTGAGGAATGAGTGAAGAGGCTTGCAAGAAATCTTATGGGAAGTTAGTTACATACCAAGACGTGGGTCTGCCCAAACTATTCAACCCGTAATGATTCCTGAGACGAGATGTATGTTTTTTTAGCACAAGTTGTAATTGATAATTAAGGTACTATCAATTTATGATAATACTAGTATTATGATAGTGGTTCAAGTTAAACTCCACCAGTTCTAAATTGTCGATAGTACATTTGACTTTAAATTTGGTTTCATGGCACCAGCTTCGCACGTATGCCTGAGTGCTAACCCATTTCCTAAGATGGAACTCAATTAACATTATATGTCAACCTCCCATGAGAAAATCTTTTGTGGTCCTGGTCCACACAAGTGGTCTTTGGTCATACAAAGAGAAAAAAGAGAAGAGAGAGAAAAGAGAAGAAAGAGAAAATGGAGAAGAGAGAAGATAAGAGAGAAGGAAAAAACTTATGTGTGTGACCAAAACCAAAATTCTTGGTTCTGGTCCACACAATTGTTTCTCACCTCCCATGGCATAAATTTTTTTTGAAATGTCCTACAAGAAAGTACATTAATTGATGGTGATGTGATGGTTGACCTGTAAAAAAATATATTACAAGAAGAAATACTTATATGATCACAATCTCATAAAAATTAATTAAACACATATTTGTTTATATGTGTGTTTAAATGAGTTTTAGTTAGGTTTATGAACAAGCAAGTGTGACTCTAGCTACTATAAGACTTTTTGGACATTTTGTTTGTTCACAATGGTGCCATAAATTAAAAAAGGGCTTAAATATGGTTTTGGTCCCTGCAAAATAGGTCAGTTTTGGTTTTAGTCCCTGCAAATTTTTTTTATAGCTTTTGGTCCCTGTAAAAATAGGTCAGTTTTGGTTTTAGTCCCTGCAATTTTTTTTTATAGCTTTTGGTCCTTGCAAAAATAGACCAGTTTTGGTTTTAGTCCCTCCAAATTTTTTTTTATAGTTTTTGGTCCCTGCAAAACTATGCCAGTTTTGCTTTTAGTCCCTGCAAATCTTTTATAATTTTTTTTATAGTATTAAAAAATTCTGGAAAATTGAAAAATTAATAAAAAAATTAATAAAATTCTGGAAAAATTTAAAATTATTAAAAAATTGAAAAAAAATATTAAAAAATTCTGGAAAATCGAAAAATTAATAAAAAAATTTAAAAATATTAAAAATTAATAAAAAAAATTAAAAAATATTAAAAAATTCTGGAAAAATGAAAAATCAATAAAAAAATATTAAAAAATTCTGGAAAATTGAAAAAATAATAAAAATGAAAAAATTGAAAAAAAGGGAAAAAATTTAAAAAATCTGGAAAAATTAATAAAAATAAAAAATGATTAAAAAAATAAAATAATCTAATAAAATGAAAAATAATGAAAAATTCTGGAAAATAAAAAATATTCTGATTAGTATATATGTCGAAATTTCGAAATTCTGGAAAAAATGAATTTTTCGAAATTTTGATTAGTATATATGTCGAGCTTAGGTTTTTTCAGTGTATTTTTTCCCTTATTTTCGGTTTATAAATACACAAAAGTTCCAGCTTTATAAATACACAAAAATTCCCGGAAAAAATACTAATGAAAATTTCGAAATTTCGAAAAATACATAAAAAACCTAAGCTCGGTTTATAAATACACATATTTTTTCCCTTATTCTCGGTTTATAAATACACAAAAATTCCCGGAAAATTTTTGAGAAATACTAATGAAAATTTCAAAAACTTCGAAAATTTTTCATTAAAATTTCATTTTTCCAGAATTTCATTTTTATTTTCGAAAATTTAAAATTTCAAAAATTTCATTTTCCAGAATTTTAATTTTTTTAGAAAATTTTCGAAATTTTATTTTTTTCATAATTTTTTTATTTTTTTTATTTTTTCCAGATTTTTTCAATTTTTTTCATTTTTCAATTTTCCAGAATTTTTTAATATTTTTTCCAATTTTTTATTTTTTTTCATATTTTACATTTTTCCAGAATTTTTAAATATTTTTCATTAATTTTTAATTTTTCCAGAATTTTTTAATTTTTTAAATTTTTTTTATTAATTTTTCGATTTTCCAGAATTTTTTTATATTTTTTTAAATTTTTTATTAATTTTTAATTTTTCCAGAATTTTTTAAATTTTTTTTTTAAAAAAAAACTATAAAAAAAATTATAAAAGATTTGCAGGGACTAAAACCAAAACTGGCCTATTTTTGCAGGGACCAAAAGCTATAGAAAAATTTTGCAGGGACTAAAACCAAAACTGACCTATTTTTGCATGGACCAAAAGCTATAAAAAAAATTTGCAGGGACTAAAACCAAAACTGACCTATTTTGCAGGGACCAAAACCATATTTAAGCCTTAAAAAAGGTACAAACAAAATAAAATACGAGGATAATAACCATGGAGAAGTTGAGTATGATGATGAGGTGGATGAACCTAGATCTTATGGATGAAGATGCGTTGTCTAATTTTGATCAATATCTTGCTTTTTTTCTCTGAAAAAAAAAAACAAAACTTACATATAATTCTTTAGGTGATTTTCACATGGTTATTAACTAAAAATACACATTTCTTTTTTTAATAACAAACTCTAATAAAATTATGGATTTGATAAAATCATGGTGAACTTAGTTAAATTTTTTCCTTAAAAATATATCTTTTTTTAGCTAATGTAACTAAGTTCACCATGTGAAAAATATATCTTTTTTTCGCTAATGTAACTAAATTCTCCACATTTCTACACAAGTATGTGTATTTAGCTACTAAACCACTTAATAAAAAAAAATTATGTACTTTTATGCAATATTTTAATTTCATAAGCTAAATTTATCGAATACCTGAGATTCAATTAGCAAGTTTTTCAACTATAACCCGTTTATTTATTTTTTAAAACAGCAAAATTTATTAAACAACCAGGTCCCTGCTCAAGACTAACATAGACCGGTGAAACTGAGAATACAAACAAAAGGCGTCGTATATAGGCGGAACACCCGAAAGTAAACACCCTAAAAACACCCTGAGGACAACACCCATCAAAATCTATGCCACCCCCTAAAACAGACTCCTTCAGAAAACGACCAATGTAAAAACGAAATCCAACACCACCCGTCGTCAATACTAACTCTGAAAGAAAAAACACCCCTAAAAAACCAACTCCCAGTCTTGAGCACTAAAAGTGAGCCACAACGAAACGCTCCTATCCGAAAGATCATTCAGTTTCCACCACCTCTCGACCTCCGATCCACCAAAAGAAACCATAAAAAGCCCAAAACCAAACTTGATCCAAAGAACTGACTCCCGATCTCGAAACAAAAGTGATTGACCCACCAGACTTTAGGACCAAAACAGAAGGGCACCCCTCACCCTCGGTACACCAGGGAAACACCAAATCGCGCTAAACAAGATTGCAGCCAGACACCGACTTCCGATCTCAAATCAAAAGTAACCGGCCCATCGGCAACCAGCACACAAAAAAGTATGACAACCGACATGATATGCGGTGGTGCAAACAACAAACAGATTAAAAGGAAAATGCTCAACTCATAGGGACCTGCTTCTTCCAAACACCCTAAACACCTTAACAACCAAACAAGAGCTCGTGACGACGAAGAAGGACCCGAGTAACAAAGGCTGCCTCTAAAAGAAATTACCCTCCACAAACACCTGCCTCCTCACCTAAAGAACACCACCACCACAACCACACATAACCACCTCCACCACACAAATAGAATACAAATAACGAACACTCAGTGACCTGGGGGGGTCTGCCACCAAACAAGCAAAATCTGAAGCACCACGGCCACCGATGCGAACAACCACAACCACCATGATCCTTACGACGACAAATGATTCGGGAGTTCGTTGAAGGAGGATTAATCATGAATGAAAGAGATGATGCCACACATGCAGCCGTCGGAAACGGATCACACCTATCGATATCACACAAACCCCTCCACACCACACGTCCGTCACCACACAATAATTCAAACCGCACCCTCGCCACCACACAAAACAACACCTTTAACAATTCAACTCCAAACACAACACCAATAACCACCACATGAAAAGCCTTCGAAAAAACTAACCAGCCACCATGAGATTCGAATCTAAACCGCAACTAGATCCACCAGCACAAAACCATCCAACAGTACGCAATGGACAAAACCAAACGTTTCACACCACCACCGCACCATAGCTCTAAAAGCTAGGCAAGCTTGTGCATAGTAGACTATCAACCACGCTGCCTCCAGGATAAAACAAGCCTAGCTACAACTGTGCAGTTAACTACTGCACTGTAGAAAACCGTTCGAGAATTACACCCTCAATTATGGTACTAAGAACACTCTTTAATACTGAAACCACTTTAATATGGTATTGTTACCATTCTATTATGGTACTGAGACCACTCAAATATTGTGTTACCACCATTCTAACTTTAATTTCTCCAACTATGATACCATGATCACTCAAATATGGTTTTACACCACTCTAACGTTTAACTTCTTCAAGAATCGAAGAAGAATATATTTAAGATCATTCATAATTTTGAAGGGACATTATACCGAAAAAGGGACTATGATCTTAAATTATTATTTATTCCGAAGGACGTAAAAATATCAAAGGGACTATGAACTTAAGACCATTCTTAATTCCAAAGGGACATTAAACCGAAAAGGAACTATGGTCTTAAGAACACTCTTAATTCCGAAGGGACAGAAAGGAGTAGAAAAAGGAGAAGTACTTGTTAACACAAGTCGAAGGAGGGAGAAGAGAGGAAAGACACAGGAAGCATCAACTGTGAATTTCGGTGTGTTTTTTTTTTAACTAGGTGAACTCTCCTTTTATAGGGAGAGTTTGTAACTAATTTGGAGAAACTTAAGAATTAAGTAAACTTAAAAATTAAGTAACTCACAGATTAGCTCAAGTAACAAACTAATCGGATAAGTTAAAAAAAAACAAATCCACTACGAAGGAAAGATAGGAAATTCAGTTGGATTCTCAATCTTGTCACAACCAACATAAGCTAAAATTATGGGAAGTGATATCCATGAATAAAAATAATAATAATAATAATAATTATTTAAAATTAAATACCACTATTTAAACACTACTAATGTGTGTGTTCTATTTTATGTGGGACCCCCACATTCTATTTTTTTTAATTCACACAACACTAGATCAAAGTTTAATAACTTGGTGTTTAATCTTCCAACCTTCCAATTTCTTTCCATATTCACACCAATGTTCCAACAATCCCCCACTTGAATTTAAAAAATGGTTTCATTAATAATGTCAAAACGTTTCCATAAGGTTGCTAATACACAAAGGTGTCACCTACAACTTGAACCTTTGCATAACGGATAATATTCTGATTTTCGTGAGTTGCTTACAGCATTGAACTCTATCTCAGACATAGAACCCACACACAAACCTTTTCATAAGGTGTATTCTAAAAGCCCGTGCGTTTATGGTCTTGCACGTGTATCCCGGTTTAACGAACGCTCTAGGTATTCTGCCCCGAATTCCATAGGAACCGGCCCTTAGTTCCACATTCGTATAGGTGAGTCTATCAAGAGTACTCTTGTAGCTATGTACTCCACTCAACATAAAGTATAAATCTCATTAAGAGTTTCTATTATCTCATCCTTCTATCGCTGCAGGATTCATGATTTCTTAATTTTATCATAGCATGTTCTATCACTTGTGACTTGTTATTACCCATTGAACCTATTTCTTGGGATCTCCAGTCATGTAGGTCGGGTTACCATCACTTGTGACCTTTGGGCATTAGTCCCATCCTATTGGATGTGTTTAGGACTTTCTTTCTAGTAATTCCTTTCGTCAAAGGATTGACTAATTCTTTATTAGTACATACATGATCTACTTTAACCGTTCCCTTTGAGAGTAGATAGCTCTCTAATTCTATATATGTTCATGCTTTAATTATCGTCTATTTCCATTGTAGTAACGATTTTCATTTTTTTGTAATAGCTGCAGACTATCACAATAAATTAACACTTCGGACAACGGTTTTATCCACTAAGGGTTCTCAGCTAGCAAGCATCTTATCAACTTGCTTCTTCACTAGTTTTCTCTAGTGTTCTCATTCCAGATACATTCCATTGTGGACAGAGTCAATATCGTTTGTTTCAACAAACGACTCCTACAATGATGCTCAATGTGCAGTCACTGGTCGCTTTAAGACTCATCTGAAGGATGTTCTATTTTGTATCTTGTACCATTCAAGTGTAATAGGTTACTCCTCATAATTTAATCTTAGAGTCATAGTCTTCTTAAGGCACCTCATGATTCTTTCAATAGCATGACAATGCTTCTCATTTGTCTACTAGTAAACTTGCACAAGAGTTTCACGACGTGGCCAACCCAATGATGCTCGCATATTCTATTTGTTTAACTTCATCTCAAGTGTTCTTACACTTGGATCATAATATATTCTTGCAAGTTTACACTCAAATAATAACATTTCCCTAAGATCTTCTCAACTTTGTGATATTTATCAAAAAAGTTCTCTTTTCTGATATAGTAATTTTGAAACCAAGAATTACTTCAACTTTGTTTAGGTCTTTCTTATCAATGTTGTTGATAAACAATGATTTCACATAATTCATAACATGAATCTTTAAATCAAATATGAGCAAGTCGTCTTCATAGAGACATATGATCGTGCATATATTATTTGTCACTTTCATTCATTTTATACTCATTCGATAACATTAGAATATCAAATTTTTCATGTCATTCCTTAAGAGTTTATTTTAGACCTCACAAAGAATTATCTAACTTACATACCTTGTTTTCCTTGTCCAAGACACGTAAAACTTTCAGGTTGTTTCATATAAATTTATTCTTCTAGTTCACCATAAAAAAAAGGCAACTTTCACATCCTTTTGGAGTACTGTCGAGTTATGAACAACGGCTAAAGGGACTAGTACTCTTATGGATATGATTCTAATGACTGGTGAATGAGTATCGAAGAAGTCTATATTTTTCTCTTTTTCTAAAACCTTTGACTACAAGGATATCCTTGTATTCATAAACCGTACCATCAGGTTTTAGTTCTTTTTCCTAAAATCCAAATACAACCGATTAGTTTGCAACCATGAGACAAGTCAACAAAGTGTCATGTTTTGTTAGACTCTAGAGAATCCATTTCATCGTTTATTGTTTCTTGCCATAATTCAGTATCCAATGAGGATATAACTTCTTTAAGGCTTAATGAATCTTCTTCCAATGTATAAACCAAGTTCATACTCTTTAGCAATTTTAGCTTTCTTACCTCCTTGAGGTTCTATAACATCTCGTATGATGTTTTCATAACTATTTCTAATTACATGAATGTGATTAGATATAGTGCCTCCACTAGTTCTTAATTTTTAGAAGGGAATTTATTTTGCCCTCCACTAATGCCATGCTCCCATTAGATCCCCCACTAGTGCCCCCACTATTCTTTAGTTAAAGGGGTACTTACTTCATAGAAATCAGCGTCTTTTAATTCTATGATCACTTTAACATTTAGGTCTTAAAATCTATATGTTTCGCTATTTATAGCATAACCAATGAATACACATTCATAGGCTCTACTAGTGAGTTCAACTCTCTTGGAGTCCAGAATCTAAATATAATCCCGACAAACTCAAGTTCAAAAATAAGACAAGTTGGATTGTCTTTTCTTCAAAAAATTCTTAATTAGAATTTTTGTTCTTAGACTTGGGTACTCTATAAATTTCAATTTTTGTTATAAAAATTGAACATTCAAACATATCAATTTTATTTTCCAAAATTCACAGTCATCAATAAATATGATAAAAACATCATTTTATCATTTCTAATTTATGTGTCATCAAATTCACACATATCATAATTTATTATGTTTAGAGATTCATATTCTCTAAATTCTGATTTATATGAACTTTGGGTTCATATATCTTGACTGCAATAAATAAAATTGTCTAATCATATAACGTTGGAATTAAGTCAAAGTACTCAAGTTTTAATATTAAACGCTTGTTCACATGTCAAATATTAAAATCACACAACTAATAAAATAGAAGTATAATTTTAATTTTAAACCTACCATTAAAGGTACAATCTTTTACCAAAGAATGCATGATGTACAAGTCACTAGACCTGTTCTTATAGGATCAAAATCCAAAAATAATTGAGTGCTCGAATTTATATCCGTCTACCAAATATTGATGCTCCAATAATAGTTATAATCAATAACTTATTAAATATATATTATTGCTTTAATTTACCAAAAGTAAATTAGTTCATGTTCTGTACAGAGGCAATTTTTTGGTAGAGTAGGCACACAATGCTTAGAACCGTAGCGTCCTTTTTTTTTTCCATTTGTTATTGAATAAAAACAATACGTAACTGTGTCAGTAAGTTTCATCCAAAAAAAATTTGAGTTCATCAATAACAACTTCACGTTTTTTTTTTTCGTTCAAATCCTTTGTAAAGTTTTGTAACAAACTTGTCTGTTTTGTGATTATCAATGATAATCTTAAACTTTTTAGTGTTGTTGTTATAACAACAACAAACACTTCATCGTTTCAGTCAAAATATGTAATTCTTATAGCTTGATTTATCCATAATTTATTTAGGGACAATTTAATCTCAATAAGTAACTTCTTTGGTAGATATAGCAGATCGAAACGTCTTAAAATTGTTGTTTTTAGATTTCCAAACTGTTGTATTTGGATTTCCAAATTTTATTATCTACCGAAGTTGTTACTAGGTTGAGTCACGACCAGGTCGCTCTCTTTAAGACGTTTCGTGGCACTACCCAAAATTGTGCATGGTAGACTATCAACCACGCTGCCTCCAGGATAAAACAAGCCCAGCTACAACTGTGCAGTTAACTACTGCACCGTAGAAAACCGTTCGAGAATTACACCTCAATTATGGTACTAAGACCACTCTTTAATACTGAAACCACTTTAATATGGTAGTGTTACCATTCTATTATGGTAATGAGACCACTCAAATATGGTGTTACCACCATTCTATCTTTAATTTCTCCAACTATGATAGCATGATCACTCAAATATGGTTTTACACCACTCTAACGTTTAACTTCTTCAAGAATCGAAGAAGAATATATTTAAGATCATTCATAATTTTGAAGGGACATTATACCGAAAAAGGGACTATGATCTTAAATTATTATTTATTCCGAAGGACATAAAAATATCAAAGGGACTATGAACTTAAGACCATTCTTAATTCCGAAGGGACATTAAACCGAAAAGGGACTATGGTCTTAAGAACACTCTTAATTCCGAAGGGACAGAAAGGAGTAGAAAAAGGAGAAGGACTTGTTAACACAAGTCGAAGGAGGGAGAAGAGAGGAAAGACACAGGAAGCATCAACTGCAAATTTCGGTGTGTTTTTTTTTTTTGAACTAGGCGAACTCTCCTTTTATAGGGAGAGTTTGTAACTAATTTGGAGAAACTTAAGCATTAAGTAAACTTAAAAATTAAGCAACTCACAGATTAGCTCAAGTAACAAACTAATCGGATAAGTTAAAAAAGAAACAAATCCACTACGAAGGAAAGATAGGAAATTCAGTTGGATTCTCAATCTTGTCACAACCAACATAAGCTAAAATTATGGGAAGTGATATCCATGAATAAAAATAATAATAATAATTATTTTCATTCTTATCAGGTATTTAAAATTAAATACCACTATTTAAACACTACTAATGTGTGTGTTCTATTTTATGTGGGACCCCCACATAATTTTTTTTAATTCACACAACACTAGATCAAAGTTTAATAACTTGGTGTTTAATCTTCCAACCTTCCAATTTCTTTCCATATTCACACCAATGTTCCAACAGAAGACCAAGGAGAGCCCTATTTATTCTGTCACAACACATCATCCAGCAATGTTGCACAGCCACACCAGCAGCACCGAGCCACCTCCAGGCCATCCGGACAGCAGCCACCCAAAACTGTTGAGAAATGAACCGAGAAACCACCATTAACACCACACCACCACAAAAAACACCGAAAAAAACCACCATAACCACCACAAATCGCCGCAAAGCAATATTGAACCGTTGCGCTCCTACGTAACCGAAACCAGGATCAAATCTGCTGACAGAAGGAGATTCGAAAACAAACAGCCGATGGACAGAACAGGGCCACCGGTGGTGCGGAGGGTCAATCTCGTCGCACCACCACCCAAACAACAAAACACAACGACACCGCACTACACCGGATCTGAGCAGCCACACCAAAACCATCAAGAAAAGGCAAAACAACGGCTGTGAAACCTGTGTCTCCGACGAAACACCGTCGTGAGATATGTGTCTACGACGAAAGCGCCGTCGTGAAACACGTGCCTCCGGATCTAAAAGCAGTTGAAGGAGTTGTGAAACAAGAGTCAACGACGAGAGCATCACGACACAAGGTGATGCGGATGGTCGAACCACCGTCGCACCACCACCACTATCTACATCGTGAAAGACAAAGTTTGGAAAGGAGCGAGGCTGTGGGTTGACTTCTTAGAGAGAGGTAAGAGAAAATTTTCTTTTAGAGAGAGTATAACTCGTCTATTATCGGTTATCATTTAGTTTTTCAACTATTAACTAACTTATATCTTAATTTTGTCAATGAGATTCAAAATAACATCTCAATAAAAATTTTAAGCTTGTGAAAAAAGCTTGTAACTATAAGCTAATTTATTGACTCTACCAAACATTGCCTTAATGAACTACACCCTCCGGTCACTATTATAAGCAAAACTTTGTATTTTAGATTCATTCATTAAATGATGTATGTGGTCTTTATTATGGACCACATACATCATTTAATGAATGAATCTAAAATACAAAGTTTTGCTTGTAATAGTGACCGGATGGTGTATAAGCTAATTTATTGGCTCTAGCAAACATTGCCTTAATGGAAGCCATTAAAAGCGTATTCCCCCCAATGCTTAGTCATTGTCCAACGGCTAAGGAAAACATAAAAATTTGAAATTTGAAAGTAGAAAATATCCCGGAATAATCGAACATTTGTGGAAAAATTCCCGCTGTAAACGCCACCGTGCATCACGGGTTACTCACACCATTTCAATCGGCATCACACAGAGTCAGATACATTCCGAAGAAATGTCGAACCGCGACCACCCAAGGCTACGGCGGCCGGAAATAGTTCAATTCCTAAACGACTTTCAAATTGCCACCGTTACAGAGAACGACATTTCCAACCCTAAAACCGGCGTCGTTTTCCATCTTTACACTCACATCCTCAACTATCTCCTCCCCGAGTAACTATCTTTTCTCTTCTCTCCAATCCTTCCTTCACACGTTTCGTTTCTATTCTCCTTTTCACTTTGTTTTTCTCTTTTTCATTTCTCACAGGGATTACGACGAACAGCTTGAGTTCAATGCCCTAGAGCATCTTGAGAATCCTGATCTTCACGTTGGATCGGTCCCTGTTATCAAGCTTTACAACAAGATCAAGGAAATGCTTAATGCTCTTGAATGTCCTCAGAAATATTCATTCAATTTCGCTGATCTTCTCAAACCTGATCCTCGTCGAACCGAGTTTTTCCTCGGCGCTCTTCTCAGTTTCTGCATCCATTGGTTACTTTCACTTCTTCAACCACTTCTGCATAATCATCACATAAACAAATACTTACTTTTTAGATTAGATATATTAGTTATTCAATGAATTGAAAAGGTAAATTTTTGCTTATAAGTGCCGGAGCTAACCGGAACGAGTAAGCCAAAAGAGAGGAAAAAAAAAAAAACTAAAACATGACCTAATTGTCAGTTTTTTAATATCAGGAATGAGATGATGAATTCCATATCACCAATTATTGAAGAAATCAACACTTTGGAAGACGAGAGAGCCAAGATCAAAGAGGATAGGATTATGCAGGTTTATATAATAGTCGATTTTTATTTTTTTAAATATAATTTGTATGTGTGTGTTGGTACTGGTATTTCATTGATTGATTTTTGTTATGTTATAGTTGACGTTGGCGATTGAAGAATGCAAAGAAGCAAGGGGAAGAGAGATGCCTTATGTTCAGGAGGTGGATGCACAGGTGAAAGAGCTGCGTCAAACTATTGCAAACCTGAACAACAAACAGATGTCATTGAGGACTGATTTGAAGAAGTTGAAGGAGAAAACTGTGGAAATGGATGATAAGGTGAGTTTGTTGTCTGATGGAATACAATCTTAATATGCTTTGACCAATAATAGAAACTTAGCATGATGAGTTACATAATCTTACTTGATATTGAGGTTTTCCAATAGTATATGCAATAGATTTCATTAGAGGCATAGAAATCTACGTGAGCAATTCATGTGGGATTAGGACATTGAACCTTTGGATTAGTAGATGAGAAGCTTGTGTGAATAGTTTATGTTGGATATGTGTAACTTGCACATATATTGCAAGCTGCAGTTTTGGAAGGTGTTCACTATTAATTTCTTTGTTTGGTAACAATTAACAATTAAAGCTTAATCGAATTAGTTCATAGTAGTATATTAATTCTTGTGCTGGTTTTGGTGATAAATTATTTTACTTGATTTTGTCACTCCAGATTTCTGATGCTGAATATAGACTTATACAAAGTGTTCAAGAGAATGCAAATCTATGTTCAAAAATTGTTCAGTCGCCTGATAAAGTACAGGTATTTTTTTCATTCGATTAGCTCCAATCATTAGAATCAGTTGCCATTATTTTTTTTTCCATGTTAGTTTTTTGTATATTCTATACATTTTTAAAAAAAAATATAGCCTATTTTGTTCACAAAATCAAACTTATTGCATTCTTGCTACACAATGTACTTTGATTTCTCCACCCTATCTGCCTGTGCAAATATTGTATTTGCGTTTTATTGGACTGCCCTGACATAATACATTTTGTGTTTTTACCACAATGGAAAACATTGTTAGTTTGAAATAATGGCTATTTTCCTTTTAATCAATGCATGCTCATCTAATACCTTTTTTACTAAATGTCCTGTGAGGGCTGAATTGATGATATCATATATGAAAAATGGCGGTGGAGACTATTTTGAAGATGTTTGTAAGTTTGACAATTGAATTTAAAAGAAATTGTAGAAACTAAATATTGAAAGCAAGTGGAAACTAGAGACTAAAATTTATTTTAATCATAAAAATATTATCACTTTTAAGATGATAAAAAACTGCATGCTATTTTAGATTTTCTTCCTGTGTAGGTATAGGATTTTATTTTCTGTCTCTACCTATTTAAATTTGATTTCCTTATCTTGCATAAAGAGGGCTTTAGCTCAAAAGAAATTAGCTCAAGAGAAGGCAAGAAACGCTGAAAGGTTAGTCATGCACAATTTCCACAAGAAGACTGCCCTCGTTGAAGTTTATGCCAAGGTATGTTGTCACCAGATAGTACTCCCTCCATTCCAAAATATTGTGTTTGTTAGAATTTTATTTGTTTCAATTTCAAAACACTGGGTATTTTAAATATCCACGAGGTATGATTTATCTTTGTTTTCTAATTATTCCCTTTATATAAATAAATAAGATGATTTGTTTTTACGATTGGTGGGGCCTTTGGCCAAACTGTGTTGGATTTATGCAAATTGAATTTTCCCTTGTAATGGGGATTAAAGAACAAACATGAACATAAAATGGATAATGAGAGTACGTAATCTGCTTAATATAATTTACCTTATAGATGTTGTCATTCAATTTTCAACATTATTTATATTGGTTAAAAATATCTGTGTGCACTGATATTGTAGCCATTTACTCATTCCATAATGTAAACTGCAAACAAAATTATCTATATCTCTTCGGGGTTATGACTTTTTTCATAATGTAATGTTTTGTCATAGATAATATAGATCACTTTATCAATTCCTTTTCAGGTATACAAGAAAATGTCGAATCACTGCAAGAAGGTGCAGGTTATACAAGAACAGGTATTCCCTATCGTCTTGTTATTTGACTCGTGCTCCTTCGTTTAGCATGATGATTTAAATTTTTGTAATGAATTTTCCCCTGTATATCAAACAAGGAAAAACTTTTTTTGTTTTTTTGGATTTGAATGGAACACATGATGGGAATGTTGTTTTAGATATATGAGATATTCTACTATGATCTGTGGGATTTTTCTTCATTAAAAATAGTTATTGTGCAAAATCTCTTGTTTGATTCTTTAGACCTTCCTATAGGCCTATTCAGCTAAATCTATTGAAAAGAATCATAAAGCATTAAAGGCTAAACTTGATGACGAAGAAGTTATGGATAAGTCCCTTCAGGTCAATTTGGTTGAAAGGCAAACTAAAGGTAAGTTCTTGTGCAAACACGCAATGCTGGTATTCCATTTCCAAATGCCGTTGGCTAATTACCTTTCACTGAGGCATGATTTTTATCATGTTATTATTATTATTATTATTATTATTATTGTTATTGTTGTTGTTGTTGTTGTTATCATCATCATCATCATCATCATCATCTTGTCGAAAAGAAAATACATTTGCTTACTGAAGCAGCACATATGTCAATATGCCATGTTATTTTGTTATGATTTCTGTAAAAAAGCTTTAATGCTTTATAACATTGCTCTTTAAACACGTATATGTGTGTGTGGGTTGTGTTTTCCCTCCTCAGTTGAGCTTATGGAAGGGATGAAGAAGCAGTTGGAAAAAGAACGCATTATCGCGACAGAAGAAGAAACCAACTACCTAGACAGTAAAAAATCCGAGATGGAATCAAAGAGCTGTGACATTGAAATAAGAAGGAGACATGTTGAGGCTGAGTATTCAAAGGTATCTTTTATTAAGCGGAATATAAATCTCTAATGGAAAGTATAAACCCTAAATACATCCATAACTAAAGAAAACGTTACTTCTTATCTCCGTCAACACTGGTTTCAATCTGTGTATGAGAGGGTTTGAAGGGCATGGGTTCAAACCATTCATCCACTAGGTGAAACCAGCAACATTACTTCTTATCTCAATACTTAATCGTGATTAGTATTCGTTAGGCAATTGTTTGCATTTTCTTTCATATTAAGTCATTAAGTTTGATGAAAGAATAAATTGTTATTTTTTGTTTACAATTGACAGGTGGATGCGGTAAATAGTAGAATTACCTTGGCAAAAGAATCTGCAACAGAAAAAGTGGATCAGTTAGATAGTAAATGCGAAGAGATAGAAAAAGAGGTATGTGGCCGTTTATCCTATTTTGGAAGCATGTGTGGTCTAAAAATCTTAATACCCTATTTGGCTTCAAAATTTCAAATTGCAGCCATACCTCATAATAGGAAAATGGAAATTAGAACTGAAATTCAAAGTTGCTCTATGTCAGTTGCAACTTTCACATAGATTTTACTTTTTCTGTTTTTTTGGTAAATAGATTTTAATTTTTTTTACTGTTTATCATGTCAAATGAGCGCGAATCCTTGTTAACCACACTGCAATGTTGATTTTCAATTTTGAGTGATGATTCTTGCATTGTTTATTGTGACAGTGAATGAAAAATAATTGACTTATTATGCTTGGATTGTTGCAGTTTCGCAAGTATGCTAACTCCATTGCACATGCGATTGAAAGTGGGCAAAACAGTGCGACCATTAAAGTAGCTGGATTTGACAATATGGATTCCATTTAACTATGGACTAAGCTTGCCATCCAATGTTGAGCACGTTATCATCCAAACTCCGGTAGAAATCGTAGTGCGAATTTTTCTTCCTTAGCCTAAGACACACGTGTAAAGTTTTTATAACCGTCATGTTTGTTAGATGTGCACTTAACATGTCAGTCGGTGGTTGTGGTTCTAAATGTTTCTCAACTTCATATTTCATAGGGAAACAAGGTTCTTCTCAGATTTTTGAAGTTTTAAGTAATTGTAAATAATTTTTAGGAAACAGTCCGCAAATGTAAATAAACAATCAAGCGTTTGTAATTATAGGAAACAATTTTTGATGTAAATCAGGCATCCTCCGTGCGAGCAACTGTGGATACTAGGGGTGACAATGTGATCCATGAGATCCATATCCATCCAATCCATCCACTACAAAATCCATCCAATCCATCCATCAAACAAAATAATTTGTTAATGGATTGGTTTGGATCAATCCATTAAAAACTATGGATGAATTTGATTCATCCACCTTATTTTAAAAATTCAATGGATCACCTATTTAAAATAAAAAAGTCCAATGGATAACTTCAAAAAATATTAATATTTTTTATTTAAATAATTATATTTTTTATTATCACCTTATTTTTTTAACTAAACTATTTTTTTAATTAAATCATATCTCTCCCCACTTTTTTTAATTTCATAAAATAAAATACCAAAACGAATAATTTTTTAACTAAACTTTTTTTAGTTATGCAAAACAGCTTATTCGAAACAACTTATTTATACAAAACAACTTGTTAGGATCTCTTTTTTAAAAAACAACTTATTTATGCAAAACATAATGTTGCATAATATTTGGTTGGTTGCAAACGGGGAAATCATTGAAGACTTAAAGACAACAAGGAACGATTACATGCCTTAAATCATTTAAATTATATAAGATGCAATTAAATATGAATTGAATAGAAACATCTTCCCACATACATCCATTAATATTTCGTCACGTTATGTGTTACATCCATTAATATTTCGTCACGTTATGTGTTTTGAGCAAAAACTTCATTAAGCTTTTCATAAACAAACAGAACAAATAAAAAATTATTTGCTTTATTATTCCCTGGAGCAATTATGCGGTTGTTTGCCAACAGGAAAATTATGAAGACTTAAAAGACAACAAGGACAATTATATTATACTCACTCCGTCCCGGAATATCTGACCCATTTACTAAAAAAAAGTGTCTCAAAATAACTGAGTCATTTCAATTTTCAATACAACTTTCATCATTCCCAATACAATATAACTCTAATTAATACTACTTTCATCATTCCCAATTCAATATATTCCACTTTCCCCTTTATTTATACATTTTTCTTAATCTGTGTGAAAAATCAAACTGACTCAGATATACCGAGACGGAGGGAGTATGTCTTAAATCATTCAAACAATAGATGTGATTAATTATGAGTTTAATAATCATACTCAGATAGTGAAAACATAACTGAAACATAACTGAAACATTTTCACAACAACATC